>NC_046622.1:18742829-19109695 GCF_900324465.2 Anabas testudineus
AAATGAGGGTTATAAATGGAGGGAACTTCCTTTACTTCATCTTAACAGTACTTCTATAGCTCGTCTTACACTGCCATTCATCACAGGTGATTTTAACAAAAGACAAGGCCTTAGCTAGACCTTGATGGACTACTTCAGGTACTTCGGGAAACATCAGTCTCAGTTCCTTGGTGGTTTTAGGCTAAATAGATGAGTATACTTTATATGTTGAGTAGTAAACATATAAAACATGTAATATTACCGAATCTTCTGCACTGTGTACCTGCTGACTTGTGTTCTCGTAACCTTTTAATTCATCTTTCTGATTCATTCACTCACTTGTCCGCAGCAGATTAATCAGAGACAAACTCAGTCGCTGTGTTTCCCTTCATCATCCAAACAATTCAACCATGAAACCACCAGCAGAGAGCCAGGGCTTTAAGACATGACCTCACAGTTATCAAGTGTTTGAGCTTTCTCTGTCTCTGCGGAGCTGCTGCAGCTAAAGAAATCCCAGACCACTGTGTGTCTGTGAGTCTAACACTGGGGTCAAAATGAAGCCACATCCCTCAGACTATCTGTACGATCACTAGATAACCAGAAGGCAAAACAAAAATCTGGTTTTAAGCTCAGACGGAAGATCAGACAGGGAAAACAGCGGAGGCATGACACACCCTGTGTCATTCTAGTTTCCATATGAATTCATGGACAGGATGATTTACCTGTGTCGTTTTTCATAATGAGACACTATGAAGTACGGGGTTGTGTTGTTTTGATGAATGTCCAGTACATTAAAAACTCTGAGGATGTATTGTGGGTAAAGAAAGAATTTCATCATGTTATTTCCTCATTGTCTAACATGTGATGCTTTTCTTTGTCATGTATGAGATTAAACTTAATATTTTGGTTTTTGACAAATAATACATTTAAAAATGTCACCTTGGGCTCCATTTTTAATTTTTTTGTTTTACGGATAGAAAAAAGGTACATAAACTGAGGCAGCAAGCAAACTAATGTGTACTGTGGCCATTTCCTTTGCCCCTCATTACACTACATTCCCTCATGCCTGACACACAGTCTTGAATCTTTTCTTTCATGTTTGTATTTTTTATGAATTCTCCAAACATTGCCTTATACAGGACCCCCGCAGTAACGGCTGGTAATAAGCGTCCACAGCTTTAACCAGAGTAATCACATCGCAGACTTACAGCAGCCTAACATGGATGAAAACCTCCAGACAGGCTTCCAACTCTAGACGCAAAACAAACAGAACACAACGAATTTCAACTATTGTCACATTCAGAAGCAAATCCAGATACAAAAACTGCTCGCACACACATTTCCCTGAAGAGATTAGAGGGAGAAAGAAAGACTGAACAAGTGAGGGAGGGCTGGAGACAGAGAGAGCTCACCTTTCCTCATGATGATTGTGTTCACCTGTTCATCCCCTCACCTGGGGCAGGGGGGATCACTCTCCCTCCCTCTCTCCCCTCCTTCTCCACCCACCATCCTCCACGTCTGAGAGATGGCCCCGGATAAAGCGAGTCTTTTAGTCAAAAACGCACCCCCCAACCACCCCCCGCAGCCCGGCCCACCCTGCAGCCCAGCCCTGAAACTGATCCAGGTAGGCTTTCTGACCGAGGACTTTCTCACACTCTCACACTGCCAATCACACACCTCCACAGTGTACAGATCGGTGGAACATAAAAACACAAAGAAAGTGTGAGATACGCACACAGAGAAACACACACAGAAGCAAACTGTACGCGGATACGCGTGGATAATTGGCTCTGGGACAGTGAGTCTCACAGATAAACACACTGATACTAACCAAGAAGAGGAAATCTGAGCCAACTATGGTTCTTGTGTATGCTGTGTGTTTGCGCAGGTCAATGTGGATACATTCAGAGTCATGGATTTCAGATCCCTCATTAGGCTCCCCGGACCTAAGCCTCTGTATCGAGGGACTGTTCATATTTCTTAGTGGAAAGTCAGTCAGACAACTATAAAGAAAAGGAAGACAACCAAAAAGTCAAAACAAGTGTGACTAGACAGAAAATGACTGCAAACATATGCACAACAACCACACAGACAGAAAACAACAAAGAGACGTGAAACAACTAAAGCGAAACAAAATGACCACAAAGACGTGCAAAACTACCAAAAGAGACACAAATAGAGATGGAATATGATCCCAGAGAGCCTGTTTCAATCTTTGGGTCTTGTAGGGCTGTGGGGCCTTTTAAACGTCTGTGCCCAGGGGCCTATTGTCTTATACTCTGTACATGTTGGGAGTGTGTGTTTGTGTCATGCCCTGTGTGCATCTGGAGCTTCACCTGGGTTTTGTGCGATATTACAAACATTATTACAGCACGGTATGATTATGAATTAGAACCACAGGGCCTTTTGCAGCTATTTATGTAATACCTTCATTATGAGAAACTAGTCAAGCATGCTGGGAGCGATCAAAGGCGGAAAAAAGAAAGAATGAAATAGACTGCAGGAGGATTTCTTTAACTGAAAGAGAAACAAATAAAATCTCTTAGATCCCTAGAAAAAATTGCAGCTCACTCCTTGGTGTCTTTGCCAAGTCATTTTAGAGGGATTCTGTCTAGCTCTCGTTTGACTGATAAACAAGTATGAATTACTGAGATGATATTTGACACACTAATGGAACCTTTGGAAATTGGAGGCATCAAGCGTCGTGCTGAACGACAGTGTTGTGTCGTTCACTATCATTAAAGTGTCTTATACTTTTTGTAAGGAGTTGTTAAAAGCAAACAAATGGGTGCCTCTCACCCAGAGACAGCCCCCCCCCCCCAAGCATTTAGGATCCTGGATAGACGGATGACTTACACAGATACTGTAATAGTACACAGCATAGTGAAGAATACCAATGCAAAATCTTTAATACAAGCTAACAAACATTATTTTGTTTGATGAAGGAGTCTTTGAAAACTAAAACTCCACATTAATGTATTATTGAGAAAAACTAATGTAAAAGAGAGAGAGCGAGAGCTGGAGGAAAAAAGAGAATCGATATGTGTTTCTTGGCCACATTTTCCTTCTGTTGTGGTGCTGGGAGATTAATTGGTCTGCTCTTTAATGAGAGAACAAGATGGAGTGGCCAGCAGTGTGATGTTTGATCGAGAGTCAGACTGTTCAATGTGTAGTGAAAAAAAAGAAATGAGAAAGTTTTTAACGTAAGTACTAGAGAAGAAAGACTGAGAACAGCGGATGAGAACAATACTGTGTAAATAGCAAACTACAAGGGAGGTTCAGGGACTAAAGTCCAAGAACCAATTATTAAGAACCGATTTATTGCTACAATCATGATGTTTTTATTTTTAATAACTAACTTTAGAAAAGCATTTAACTGACTTAAAGATCTCAGTGTATTATATTTAGTAGCGCATGGTCTAAACCAGTGGCTCCCAAACTTCACGGTTTGTGACGTTTTAAAATAAAGCTACGCGTTTCCCTTTTGGTGTGGGTTATACCCTGAGTGCTGACACGAGCTCTGAGCAGTCAGGAAAACATTTTTGAAGAACTGAAGGATAGTTAGTTAAGATAATTTGTATCATTCTCTCATGAGGCGCGTTTATAAAGACTATAAACTTTAATTAATGGAGCAGTTTGTAGGTTAATTATGGTCCAAACGTCCTGCAGCCAAACAGTATCTCTTAATTAAAGAGCTAGAGAAGGAGAAAGTTATGCAAGAGGAGGATTTTTCATAATCTGGCAACTTGGGGGTGCAGTACTTCTGAATAATGGCTTCTTACCGATCATTAGTAAAATACTTGATAACCAGTAATTATTACTCAATAATTTTATAACCTTATAAAAGGTTTTACGAGTTAGATGCTAACTTTACAACATGCTATGTTTTCTCGTTCACCATCCTAAACATTTAGTAACCTTCAGTAAACACAGGTTGGTATCAAACCTAAGTACAGAGAACCAAGACAGTTCGACCTGATGATGGTGTACAATTAAAGTCATTAAAATCATTACATTTATTACGCTTCACATCTAGCGTGGCGAAAAGGTCATAAAATCGATTTTGCATTGTGATTTGTCATCACTTTAATAATCTTTTGGCTCCTTAGTGTTTGTTGTGTCAAACATTGAGAGGTGTTCCTCCACTATCATTTTCATTTCCAGTTGTCTCCTCCACCTAAATATGGATCTATGGATGTAAGATAATGTGATATGGTCTACCAGCTGTAGGAAAGGAGCTGTTCTGGGGTTTGTTATTATTTCCCATGTCGTGCTGCCCTCCAGTATTTTTACCCACACACAGAGGGGGAAATAAAAGATGTAGAAGCATGTGAATCTGCACAATGACACCCTGAGTGTCATTGTTATTCCACTCTAGCCTCAGTTTGAGTGTATTGTTGTACTTGAAGCTTAGCCTGTTCCCTTGGTAACCACACAGATAACAAGCACTGCCCCTGTACTTACTGGCCAGGCGTATTTGAAGGGAATGACAATGTGTCCATTAGCCCCATCTTCTCCTCCTCCACCTCCTCCTACATCATGTCCTCGCTGGTGAAGCGAAAGGGAGTTTCCACCCAGGATCCCTGTGCTGCCTGACCGAAGGTGCATGGTCCAGTGGGGACGACCCTGGCCTGGTACTCCTTGAGACAGGCTTGGAAGAAAGTATCACATTGGTCCCTGGCAGAGCAGCGCTGCCCCCCACTGGCCTGGAGGTCGCAGCAGTCGCCAGTTTGCAGGAGCCCGTGCGGATTCTGGAAGTGGCGGATCTGAAGTTCGAACATCCCCGCCGCACACACAGTCTGAGTCCAGAGAGAGGAGAAGTGAGTTATATTAATATCTTATCAATATTATTAACAGGCAGTGTGCATGGACAGACAAGCACATACAGTACATCAGGTATGTAGTGATGTAACATCACCCACAAACATCCGAGTTAAGGTTGTGTGAAAACTGCTGTTTCAAAGTCGAGTGGTATGAAGTTTAGCTTTCGTCTTTGTTAATGGTCCTTAAACTAACCATACTATAGCATAAACACATTCAAATTAGAATATGCATGATAAAAGTCTTCTATTAGATGTTGATGGTTAATCCGCAGATTGTTTTCTTGTTTGTTCCATGAGTTGTAACTTTGAGCAAAGAAAACGAGTAGAACAGAAGCTGCTTTAACAATTAAAATGACAAGTCTCTGTGAAGAAGTTCACAAAGTTTGAAAGGAATAGTTCAGCCTTTGGGATACATACTTACTCACTTTCTTGCCAAAAGTAAGAACACACAGCGTATTATGCACGTAGTGCCTGTGTAGTCTCCAAGTTTGAGACGTCCACACAGGGATCTGTTGGGACATGGACCCTATGTGGGCCATATAAACCATGAATTGGCCAGTGGACAGACTCCAGCAAATTATCCCTTGTACAACCACAAATTGTTGTTTTTGGATTTTTGAAGAGATTAAACATAAGAGCTGTAAAAAAAGAGTGTGACATGCAGATAATTTAGACCAGGATCAGGATAGCTGTTTAGTCAAAGCCATGTTAACTGATGGTGGTGGTGGCTGCATATTTAGTGTAGCCAAAACTAGTAACCTGAAAAAAGGACCAGAAATCCTTCACACACACGTGTGTGTGTGTGTGTGTGGATGTGTGTGTGTCTGTGGATGTGTGTGTGTGTGTGTGTGTGTGTGTGTGTGTGTGTGTGTTCATAAGTGTCTTTGAAAAGAATAAGAATAAAAGAAAATTGGAGATTGAACTATCCTCTTTCCTGCAAATTACTATCTCACCTCCTCAGGGAATTTGCAGCATATATCCTCTTTTGTCGATAGACAACAAGCAACAACTCAGCAAAAACCAAACTTTTACATCCAAATCTTGGACAGATAACAGTTTTTGCCATATTCACCTTGCAAAATTGTCTTTCATTTCCACAACTACCTCCTTATTTCTGTCTTCCCAGGGGGGCGCTGACACTGGGAACCCGGTCACACTCTCTCTCCTCCTCCTCCTCCTCTCTATCTGAGGCCGTAACGCTCCTGTCATTTCTCTTTCTGCGGCCATCAGCTCTTTTCAGCGTTGTTGCCATTCTCCTTTTCATCTCCCTCCCTTTCTTTTCTCTGTGTTCCCTCTCGGTAAAAAGATGGGTGGAGGGGACACACACACACAATCACTTCCACACACACTTCAGAGTTAACAAGCCCCCCTGAGAGTCTCAGAGCACGAGGGTCAGGTATGTGTGTGTGTGTGTGTGTGTGTGTGTGTGTGTGTGTGTGTGTGTGTGTGTGTGTGTGTGTGTGTGTGTGTGTTTGTTTGCATGTCTGAGTGAAAACTAGGGGTTTAGCTTCTTCCATCATCTGCAAACACAAAAGATAAAGCTACTGTTATCTCAGTTAGCCATGAAACCTCTGTCAATGAATAAATCTGAATAATTCACAGCCTTTTTGGCATGTTTGCACAAATACTAAACTAATGATGGCTCATTAGGTCTAGGAATCAGAATCACGTATCCCCTGTGGTGTTGTGCAGACATTGGCAGAAATCACCAAGACTAACATGAGCTCACGTGTCCACCATCAGAATCTCCCATTGTGTTTGGTTGCATGTCCTTCTCATGCGCCCTGTCCCTGATATGAGAGGGGTTAGTGTGGGAGAGGCTGGGGGCTGAAGGATATTTGTGTGTGTGTGGATGTGTGTGTGTGTGTGTGTGTGGATGTGTGTGTGTGTGTTGGGTGGGGTGGGTGAACTCTGCTACATCAAAAGGCTTATGGAGATACAGTGGCGCTCATCACTCTACATCCTCCTTTCTTCCTCTCCTCCTTTCACTGCTTGAGCCATTCCCTGCATACCAGCATTTCAGCGCTTCAGTCAGACCAGTGAGAGAGAGACAGAGAGGGACAAGAGAGAGAAGGAGAGAAAGAAAGACCGAGACAGACAGCGACACCAAAAGAAAAAGACAGGTGCCAAATACAGATCAAACTGTCTCTGCAGGAGGGATCTGCAGTTAAACGCTCACTACACCCAAAATTCAGGCTGGCTCACAACAAATCCTCTACATCTAAAGACTGACATTCATGGGTCAGCACCTGGATGATTTTACAAGGCAGGTGAAATTGGGAAGTCTGAAAAGAGGCACAGAATTAAAGGGATAATTCAGAACAATAAAGCAGTTTTTTTGGTAAGTTTAAACTATTTGTTGACATTTAATAGATCAAATATGGAAGTATTTCCCATGTAAATGCCAGGTGAGCTTCAGTCAATATGTCAAATCAATGAAAATATATTTGGATGGAGCTATCATGCTATGCAGGAGATGCAGAGCAGATTTTCATTTTGGTTTGAGGTTAACTTTGGTGAAATTCAAATCAACTGGATATAGTTTATTGCTGTAAACAAGACTATGTGTCACAATGTGATGCTGTTTTTCAGACATCGAAAATGAGATCTAATCTACTATCATTTTTAAAAACCTAGCTTCACGTTGAAAATGAAAGTAGCAGTGTGATTTTGCAAACTGCAGCTGAACATGCCATTGACACAGAGGAGCATGTAGTGCAGGGGGAACTCAGGGAATAACAAAACTGCACAAAATGAACTTGACTTAACATTAAATTTCTTCTGAGCAAGTAGAAGGTGGTCTCCTGCCTTCTGCATTATAAATAGTCACCAGCAGCAGCAGAGGAAGACCCTGAGCGAATGTTTCACACTGCAGTGCAGTCAGAGAATGGTGGGAGTGGAGAGTGTTGTTCCTTAGCTGTGAAGAGGTTGCAGAGGTGCAGAGAGAGACATGCAGAGCTGCCCGAACGTTCAACATTCACACGCCCCAGAGTTTATTCGGCAGTGGCCCCAGACTCCACACACACCCAACACACAGATGCTGGATGTGAGCTCAGGAAAAAAAAAAAAACCTGCACTGTATTGCACATGTGCTCACATGAGCGCTCAACCTCTAGGCCTGTTTTCGCTGCCACTGAGTCCTGTCACACATCACAGGCATCCTGATCAGGGCGGCAAAAAGGCACAATATACAACACTTACCATGTTGCCAAAATACTTCACATTATGTTACTGGCAGCTTGTGAGAAATGTTTATATGACCTATTGCAGTGCCTATTGCTCTCTGCTGTCACCTGTAAAGCTCTGTGACACATAAAAGACAGACTGAAATATAAAGATGCACCTGCAGGCAAGCACGCTAAGGACATGGACAAGCAAAGACATGCAGATGCAAAAAAATCTTTTAATAACTAGTAAATAAGGTGTGTTTGCAGAATAAAGGATGAGCCATTGGCAGTTAAAATGTATTTGTCATTATTTCAGTGGGGAGTATTCAGTCCCCCTCATGAAGAATGGTTTGTGTACAAGGGACCCACCTCATTATGCTCTTTGTTGACAAACCTAATAAAAATACTAACATAAACATGATTTTGCTGTGATGTTCCTAACTTGACACAGATCCTGCTCTGATTTTTGCACCCAGTGTCCTACATGCAGGATTACAGTAGTTATCTGTTCAGTGGGTTAATAGACGCCAGCATGCTGAAACAACAGGTGGGCACAGCGCCATGTAGGAGCAGAAAGAGGGCAGCACAATGGGGAGAGGGACATCATGTGTGGAGTCCATTATTCGCCGTTTTTACGCAGCTGTAGTAAGAAATACAAGCTCGCCCACAGCTAAAAGTCAGTTTCGGTGATCTAAGAACATGTTGCCTGAAATAGCACCTAATCGGTGGCTTACCTGCGGTTGGAGCGTGAGCGCGATGAGAACAATCAGAGTCCGCTGCAAGTGCAGGTGTCCCCGGTGTCGCTCAGCCTTCATGTGAGACTTCGCGGTGATCTTTCCCCTCCCGTTTCTTACAGGATTGAGCCGAGTTATCCTGTGCGCTCTGGAGCTCTCCATCTCCATCAAGGGATTAGGAACCGCGTTGTGCGCTTTGGCGGTGGTGGCTCCCTCCTCCTCCTCCTCCTCCCTCCCCGCGTCCGTCCGTCCGCCCAAGCTCTGCTCTGCTCCTCTCCGGTTCTAAAACCCTGAAACTCCCGTAGAGTCACTTCATCGCGTCCAGTTCATAGAAACCATAACCAACTCTGTCTCCGCTTGGATTTCTCCCCCTCCCACCCGTACACACCTGCTCGCCCCCTCGCTGCTGTGTCCAGGGTGGATTTCCACTGGGAGTGACACATGCACTCAAACACACACACACACACACACACACAGGGCGCATAAACGCACACCCCTTGCGCTGTATTCCTCCCACCACTTGCGTTAAGAGGCTTTAAAGGTCCAATCTGCCGGCTCACTAGACTTGAACTCTCATCCCAATTAGCTGATACTCTCCCTTCTTCTTCTGTATCTCTTCGAATCTGATCCACGCACAAGAAAATTAAAAGAGGCACACAGCATGTCTATTCATCCTCTGTCGTTGTGAGCGTGTGTGGAAGCAGCGACCAAAGTTGTGTGTCTCCACCGGAATGATTTCACTTTGCGCTCTTTTCATCCAGTCGGCTGACTGGTCATTTGTCAACCCGATACCAAGCCCGGCGGCGACAGAGTGAGTGTGGGAAACAATGAGAGAGAGAAAGAGAGCACGGAGGGTGTGTCCTGAGGCTGGCTTGTCCTGACTGGAGTTCCCAGTACGCGACTCTCATCCCTTTCTCTCCCTCTCTCTATAGTGACACTGGGCAAACTGTGGACCAACCCAAACTTTTTTCCTATGTATGTCACACCTAGTATATGAATTGTCCTCAGTGCGTTTCGTATCTCACGTCTCTGTGGCCTTTCTGTTTTCTTTCTGCTCTTTTGAGGCACCTCGCCGGTTCCTCTCCTCCAGTTTCACGTCTATGCTTTGCCTGGCTCACTTCAAAGCTCCGCCGAGCCAATTAATTTTTTCACGGCTTTGCTCGGGCTCGAGTGGCCTCTGAATAGGAAAGTTTCTATAGGCTTTGAAGCCAAAGCCTTCCATCACCATAATGCCCCTCTGTTATGGATGATGGAATGACGTTGTTCATATAATTGCATTTCTGCAGTAGATTTGTGAGTTTCTTTCTCCTGAAGATTGATTGGCTCTTGCGCGCATGGTCAGGACGCACATGGCACCGGGGCCTGAACGCACCCTTCACCCATCTTACTAAATGTGATAGTCATTTCCATGTTTATAAACGAACTTGTTCCGACATTCACCGGTCTGAAGCGCAGCCTACTGTACACACATACCCCCGTTTAATGATGTCTCTGACAAATACTGACCGGGTGAGCGCGTAAATATAAAAGAGAATTGTAGGCATCGTTTGAATATTGGCACCGGTCACAAGGCATATTTTCCACATATGACCTCCAGTGTTCGTCTTGTTGGACTCAGGCCCTCCACACAATGTACTTTCTTTATCTGAAGAAATCTAATGAGATTCTGTCTCCCTCCTCCTCCTACATCTTAAGGTCTGTCACGGGCTTGTTGCTCAAGAGCTACCCTGACAACCGCTGGTGTTTCCGCGGCCAGGGGCTCGGCAATGACCCCGGAGCTGAACAGAGGGCTCTTGAGGAGCAGAGGGTTCATTTGAATAGAGGAGCAGTGACCTCCAAACATGAGCTGAATTTTAACCAACCATCCGGAAACATTAAGACAACGGCAGGTCTGCTCAAAGGCTGCAGTGTGTGCTTCACCTGAAGCCACCAGTGAATGTACAGCTCTTTGTCTCTCGGAGTCTTGTTGCTTAAATATAAGGGTTGTGCGTTGTGTGTTTGGCACCATCTAATGGTCACAAGTGGCTCATGGGAAAGAATTTGAAGATGCACTGATCACAGCCTAAACCTCTTCAGGCTTGACTTGAAATATCAAGTATTTATTAAGTGTGAAACGTCCCTTTGCCGTCCTTAAATTAAACATCTCTCTGCTTCTACCCAATAACTTGATGTCACCTGGCAGAGTTTACCACTTTACTGCTCATACTAATTGGTTGACATGATCCCTCCGAAAGCCTCTAGATGGCATCACCTCAGCTGAGAAACCAGATGACTTGATGTAGAAGCAGAGAGATAGAGGGAAGGCAGAGGACATTTTAATACCATTAATATCCATTTACTCCCTAATGTGGATTCAAACAAGCTGGAAATTTGCAAAGTGGCCCTCTAAGTAGCCTGAAGCATTTTGAACCACTTAAATCTGACAAATCTTTATCTTTTACTTAAGTTTCACCAATGAGTGAACAGTTTTCTATTTCAATTGAAATATATCAACGTCTTCATGTTCAATTGGCTGCACCACTCTATCAGATGGAAATATTTTAAATGCTTGTATAGTTTCACCCAGTTCTTCAAAGTTAAACCTGACATAACTGGCATCTGTGAAAACATGGGGGTCTCCTCTTGAAAAGAAAATTGAGCTACACGGTTTGAGTTTGTAAAACTGACTGACTCAGTGGATGCTCAGGGAGTGAACTATGACCGTCTATGACACTCTTCGCTTCTTGCTGTATCAGAGATAAGTGATCCAGGTGCTGATGATACTGTGTTAGGGATAGTTCTTGTTTATAATTTCACTGTGAAGCAACATTGACAGACTCAGCTCCCACGCATAATCCACAGCATAAGCTGCCTTTCAGTCCCTGCATCTGAAAGATCACTGTGTTGGTGAATGGGAAGGCACTAGGCATGTTGCCAAGAGCGTGCAACACTCACACTCACACACGGCGCCCTGGTGGCTAAGGTCAGAGCTTTCTCAAGGCAAAATAAGGGAGTGTGGAAAGGCTTGGGAAACTGCAGAGGAATGTGCAGTTCTGTGTATACTGTTGAGCTGACCTAAAGACAATTACTCAGGGCACAGTTTAAGCCCACAACAGGGAGGCCCTGTGTGCACTGGGCACATTTGATAGTGTGAGTCTAAATTAAGCTTTTCGGGTCTAATTCACACCCGTGAACCCAGTTTGAGAGGAGGAGGTGGTTCTTATTAGCACGTAATTACTCTGCAAACCTGCAGCATGTGAAGGCTGACAGGAGTCTGAGTAGGTGCAGCGAAACATACATACATATAAGACAGTCGTGAACATGTGACACATTCTACCAGCAAGCAGCACACATTAGATATTTCTTTTAGATGACCATAAAACATCAGCACAAAATTGCTCTGTCTTCAAATAAACATGATCTACACAAACAGCTCATAAAAGGTATAAACCACAGAGCATAGCACCACAGGTTTCCCTGATACTGTATAAACTGTATTTCTACTCAAATCAGATGTAATGGTTCAGGTGGCTTCCCTGCATCAAATTAATTCACAATTAAATCCTCACCGTCTGACATCTCAAAAAGTGCTAGTGAAAAAAGCTAAACTGTCCCCACAGATGTACGAAATGCTACAAGCAAACAAATCTGCAGAGCCTGATGGCTCATGTGCAGCCACTGAAAAATGTAATCTAATGATTTAAAGAGATGTCTTTGGTTTACTACACCAAGCAGAGCACAATCCAATTTCTATATTTTGAGAGCACGACATGATTTGTGTAGAGGACATAATACTTTGAACAGAATACTTTATTAAATACAGGAGTAATGGAAAATGTATTTTTATACTGAGGCCAAAGAATTCAATTTCCTACTAAGCATCTATTTTGTGAAGAATGTGGGTAGTCTGAACTGTGCATCATGTAATATGAGCATCTTGAAACCGAGTTTTCTTTTTTCCCCTACCTGCCCACATTTCCTTTTCAAGCTCTACTGCTGACTAATAAAACATTTCTGATAAATTCGTCCCACAGAACGCCTTAAATTTACTGTCCGACTTTACTGAAGTAAAAGCTACAACCAAAAAAAAAAAAAAAAAAACAACAAAAAAAACAAAACGTATCAACATATAAAAGCCATCTGTTTCCCCAGCAACCCCTATGCAACACATGTCAAGATTAAGAGTACAAGAAAGTTTTAGAGCACCATCTACCGACTTAAGAAAAGAAAAACTTGTGAGGTAGAGAACAGTCTTGGAGAAAAAGTTTTAATTATAAAAAGAAGAAAGCTCCAGGTACAATGTCTGGTAGACCAGACTCTGGGTGCAATGCTTATGGACAAATGGTTAAAAACAAAACACATCAAGTTGCTTATGGACAAAGTCAAAAACACAGAAAATCTATTGTTTTGTCAGTGCGTCACTCACAGTAGTTAACAGCAACTTGATACTATTGAAGTATACTTACATGTAATCCTGGAAGAAGGAATTCGACTAACCCACCTGTGCTGCACTAGACAGCAAACGTAAATTTCTAAAAATGTTGACGACTGACAAAAACAGACCAGAGTCTGTGTGCATATAAGAAAACCAGCACTAGAAAAAGGGTTATTTTTTGGCAAATGAGATCTTCATGGCATTCGTTTGTGTGATCTTAAAGCCCTGTAGTGCCTCTCGTGCAGCCCCAGCCTGAACTTCATTCTCAAACTCCACAAAGGCGATATCGTGGCGTCCAGGGACCAGACGTACCTCTTTGAACCCAGGAAACCTGAATACACAACAATTTCAGCCTTTAATAAACACACAAAAAAAATAAAATTTAAATGTAGAAAAGGAGCTGCTACTGACTGGTTGAAGAGCATGGACAGCATAAGTTCGTTTGTCTCCTCTGGCAGGTTGGTGAGGAAGAGAATGTGATTTGGAGGATTTTCAGCAACCTGGGAAGATAAAGGAAAAGAAATGTCACGACAGAACCACCACAAATGAAAACATCATTCAAATGGTGGGTCATATACTACCTGCTGAGGCATCTGTCCAGGCATCATCTGACCAGGAGGGATGGCACCAGGAGGCATCTGACCAGGTGCCATACCTGGAGGAGGTATCATGCCTGGAGGGGGCATATACGGCGGCTGGCCTGGCATGTGCATCATGCGTGGAGCCTGGCTCATTGGAGGCATTCCCTACAAAGAAAACAAATTCAGTAGCAGTGATGACCTTTTTCCCCATTAAAAAAAATAAATAAATTGTGCGCTTCCCTTTGATTAATTTTCATTGTTGACGAACTTTGTTAGTTTCACTTTAGATTTATGTTTTCTAAAGCACAATATGATTTTGTTCAGATTTTACGTGTGTGTAAAAGTACAAAGTCTGTATTCAAAAAGGGTTAACACTACTTACAGGCATTGCAGCAGGTACCCCAGCGACCATGGCTGCAGCTGCACCTGATGCCCCTTTCTTAGATCCGGCTGCATCAGGTCCCTTGGTCTTCTTTTTCTCTTTTTTTCGGTCACGCTCCACATAGGTCCCCTTCATTTTAGCTATGATATCTGAGTCCTGCTTGGCGTACTGGATGCGCTATAGCACAAGTCACATCCACATGCATTTTAGAGGCTACAGTTTCAGGATTTCTGCAGGCTCCACGTAGGACAGCCAGTATGTTTTTGATATTACATTATTGCGTGGCAAATTGTTAAAAAAAAATGCAAACCATACAACAATAACAAACTTTCTTTGGAAAATAACGGAAATGTGTCAGTTGCAAGATTCGTAAAGACCAAATAAATCATATCAAATAAACTAAATATTTGTAGCATGATTTATGCTCCTCATCTCATACTCCCTTATTGTGTTACCTACCATGGGTTTATCATAGAAAGGGAATCCCTGCATGGATCTCAGAGCATTGGAAGCGCTGTTAACCTCTTTGAAGATAACAAAGGCCTGACCCTTCATCTTTAGGTTTCGTGCGACCAAGATGTCCAAAATCTGTCCGAACTGTGAGAAGATGGCGTAGAGCGACTTTTTCAACTCTATTTACACAAAAAAGAAGAAATCGTTAGATTTATTTGACAGGACCTTTGTGCACATGCTTCACTAAGTGAAGCCACAACACAAGGCTGGAACATAAACTTACCATCTTTCTTGATTTTCTCATTCAAGTTGTTGATGTAGATTGTATGGTTAAGCCGTACTTCGGTTGTGGCCATTTTCTAAACTGAAATGAAACAAACATTTGAAATATTAAACAGCAAGAAACAAAATTCTTGATTTACGTTAGCTAGCTACGTTAGCATACAACCCCAGTACCGTGGGGAGAGCATTAGCTTACTAAAGCTAGCTACAGCTAACACCATTTAGACTACTAACTATATTATTCTATGGTTTATGCCTGCGCTTCCTCGTTGTCACAAAAAACATAAAAAAATATACCTAAATCCGAGAATAGGTTGTAGATAGTGGAGTTCAACAGGGTTTTAATCGTTCAGGTCGGTGTAGAAGTCAGCACTCTCTAAAACCCCGGTCCCTCAAAAACACGTCCCGCTCTGCATGTTCTCGCGTTAAGAAACGAGCCACACGTCATTTCCGGTGTTACACTGGATTCTGCGACCTTTCCAAACGTTCCTACTCATATTTTTTAAACTGTATAGTAAAATTAATTAAGCTGTGCAGAGAAAAATGAAACAATGATTGATCAGATACCAATTACTGAAACACAGAAACAGCGTGTAACTGACACTGCTGTCATTATATTCAGAAGCAGTCAGGGTATGGAAATTAGATTTGTGTGGACACCTGCTCATGCAGGCATAACTGGAAATGAAAAAGTTTATAAATTAGCCAAACAAGGTCCTAATCAAGAACACATAGACATCGATATTAAATTGTCAAAGTTTGAAGGGAAGAGTATTATCTGGAGGGCGATAAATAGAAAGTGGCAGCACTGCTGGGACATGAGGACATTTACATAGGATGCAGGAGAAAGTGGGAGAGGACAGAGGATGGGGCACAAACAGACAGGAAGAAGTGTTTTTTTTTTTTACCAGACTACGAATAGGACACAGCAATTTAAACGATACATTACATTTAATAGGAAAACATGACACTGAGACTGTCAGGAGCCAGAAACAGTTGAACATGTTATGCTCAGATGTAGAAGGTACAACCGTGAGAGAGAGGTCATGATGGAGGACTTCAGGAGGAGAGGTGTGATTTCAATATTTAATAGTAGAGGCTTGGACAGACGGAGTGTCTTCAACACACACACACAGAACGACTGGACTCATGAAGAGAATTTGAAAAAGGCAACGCAATAAGTTTCCTACAGATGGCAGTAATGCTGCCTTAAAACCCCGAAGAGGAAGAAGAAGAAGAAGAAGAAGAAGAAGAACAGCATGTTACGGTACCATAACATCTTTTTGCTTCTTCAGCGGGTTGAAGACAACTTACTGGAAAATAAACAAGTTAAGTGTGCAGATGATTTGGTGCCGTGACTTTTCCTGATGTTGTTGTTTTTCCTCTGAGGTCGGTGGGTGCAGTAGAGGGCGCTATGACTCTTTATGGTTGCTGTGAGATCCGGTAAAAAACACGAAGAAGTATCTGGACATTGACGACACTTCCAAAAATGGGTAAAACCGCGGTGTTGTTTGCAAACTGTGGCAGGGGTAGGATCCAGTATGTTAAATATCTAACTTTATGAGTGATAACAACTACAAGGAGAAGATTTTGCACCGGGTTCAGGTAACTTTGCCCATTCATCTACAAGCTAAGTTGTGAGGGGTGTGAGAGTGGACTAGCAGGTTCCAGTGTTTACACAGGGTACTGCAGCTGCTGACACTCGGCCCTTTGCAAAGTTGCACAAATACAAACCAAGCTGCCACATCTGGCAGGACAAATCCAAAAGAAGCTTATAGGAAATGCCCGGGGACTGCTCTCTCCCACCACATGTTCCTCATGTTCCTCCTCCTGCTCCACCACCCCCACCTGCACCGGGTCTACCACCTCCTCCAGCCTCAGCACCAAAGAAGAAGCTGTACCAGACCATAAACAGCAGCAGGAGTCCTGTAGAGGGGGACTACACTGAGGCCCGCTTACTGCTCACTCAGAGGGAGAGCAGGTGAGATTTCCAGCGAGGAAGTCTAGTTCTTTTTTATTTTTCATATATATTTAACATCTCATCTGGGCTGAAGTCTGTTTTGTTGTTCTGTTTATCACCTCTTTGTCTGGAATATAGAAGAATTCTGCAGCCGCTGCTCAGTTTCTGCTCGTGCATCGACTTTCCCATCTGGAAATAATTTACATGTCCAACATTTTGCCGCATCAGCTGATAGCTGTATTGTATGTTACAACAAAACATATAATGCAATAGAAACCTGCAGTCCAGTTTATTTACAGTTAGCCGATCGTGACCCAAGATGTTTTAGGATTAACCCCATACAGTACATTAACTCATCTTCATATGCCAAAACTCTCTTTCTTAAATTTCATTGTTGTATAAAGAAGTGTAAATATAGTTATGAATAAAAATGAGAACATGCATCATCTGATGCTAAATTACTTTGATTTGTTGCTGTAGTTATCACAACTTAAAAGTAATGTGTACAGTATGGATGGAAATATAAAACAAGTTGAACAAAGTGGAAAAAAGTTGATTTTGAGATGACTCAACTAAAATATTTTGGCTGTTAAGAGACCAATGTGGACAGAAAATATGGTTTATCATTTTATTTTAGCACTGAAATTATAATTGGTATTAAAAGGTATTAGATGGTTAACTAGAGAACTGCATGCTGAAAAGATTTCAACCACACCTGCAAATATGTGCTCAGCAGTCAACTAATCCCATGTTAATAGTTTCAAATCTCCATGTATTTTGTATGTTCACGCTGTTACTCAAGATAAAACAGGATTAACCATAAATCTTTAAACTGTTTTCCAACAACCACATTAGCCGATGAGAATAAACTGGATTATTTTAGTCTGATAGCATGTTGGCCTCAATTAGTCAGGAGACATATGAAGAACAGGGCCCTAGTTATTAGACACACCCGCACAATATAATCCAGAAGTCTTGTGACTACTCCTTCTACCGCATAGCTCATAATAACCAACCCTGACTACAGCCTCAAAACAACTCAAAACAACCCGTGATCTTTATAGAGTCACTATAAAGTATTTATGTGGAGTTACATTAATGTCTATTAATGTACTGTGTTTGTTTGTTTGTTTAGTTTTTTTGTGCTCCAGTTTCAGGAAGGACCTGCAGTGGATTCTGGTGAACACATATGTGCCTTCCCTCATCCAGGATGGTCCACAGTAAGTCACTGAATCATGGTTTCAGTCTAATACTTCCCATACAACATCTGGGTCGATATTTGACTGAGTACTTGTATAACACAAACAGAACTGCTGTGGTGCTATTGATGTGACATTAGGTTTGTGACCTGAATGCTTTTATGTTTGAGTCACTGAACATATTTGTCTGGGTGTGACCGTCCCTATGCTTCTCATTTACCTTTCAGGTGTGGTCTGGTGGCCTTGTGGATGGCTGCTAACCTTCAGCAGCCACAGCTCAGTATTGACATGGAAACTGTGGCTGAGACAGCACTGAGCAGGGGATACACGGCACAGGGTGAAATGTTTTCAGGTAACAGAAGTGTGTAAACTGTTCTAGCTCACTCTATTCAAAAACCACAGTGAGGAACAAGAGCAAAAAGGAGTGTGTTTCTGTCTTAAAGGATTATTATTGCTGTTCAGAGGCAGTGGTGATTCTCTGATAGCATGTCAAAGCACAGGAGACGCCCAAAGCCAAAATAAATACCTTCATATCATGGGTGTAGCCAGAAGTGCAAATTTGACATTTAGCTCCAAGAACCACATCGTTTAAAAATGTGGAGGTTATATAAGCAATTAGTTATAGTGGTGACTCACTCTTTAGTTAATACAAGCAACTATAATGCAGTGCTAGACTCTGTTGAGTTTATTGTGTTATTCTTCTGCATATTGTCATTAAGATTTTTGTTTTCAGCTAAAAACATGGCCCTGCTGGCAGAAGAGATTTGTGGCTGTAAGGCAGAGCTGCTGTCAGGAGGTTTAAACGGTGACAATGCTACAACCATCAGCACACACCTGTGGGGGAGACAACCTGTTCTCATCCCGTATCCCCCCTCCCCCCAAATAAACAAATAAAAAACAATAATGTTTTTTTTTTTATTAGGTATTTTAGTTTTACTGCTGCATGTTAGAGACTGTGAATTTCAGACTTGGTCGATTTATGTTTGCATCAGCTGATAAATAACAAGAAATGGCAGCATTGGGTTATTCTTACATAGTTTGTCCATCAGAGACCTGCACACTTTACTTTTAATGCATCTTGATCACAATCCTTATAAAAGATTTTATCTGTTGTATGACATGTCATTATTTACCCCTAAATGTTGATATCTGTATTAAATGTTCAGGCTATGTCACATATAAGACAAATTCAACATTCCTTAACAGTATGTTCAGATACGATGAGGACTACAACCATGAGCCATGCCAGCGTAACGGACAAAAGGCGCATTGGGCAGTCGCTTCAGGTAAGACTAGCCCTTTGTTTCATAAAGGTGGATCAGAAAAGCAGGGCTTATTGCAAAAAACAGATCTTAAATTAACTAAAGACCAGGATCAGTCTGTTTTCATAAAGCTGGTTTATGTCATGACATTGGAACAGTGAGGAAGATAAACATGTTAAAATCTAACGTTTGCTAAGTCATGCTACAGCAAGGGAAGCAGGAAAGGACAGAGCAGACCTGGTTTTATGAATCTTAGCCTTAAGCAAGCTATACAATTATATCTCTTTATTCCAGGTGTTCTCCTCGGGTTAGACCGGGGGAGTGTGAGTGAAGAGCACGTTCAGCCTGATCCCACTCTGTCCTGGCTCTACCTGCCCATTGACGCCAGTTCTCCCTGTCCGGCCAGCAGCACAGGCCTTAGAGAGGTTTACATCCTGGCCAAGCAGGGAAAAAGCCTGCGTTATCAGCTCTGGGGACTGGACAGAGTAGCGCAGAGCAACAAGCAGCTGATGACAATGGACCCTCACAGAGCTAATGATGGGACCCTGTATGTAGTTCCAGACGGAGGAGTGGAGGCCGGACTGGCTGGACAGGCGGTGTTGCTCTATACAGGGGCACAGAAACAGCAATGAATGTGACACTGCACACACAGTACCTTAAACAATGGATGCAATATTTGAATATATGACTGTAAGAAGATTTGCTATAATTTGGTAACTGGCCCTTTATTACCTCTTGTTCATAGGACCTTTCCTGGCAATTTAATATTATGAACGAGATACTTTAGTTGTTCCCATATGATCTCTGTAATGAACAGGTATGCAGAGTTTGTCACGAATACAGCTCATCTCAAATGTCAACTTATAGAGCATGACCCACAGTACTGTAGTGGCACGTCATTAAAAATAATGGATTTACAGGGTTGCTCACCAATTTGATTAAGTACTTTGAATTATTTAATTGACTGGACAAAGTTAAGTTATTCGATCAGTTGTCTTGTGTCTAAACTGAATTTTCAGGACTAAATCACAGTATGTGATAGACTTTATCCACAGCCCCTTGGATGATGCCAACACTTGTATTTAAAGTGACACGTTGTTTTTATGCAGAATTGTGTGTTTTATTCTTGCCACATTTTGGTGCTACATTTGTCACAGAATAGAGTCAATTC
This sequence comes from Anabas testudineus, assembly GCF_900324465.2. Taxonomy (NCBI): domain Eukaryota; kingdom Metazoa; phylum Chordata; class Actinopteri; order Anabantiformes; family Anabantidae; genus Anabas; species Anabas testudineus. The sequence goes on from NC_046622.1 coordinate 18,763,237, forward strand.
ATCATCTCAAGTCACTGCCTACCTGTACAGTGGCAAGAAAAGTGTGGGAACCTTTTGAAATATCATAGTTTTCTGCATTCATTTGTCATAAAATGTGATCTGATCTTCATCTAAGTCAAGAGTATTAACAAATATAATTTGCGATTGGACTCCGTTGTTAGCATAAGTTAGAAAAATTAGTTTGGAGGTGTGGACTAGAGCTTGAGGTTTTTCCACACAAGAAAAATATACATATGTGAGCCAGAGTCCTGAGGATCTACGATTAAAAATTGTTGAAGCTGTAAAGGGTTACAAAGGGATGTTAGAGACTTTAGAAATTCCCCAGTCTAGAGTTAAGCAAGAATCTACAAATGGAGACACTTTGGGACTGTGGCTACTCTATCGAGAAGTGGGCGGTCAGTCAAAATGACCCCAAGAGCACAAGAAACACTCATTAATGAGGTAAAGAAACAACCCAGACTGACAGACAAAGATTTGAAGGCATCATTGGAAGTGGCTGTGTTCTGTGTTCATGTGTCTACAGTTGGTAAAACATTGAACAAGCAGGGTGTCTATAGCAGGACACCATGAAGGAAGCTGCTGCATAGAATTTGTTTGTATTATTTTAGTCACATTATATTTGTTAATGCTCTTGACTTAGATGAAGATCAGCTCACATTGTATGACAAAAATAATGCAGAAAATCATTAAATTCCAAAAGGTTCACATACTTTTTCTTGCCACTGTATATGTTTGGGCGTTTTCAATAAAATATTTCAACTCTGAAATTAAAGTCTAAGACTTATTTATGATGTAATTTATGTTGCAATTGAGAAAACAACAAAAAAACAACACAAAATGAAAACAAACTCGGAAAACTCTTCTTTCCAGTTTATTGCAGTCCTTCTGGACAAAGCAGGGATTCATCAACCCATCATCACTAATCTCTGTGTTTTGTGTTTTTAAAATATGCTGATTAAAAATACAAAATCCAGTTCTTATAAAGTAGCATCTAGTTTGAAAACTTAACAGTTTGCCATCTTACAAATATAGAGGATTTGTGGGAAAAGAAATCTAATATTTTGTAAACACCACATTATTTCTCTCGCCCTGTATATTTACTTTCCACATATGGAAAACTGTATTCCTGAATATAAACTTCAATTTCATTAGGCCAGTGATGTGCAGCACTCGCGTAGAAAACGTATGTGCCAAGTGAACCGCCTACGCACACGCAAAGACGGCCGCATGGCACTGTTGAGCTTGTGTTTACTGATCAGCTGCATTCCAGTCAATGACATGATCGTAAGCACTGCCTCAGTATCTAAATATATCAAAATCCTTTGTAAACTTTTAACGTTCCATATAAAAATTCAAACCACAATCCTTTTTTTAGTTTAGTGTAGCTAAATGACAGCAACGTCCTCGTGTTTAAAAGTGATATTCTTGTATTCACTTATGCATCATCCTTTGTGCTGTAAGACACATTCATATTTTCCAGTTTCAAAATCACGTTTGGGGTAATGCATGAGTGAAATCTCAGAAATCGTATTTGTTTTATCAGGTAACTCCAGTTTCATCTCACCCTCTACACCACTGCTTTACTGTTAAACACCCCACAAATCTACAGCAACACTGATCAGAAAGAATTGAGTGATAACACCAAATTAAATCCATGCTAAATATGTGCATCTGTAAACCCAGTGCCTGACTGCTGTTCCCCACATTAAAACACACAGGCACCACTTCAATTTGTTCAATGGCTTTGTGAGGATCCATAGTGCAACAAATTTCAAACAAACATGGCTGCTGAGCTGCTTACTGTACAGTTAAAAGAAAAAAAACATTCACTGCATTATCATGCAAAGATCCAAAGGAGAAAAACACTTTGTTTCTACTAGAAGTTAAACTTTGAGATTAGATGTAAATCAGTCTATACTTGGGTGAACTCTCTGGAAGAAGAACAGCAGGAGTACACTGCACTGGAATGATCAAACAGCTTTTAAAACCCTAGGCACAGGAATTGTACAAACAAGGTAAGGAGGTTATACATAGACAAAAAAAAAAAAAAAAAGAATTAAATAGGATCATATTTACACGCTGAGTTAGTTATAACACATGGTCGACCAGTGTTTTAGTGTTGCTGTATACTTAAACGTCAAAAGTGGTCCATGAAAAAAGAATTCCTCCATTAACCCATTGCTCCTCCAATGCTGTGTAAAAAGATCTTCCACTGTATCAAGCTCATGGTCATGAGAGTGCTGTTTGCAACTCCAACCAACAGAGGGAGTCTGTGAGGGGCACATGAGAGGGCTGTACATGTCTCTTCACAAGAAAGAGTGGCAGAGGACCGTGATCACTGTCTCACTGACAAATGTTTAAATTCTGCATTCATTTCTCCCTCCGTCTCCTTCTACCACCTTTAGCCTCAACTCATTCCATGTCACCTTCACCCAAGTTCCAGAGAAGGATTATAATAGACGATGGCGGCCTTTGACGTGTTGCATTCTGCTTTTGACAACCTGTGTTAATTTTACCTTTTCTTCTCACACAGGTGCAACTGGAAAGATACTTGGATCATGTCGGTTTGGAAAAAGTAATCATTTTTCTATTGGTTTTGTGCGTGATCTTCTGTCCTTTCCCTCAGATCTTGTATCTCTTCCATTATCTGCCCATGGAAAGCCGTCTTCTAGGTCTCCGCCTCAAGATGTCTGTGGGAGCATGCTGCTGAAGATGTCTATGAGGTTGTCCAGTCCCCACAGGTAGCCGTCCTCCCTGTTGCCCTCGACCCAGGGGCTCCTGTGGTCCAAGGTCTGAGGGTCTGGCAAGGAAACAGTCTTCCCAAAGTCAATCATCCACACTCTGGCCTTCCCAGAGGTGTCATGCACAAACAGCAGAGAGCTGCCAACTACCTGTGATGAACAACATTGGGGAGATGAGTTAAAGTGTCTGAGAGATGGGATGATATTGCAAATCTTTAACTCAGCTTGGTTAAAAATCATGGAAACTGAGTGTGTCAGTGTGCCTCACCTCATGTGTCCTGAAAAAGTGCGACTGCTCGAGTGCTGAGCGGAGCTCCTTCAACTGCAGCAGGTAGATTTCCTAAGAGAGAAATGAGAGTTTAGATGAGCTGGACTGTAAACCTTAGGCAAATCAGACACTGTAGATTTGTAAAACCACAGTAGATTTCAAACTCTTAAACAGTCCAAAAAGAATGAAATAGCAAACACTTTTATTCACCTATAGATCTATATCCTCCACAACAAAATCCATAAATCACTGATAAAAACTAAATTAAACAAACATGACCAAGTATTTATTTAGTCAGCCCAATTGGTGAAAATTGACATAATTAAATCATCATGATTTTTACTGCACAAAACATTTTCCACTTGCTTCAAACTGCAGAGCTGATACAATTTATTCCTCCTGCATATTTTTTAATTTACTTACTAAAAAAAAAAAAAAAAAAACAAGCAGTGAACTAGTAACATACCAGAATCTCTGTGTTGCCATCAACAAAGTCCTCCAAGGCCTGCATCACCTGCTCTCTGTGCTTTGTCTTCTTAAAATTGGTGTTACAAGTTCCATCAGCTTTCTGCAGAAAAAAGGGAAATGCTGAAAAACTTGCAGTACTATCAGTACATGCTGCAGAGTTGTGTTTTGCTGTATTAAATAAATACATTTCATGTTTGACTGGGAGGTAAATCTACAGCAAGCTGCTTTAAATACTCGCAGTGTGTCATCGGATATTTTCATTGATGCATGAATAACATGCAAATCTACAGTTAATGTTATGACCAAATGACCAGCCCTGGATTTACTTTTGAAAGGACAAACAATCCCTTTTATGGCTAAACATACAGTATATACTATAATTTACCACTTGAGTGCGTGTGGCCTGTTTTATCTTGAAAACACTAGGAAATATTTAGTCTTCTTGACTGGCTGGTTGGTTCAGCACTCACTACTACAGCGATGCATGTTCAGAGCTATTCACAGAGCTGGATGTCCAGGATGACCTCTGACCTTTATTCCTTCGATGCGGAAGCCCAGAGTGGCTGTGGAGCTGAGTGTCTCCCTCCACTGCATATATCTGGGTTTAAGGACCCCCTGTTGGGCCCTCTCCTCCTCTGTAGGGGCCCCAGGATCCACTGCGACCATCTTCTCATACATGTCCTTCCGCAAACGTGGACGTTCTCTGGCTTTTATCAGCTCCTCCTCCAAGTATGTTCTGGAAAGTAAAGGCCTATTATTCAACCTTTTAGAATAAAGATTTGCTCTCAGTGGCTCCTGCTGGCAGTATAGTATTAGAAAATCACAGTTATACAACTTTTATCACAAACTGAATTTTACCTGCTGCCCATCTTACAGTCCATGATAGAAGGCGAGTCAAACTCAGCCAGCAGGTCTTCCATCAGGTTGTAATCCTGTCCGTCTTTCTGCACGACACCGTAATAACCAGGAACATAGCGGCATAGATTGTCCTGCATCAGCTTCTGTAGGCACTGTTGCTCACACTCACAGTATCGCTTCAACAAGTGTCCATTCTCCCCAGCCTGAAAGTTACCTTATAGACAGACAGAATGAAAATTAATGGACGAGTTTTACTTTCTGGGAAATGAAATTATTCGCTTTCCTGCCGAGAGCTGGAGAAAAAGATCTACACCTCTGGATTAGATATGACTCGAAACACATGCTACATATTTATAGATACCTGCATGGCCAGCTAGCTGCACCCATGGATAACGCTTCTTGAAGGATACCACGAAAGGGGACCAGTGAACCATGGTCTTCAACTTCTGCCAGGACTTACTCTGGAAAAAAAATCCATAACAAATAGTATCATCCTCTTTTTGTAAAATATGTGTGTGTGGTGATACAAACGAACAAATCTGAAGCACTGACTAACCAGTGAGAGAGGTTCCTTTCTGGTCAAACACAATGATTATTCATTAAAGGAAAACACACCCTGTAGTGTCCACAGACACCCCTCCCCCCACCACTACCACACACACAAACAAACACATTTTTGTGTGGAAGTCATTGGACGCTTATTGACATAATGCATTCCCTAGCCCCCTACTGTCACATAGGCCATGCTAATCTACTCTGTTTGAATTTTTTATTTATCACATGTACTGCCTCACAATAACCCGTAACCCTCACAACTAACTGCCTCACCCTAAACCTTACCCTAACCACATTTATTCTCACCCTAACCCTAAAACTTAGTCTTAAACCTGAAATTGCTCTTTAAACACTCTTCTCATTGTGAGGAACAGCTAATTGTCCTCACTTTGTAAAAATGTCCTCAGTCAAATGGTTAAAATTCATGCTGGTCCTCACAATGATAGCCACACACACAGACACACCTCAGTAGACATTGGACAGATCCTCCCATTTACCCAAGGTCAAATGCACAACTTGCGTGTTGACGCCTATTGATAAAACATTTACCAGAGCCACCACTGTGATGTCGTAAAAGAGAACTTTACTGTCAGAAACTGTGTGTATAATGGTTATCTGTGTTGGGAAACACCAGAGCAAGGACAGTGTGCAACAGGGGCTTTGACGCAAGCAATCTGAGAGGAACATGACATCGATTGATTAGAACATCTGTGTCTGTGTGTGGAAAATCACCACAAATGGTCAGCCCGTTTAGGATGGGAATGAGTGTGTGTGTGTTACAGTAGAAATTAGTGAAAGGTAAACAATATCACAGAATATTTGTCTTGGCTCGTTCACTTTATGCAGTCTGGGTAATCATTGCTACAAACTTTTTTTCCCCATGTGTAATGTGCAAAAAATACAAACACAAAAGAGAAAAAAAGAAACTGAATGAAAAACTTCACAGTAGTGTGCCACAGGCAAAACAAGTTAATGGGAGCAATAAAATGTGGGGACAAGAGGTAATAATCATAAAATTAATCTTTTTAAAACTAAATAGCTATCCGTAAATGGCCGCAGCGCTTCTGCCTTCCCATGTTTATCTCTGCATTTTTTCCACCACTGCTCTGTCGAGACCCTGTCACAATAAAACAGTCTTATTGCAGGACCACATAGAAACATACATTGATTAGAAACTGTGGTAAAAGTCTGAACAACAGTGTTGAAATAATCAAGAGGCTTTTCACCATTCCTAACTAAACAAGGTTTTATGTATAGTTATGGAAATAAATATTATAAACGTGACCGCACAATTGTTATGAGTTAATATCCACGCAGTGCAGGTGAATCCGTTTCAGCACCACCAATCCTGCCCGTTGAACTTCTCAATGTGACAAATGTGCGGGAACCAGACTTTGTGACTGCATTTAACAGCTGTGTTTGTCCATCGGCCCACGTTTGTGCTTTGTCAGACAGCTGGTCAGTGTCAGGATGTCAGAAAGTAATGGCAGCGAATACTAGACACCTGTGACCTGAGCTTTCAATCACATCAACAGCTTAAGCTCAGCATAACCTCAGCCAACTCAAGGCAAAGAGGGGTCAGGAAACGTGAAAGGTGACTGTGTTTCACTAAATCTGCAACATGGAAGCCACAATTTGCAACATGACAAAAATAAAATTAAAGTAAATGTTAAAATTTGTAAATGTTAAAGTTTGACTAATCAAACCAGACTATTTTCAACCATTCAGGATTATGAAATGTATCTGCCAGTAGACAGTAATCTATATCGAGTGATGCTGCAATCCCTCAAATGTATACGTTTTTTTTTTTTTTTTATGGTGGGTAGCTACCAAGATTATTTAGCATATTTTAATCTATGCATCTTGACGAACATCTTGTCCTGATAAAAATGGCAAAAACCACCCCTGGCTATCTGATGCCAGTTGTGCACAGCACTACTATCTAATGCTCTTTATTTATTTACTTCTTGACAGTAAGTATTGGAGTGAGTTTATTTTAGTAAAGTTTCCATTGTGACAGTTTGGTGTGTCTTCTATCATAAGTGAGACTGGCCTGAATATCTTGACTTCTGCAGTGAAACATTTCCGTCATTCTTGATTTTTCCCCGTTTGGATACAATTAAAAGTGTGTACACAAACATACACATTTCTGTAGATATGAGGTGTATTTCTGATTAATGTCATAAGATATACAATTTTCTGCCTGCTGGACCAACAGAGTGTAGTTACTGTAAACCGATAGAGATCTGTTTTAAGAAACCGTCAGCACTGTAGTCCAAAAATAATTGGCTGAAATAGCATCTAGTTGTAGACAAAACACAAACCGTGTTTACCCATTAGACCATTATAACCTTTTTCAGTCTAACTATTATTAGTGGTTATCAGTTATCATCTGTCCTCATGGAGGAAGGCTGCAGAAGCAGATGAAAGTCTAGGCAGGTGCAGGCAAAGGGGGGGCAGGTGAAGCAGACACCCACACCTCTAGCCTCTCTTCTTTCACTTCTCTTATTCACGTGCTGTCAGACTCTGTCTCAAGCTGCTTCAAGTTAACAGATTACTGTATTGCCTCTGTTATAAAACCATTATATTACACATTGCTAACAGATAACGCTGGTAAGACTATATATAAAAATCCTTCTTATTTAAGTTTAAACTCAAAGCAATGTCTCATCCTGAGTCTCCATCCCACACGTTTACCATTTCACCTCACACATACCAACCTTCCTCAGCACCTTCTCTTTTATATAACTCACATCTATATTAAAACACAAAGCATTTTTTCATCATTCGTTCTTACTAGCTTTCTTTTCCAAAAAAATCTATATTATATTGAGACACACACACACACACACACACACACATACACACAGCTATGCTGGTCTCAGCAAAGGTTATACTGGGACACAAACTACAAAAATGTGTCTCTATAGTCTCAGTTCCACACGCACACACATAATACATGATACAATAGACAACACCTACACTTAGTTACCAATTTATTATTAGGTACACCCAGCTAAAACACTGTGCAATCAATCCTCAAGTTATCCTGCAACATAGTGAGAGGGATATATACTAATACTACTTATACTACTTAAAACAAACATTAGAAGCATCCTATACTATAAAGAATAACTTTAGCTGCAGTAGGTGTAGCTAATGGAACTGAGTGTCTGTCAAAAGACAACAATAAAATGTAGTTCCGGAAAATTAACTGGTTGCATTAAGTAATCCAGCCTGAAGCATGATGATCCTGCCGGTTGGCTGACTGCTTTCTTATCCCAGATGGAGAGATTATTACAGCTACACAGGACTAAGTGCAGTCTGTGTGCCGAACAGCCGTCACATACTGTACCAGCAACAAGACATAGGGACATCCATCACATTGCATTTGAATAGCCAAATTTGCCACCTGACTTTGATATAATCTGCCATATATGATATTCCTGGAGAAGCATGACGTTACAGGCTACAATTGACAGCCTGGGCTAAGCAGACTGAAGCTAAATCTGTACTGCTGCTCTGGATAAATTAGTCACTTTCCATTTCTTACCTGGCACACCGAGCAATAGTGGAGGAGGAGGCAGACGCTGAGACAGGCACACACGGCTCCAGAGACGAAGCGAGAACGTAGCCAGCACAAAATACTCTGCACCATCAGCAAAGGCTCTCCCTTGACAAGCACTACCATGGATGTGTGCCTCACTATTGCCTTAGGATCCTTCCCAATCATTTACCTTATTTAAGCGAGCCTGTGGTTAGCTCCTGGCTAATGCTCAGTCTTACTCCAGTTATTTAGTTTGAGTCAGTCTGTAAACCCTTGCTGTTGCCTGGTAAATAATCCTCCTGTCATAAGCTCCCCCTTATTTCTCACACTAACCCGCTCTCTTGGTCTGCAACCTCTTTTTGTCATTCCGATTCATGATTTCTTCTGTTTCAACACTCTCACTCCTCCCTTCCTCTCTTAACACTTTCTCAATATTGAAATCTTCCCTGCTGTCATCAAGCAAATGCATCTACTTACTGTACAAACTTAACAACTGTCACTTCTCTTCATTTCTACCATCTGTCTGCATGACGTCCCTCTTTTTTTACCCCATTCCCCCTCCTCTACAGCTGTCTTCCCTTCACTTCGCTCTAACCTTTGTTCTTCTCTCTCCCATTCCCTAATCCCCGCAGGGCCTGTCCTCAGCCCCATGCTGAGCCAATCTCCTGCCAGATTCATGACCATGGCAGCCCGGGGGTAGGGACAACCAGCCTTCCAATACCGTCCCAGTGCTCTCCTTTTGTCCACATGACAAATTCCTCAGCACTATGTAGCTTAGAGGTACGCGTGTGTACGTGGACACAGAGCAGAACCTGTCAGACGACTATCAGCTGCAGCAGTAGTGACTACTGGTGCGTACAATGAGGGTGTTTTCATGTATTGTCAGAGCTCTTTTCTCAAAACTAGTTTATTTAAAACCACATCCCGTTCCCCGAACTCAATTCTACTTTAGTTCAAGCTGCTCTGCTGTGGTGGCCCACTGCATGTACAGAAAATGGCACAGGTTAAACATATCTTCAAAAAGTTATTTCAGATAAATCTAATGATAGTACTGAATGTACTTCTCTATCTCGGGTTGTATGTACTGTTCCATTGTATGTATAAGTCATTGCTCATCATTAAATAAGGATGGTACCAAATATTTGGTGGCTCAGTCCTCTCCCCTGTATAGATTAGCTGACATCACGTTGAGTTCTAGAAACTTACTATTGGCATTTATCACAAGTCTACCCTGCTATTATTATATAACAAAATGTATTTAAAAGAGTAACCAATAATAAAAATATTTGTAGTTGCAGGTTTATCGTATTTCATTAAACAAATATATCCAATTATGAACTTTTAATGAGCCAAGAAAAACAGTCAAGACAAGACTTTTTTTCTGTCAGTAATTTAAATAGCTTATTTTGCATAATGTGTTTTTCAAATACGTAAAATGTTTCTTAAAAGTCACTAAAAAGAATACAATGACTGGCATAATAACAATAGCAGACAGTATGACGATCACAGCTACTGAAAGTACACTTTGCTAATGTTACTGAACTTTCTCATTCAAGTAACTGTAAGGGAGTACCTTTCACGTGTGGTATAAACCGTGTAGCTCTTGTTTTTTGCTTTTGACTTTCATGGGGTTTTTTGCCTATTAACTTTGTATCATGGATTGTGTGTATAAGTGCTGTAGGCGTGATGTGTGGGACTCTGTATAATGAGTGGCACGGAAAACAAATCTGCAATTGTGGCTCATGTCAATCACCAAGCATAAATAAGAATTGTTAAGTGTAGGCTATGTGTTCAAAGTTTCAGTGTATGTTTTTGTCTGTCTGTGCTTGTTTTGTTGGCTTACTCTCACTTTCCTCTTGTCTTCTGTTCCACTGTATGTCTGGAGGCTCAGCGGAAAATATTAAGCTTTTGTGTGCAAGACAAGCGAGTGTGGGGGGAAAATGATGTCTCATCTGGGAGCGAAGAATAACTTAGCTGAATAGAAATTTGTAGGAATTTACATCTAATAACATGGAAATGTCAGGGACAGAGTAGATCTCTTGGTGTGAAAGAGCGAACGAGACAAGAAGAAAGAATATCTACCATATATGGCAAAGGCGTTGCTTAGCAACCAGCTCTGCCTTCAGCTCAATTTTCCATGACACACACTCAACTCTGAATGCAAGATGGCATCGCTGTGAGTGTGTGTGTGTGTGTGTGTGTGTGTGTGTGTGTGTGTACACGCGCCTCTGACAAGGCGTGTGTGAGCAAGTATGTGGTCACGTCACCCATCTCTCAAAAAAGTAACTGGTTTGACTGGGAGGTGACAGCGTGGATATGGCTTTTTAAAGCCAACAACAACAAACAAACACAGACACACACACACACACACACCTTCCTTCTATTAACTACTAAACTAACATTGACATATTTTTTACCCAACTACAAGGGGACAAAAACCTTGCCCATTAAAACCTCTTTTCAGAAACTACAGGCCACCATCATCATGTTTGTTACAACAGCTCAAGGGTAACTCCTAAGGTTGCTCATTTCCTGTCTTTTACTGTATTAGCAAGGACATGTCCACTGACTCAAACTATCACTACTATAGCTGATTGCAAATCAATAATGTTTACTAAAACGAAAAAAAGCCCAAATATTCTCCGATTCCAGCTTCACCTGTGCAAACATCCACTGCTTTTGTCTGTTTTATGCCTTTGTAAACTAAACATTTTTGTGTTTTTGCTGTTCAACAGAATAACCTTGAACGCCGAGACAAAATTCCTAGACATTTTCCACTACTGTCTGACACTGATATAACAATTCATATATATTAGTCAGAAAGGTGAATAACAAATTAATCAACAATGACAATTCTGAGACAACGCTCTAACGCTGTAAGCACAGCCTTGTGCATCTAAACCTTCAGGATGCTTTTTTTTTTTTTCTTGTTTCAATTTGGAAACAAGAAGTGAAACGCCAGATAAGTGTTAACTGTCCACTACGGAAAAATAACTATAACTAATTATAATATTAAGAATATATAATAATTTCTGCCAGGCTGAGTTTTGGGCTGTGAAATATGAATAGCATGCAGATAAAAGAATATCTTAACATGCATGACTGGTGACGCAGCCTGAATAGAAAACCTGGAATTCAGGATTTACATGATGCCGAGAAGAGAGGTGGAGATACTAGAAGACCGTCTCCAGAGGAGACATCCTGTTTTCTCATTCCAAGCATTTCTACTCACAACGCATCAAAGCCTCCTGACTTGGGTGGGGGAGAGGCTGAAGGGACAATACAGCTCTGAGGCAGTAAATTAACAGTTAGATTGCACTGACGAGTGTCTGTAAAGTTTATTTCTACATGAGCTGTAGCAACTGCAATGGGATGACCAATCATTCAAACATGCATTCAGACAGTGGCTGAGCTCATCAAGGCCATGTGATCATGAGTTCTGGGAGTTAAGTGAGCCATAAGAAGTTGAAGATAACAGCAAGTTTAAATTTGACACAGTCACAATAATCTAATCAAGATGAGCCATTCATTAGTCAAATGATTTCAACAGCCATCATATAGATTTCTTTTTTAAGATATCCACCATGTGATCCACATGTGACAGGCTGTGTAGCAAACCTCCTGACTGACTTGAAGTACCATATCATGGGAATTAACTACCTGCAAATACACATGACAAAGCCTGAACAGCTTTTAATGGTCCTTCACATGCACTTGTGCCTGGTGAGATAACCAAAAGCAGTGTGACCAACATTACATCTGTACACTGACTGATGTCAAATGTCTGTGTCTTCTTCTGTTGGAGGAGTACTTGTGGATAAAGCTGCAGATATAACAGTGCTGGCCTCCATGTGCCCTGTTATTAAACTTGAACCACTTTATTTGTATCTAGACAATAATTTTGCACCTGATAAAATGGCTTATTTGGGTGAAGAATGGTCCTTAATGACATACTATAGGTTAGCATGGTATATGGTCAATTGCACAATATTTGCATCTGTTATTTGTGCAGCCAAAGTTGTTAGACCGGTTTTAAAAAATTAAAAGAGTACAGCTGTGACTTTTTAGTAAATAGATGTGAATGGAACAGTTAAAGCACATGGGTGTTAAAAACTAAACTGCACATTAGATTTTGACAATTGTTCTACTGTTTCATTATTAAAGTAGACACTCACCCCTGTTCCATCATCCGGGCTGCACAGGGACCGGGATGGAGACAGACTGGACTCTATGTCGCTCCCAGTGAAGTCGTCCTCGGACTCCTCGAAGGACGATGCAGAGGACAGGCCGATGGACGAGGAGTTGGACAACTTCCTGGGCGAGCGCATCAGGGCAGGCGACCCTCCGCAGCCGCTGTCCGAGCAGGGAGACTCGTCCTCGGGGTGGGCTTCCAGATATGAGACAGTCAGCAGGTCTGGAGTGCCCTGAGAGCGGCTCGGACTGGGGTCCCTGGTTATGATGAGTTTCGGGATGGTTCCTGGGAAAGTTTGGCCTTCTGGGGGATTCCGATTGGCCTGATCCGAGTCCTTTCGACCATCAGCTTCGACCGGACAGCAGTTGTTTGGGTCTTTGGTCGGACATGAAACTGAGCTACAGTCACTTTTCGTCATTTTAGCTTTAGCTGCGTGCTCGTCAGTTCTCGACAGCCCACTGTCCAAAGGCTGATCCGGGAGCACGCTAAACACAGTCCGCTCGGCGTCCAGGTCAGAGGTGAGCAGGGGGGCTGGACTCTGACTACTCTCTGTTAAAACCCTGATCTCAGACACCTGGCTGTTTCCGCCCAGTGGCTGGTCTTCCCTCTCCATGGCCCTCTCCGGGGGACCAGAGTCATTGTTCTCTCCCTCTGGTTTCGGCTCCTCGCAGCCCGCACCACTGACTTCACCGGTCCGAGTTTCCAAACCCGAGGCATCGGGCGACTCGGCCGCTGCCTCTCGGTTCACGCCGTGTTGGACTGCTTCGCTATGATCATCCAGGCCGGACGGGGCTTTAAAACAACCCAGGTCTGCTCGGTGCTCCCGAACCGTCGACACAGCCTCGTCCCTGGGCAACTTTCCTACTCTGTGATCGCGGCGCGTCGCTGGATCTCCGGCTCCGTTTCCGCAACCTAAATCCACTTCTGTTTGGCTGGAGTTTCGCTTTCTCCTTCCCAGACACGTCAGCACTTTATTTTTCATCGGATTTCTGTTGATCTGGTCACTCGCTTGTTGCTTCTCCCTGCTACTGAATCTGCGGATCCGGAGCCGCTGGGCTGTGCCGCCTGCTTTCCATTTTGCTCTGCATGGTGTGGTGGTGCTACGAGATAGATCCGAGCGAGTTTGGCCCATCCTGCATGCCGTAGTAGTAACAGTGACCCAGACACACCCTCAAAGGCTGATGTAGAAAATAGTTGAAAGCAATTAGACTGTGACTCTTACTGTGTACAGTAAGTCATTAGTCATAAGATCCATGTATTAAGGCAGGAAAATCTAAAATGGTCACATCCCTTTTCTTCTGGTAAGAATTGGTCATATCTGTAGGAACAAACAGAGGGTGAATAACTTAGTAAACACAACTGCATACACTCCCCCCCCCCCATAAGACCATGAATAAGACTAATTGTGTAATCATTAGCAACACATGAAGCACCTGAAAAAAATCTCAATGGAACCAGTAATCACTAGCTCTCATTAATCACAGTGTGTGATTTATTATCTTTATACTTCAGGTTTAATTTTCTGTAGGAGGCCACAGCACAGAGAAACTGATGGGGAAAAGTTACCTCAATTAGACTCATACTGAGTACATCCACTGGAAAATATGACTTGAGGAGTGATTAACAGAACATTGAGAAATGAAAGGTTTCATTAAGTTTCACACTCAATTTAGTATTAGTCAGTGAAATACTGCCCTCATCTGTCTAGACACTGTCTACCTTTGCCCAAATAAGCTTGTTTTCATTTAGTTCCCCATGTCATCTAAGTCCTGCATGGTAATTATCCATAAAGAGTCATGTTTCATTCATAAATAAATAAATAACGTGTACATGTCCTGCTCAATAAATCACTTTACCAGTTGATCAGTTATAAAAAACTGCTGATTTAAATATGTGTTTAATACATACAGGTATGTCCCCAAGCTCCCTGGTTTCAGTTCAACAATTATGAACCTTTGCTGCTTTATGTGATAGTAAACTGTATGTAATTGAAGTTTTGGCTGTTTGGCCTTACAAAAGCCAACGTGTAATATGTTGGTCTTCAAAAAGGATTCATCATCTTCCACAATATTTATAAACCAAACAAATCAGTTAATTGTGAAACTAATCAGCAGCTTAAGCAATGATGGAAATAATCTTGCAGCCCTAGTCCAATCCTAGCAAACCGTACAAAGTAAGGGCAAACTGTTAAACATCTGCATAACTAAGACAACTGTCACTATTTTACAGACATACAGTACGGTATTGTCAAAATGCAATGTAATGCATCCTAAGTTTGACCCTCAGAGTGGAAGTAATTCTTTTGTGACAGCACTGCAGTCACTTTGCTGTCAGGAGGGAATGGCTCACAAAAAAGGAAACGAGACAGGAAGACTAACAATGGAAAGAACAGTTCATCGGGTACCAAACACTCCCTCACTCAGTCACTCTGGTACATTCTTGTGTAACCAAATTCATAAATAATCATAAAAAATAATGAGTCACACAAAATGAGTTGCTTCACTGTCAGTCTTGTGCCGTGCTGCCACCGAATGATCATGTTAAACACAACCGTGCTCACATGCACACACCCTCACTCACAGACACGCAAGTTGGAAGATATAAAACACTAAACAATGATTTAGGATGTCAAAGCAATAAAGGGTGTTTATATTCACCAAGCCCTTACACAGTGTATCATTAATTATCTCTGTTTGTCTGTCATCTACTTGTTTAATCAGGAGGACAAACAGTGGAAAAACTTTTCCACAGCGGAAAACACTTTTACTTCTGCTGGAGAATGACATGATGATCTTTAACACCAACTTTGTATTAAAGGACAGCATAATTACATTCAAATTCATACATTTAAAGTAAAGTTTATATTATTATGTAACATTTAGACCACTTGTGTTGAAATGTACAAAGCACAGTTGTGAGGTACTTGTACTCTACTTGTATACCTCCTTTTTAAACTGCTTTATACTACTTTTTACTACATTTTTCTGACAGCTATAGTTGTTTAAAATTATACTTCTACATCTCAACTAACAACTAACCTTAGCTTCAGACATTAAAACCATGCATACGTAATACTAATACATTACATAACACAGTAAACGGCGCATTGCTGTCACAACCTTTCTGTTGCAATAGTTATAATGCAATAGTAATAATAACATGGCGTTTGTTAAATGGAGTATTTCTTAAATGGAGTATTGCTACTCCCACTTTTCTTCTAGCCGTGGTAGTTTCACAAAACACTTCCTGACTGGGGTATTTCTGTCTGGTTGAGATGCTGTTTTTAACACACTGTTACAGAAAGGCACTTAGGAAACACACAGTCTCTGTCTTAACGGTGCTGGGGACGGAAAACAGCGAACACTACATTCTCGTTTCGTTTACAGTGAATTTTGAGCAATAGGTTGGACCACAGAGCAGACAGACTGATCAACAACAGAGCAATAAGAAAGCAAAAACGAACTAGCTGAAGGAATGAATAACACTAGACAATGAGAGGTGATGAACAGTAGTTGACTACAACTTACCAGAGTCGCTCCTTCGCTTTGTGTGAAGCAGCTGTTCGAGGCCGGAGCTGTGCTGGAGGTTTGTGCTTGCAGCTTGTTGTGAAGAGGATGTGCTTGAGGCTTGTGTCTTCAGCTAGTTGGTGTGGGATCAGCATGTGGTTCAATTAAAGAGGAAACGCGTGTGGAAACGGAGGCAGGCCCTGCGACTGACGCTCAGCGTCCTTTAACTAACGCAACTTCGAGTGACACCTGAAGTGACATGACGCTGGTTTTTTTTTTAACTAAAGCAGCGCTGTTGAAAACGCGTATTTGTCTCTAAGAAGTGGCCGAAGCAGCATAAGATTATCATCCACATTAAAAAGCTCATCATAAGATGAGCTAGCTAGTTTTCTTCTGTTGACGTCACTAACGCACAGCACCAGACGGGACACCTGTCCAGCTGATTAACAGGTGATGCCTTCAAATGCCCCTCGAAATTTGAATATGAAACCAAAGCGCCTGCCCTTTTCACCAAATCAATCAAAGTTACCCCCCGCTTGATTAAAAGCCCCCCTGGGTACTGATGGCTCATTTCCACAACAGAAAACTACATTCAAATGTTGTTGATCAAATGCAAAGCCTTTTGTTGCATTTATTTCTACTGAAACAAAAACAATAAACAGTAGATCCTATTACTAGTTTCCTATTCACAATTCCTTGCATAGTTACTTCACAATGTCTGCCAGGAATAAAATGCTAAAAACGGTATACATATATTTATTTTTAATTGTTGTAATAATGGAAAAAGCTTATATGCTACAGACTAATAGACAACTCTTTATTTAAATGAGCCCCAATAAACCTTCTGCACATCCCTGGTCTTGGCAATACTGTTAAGAATCAAGATTAAAAACACTTTATTAATCCCAGAGGGAAATTGTTTTGCCTTGTTACAGTTGCTCCTAATTCAGACAGAAGGAAATAACCACAACCAGAAAAGATCCACCCCAACATAAATACAAAATAACATCAATACAAAAACCCAATATATACACAAAATATCATCAAGATGGATGAAATTGGTCAACAATAATAGAGAGTCCAGTTGTTGTTGTGGCACTTAAGAAAACATTTCAACAAACCTTAGGCATGTTATGTTATGCCATGTGTGAACAGATATACATGATACATGCAGAGATTTAACATAGAGGTGATAAATTCTCTGACTCCTTAAACTTTGTGACATCTCTTAACATCCATGAACTCCTTTACATAACTGACTATGTATCTGAAAGCAGGGTTAGGCTATCAAAATATATCAGCACTTCGACAGTAATGGCAGTCAAGTCATTTGACCATAGTTGCAAAGTCATTTTATACATTTAGCCCCCATTTCTTTTTTATCTCATGCTGGCCACTTTGGAGACTAGTAGGTCATTTACAAAGTTGTTCTCTGACGTTTCGTTCACAGCACTTGAACGCAGTATTTCACTGCTATGATATGTACATGCTTTGGTGATTTTGATATTTTACTGACTTTTATCTTTATTTTAGTTGTTTTTTTTTCCACTGTGCTATTTTTAAAAGTGCAATCGGTGCTTGACATAAAACGCGAACTTCTAATGTTTGGCACAACCGGGTTTCCGTAATCACGGAAGTAGTGTTTCACAACTGAGCCTCAGAAGCCCGGCGTGACATTCACCGGGTTGTTGGAGTTGGGAGCTGTGTACAAAAGAGGAAAACGACCACCCTGCACCCGACCGAGCTGCTGTCAAAATGAGAGTACTAAAAGCGGGCGCGTGTTTGGCTAAAACTCATCTTCTGGCACCTGGGAGCGTCACCATTAAAAAGGTAACACGAGCTGTACTGATTGACATCCAACTCTCCCCATGATCAGCCAAAACGATCTGCCATCAGCCCTGTGTGTTTCTCAATCGGTAAACATGGGGTTTGAATATCGATTTCTGTCTGTGCCGTCTCCACAGTTGCTCATCAACAGCTGCCGGACATGCTCCTCCGGTATCTTGCCCAACGAGAGGATCCGCAACATCGGGATCTCAGCTCACATTGACTCGGGGAAGACTACCCTGACCGAGCGTGTCCTCTACTACACCGGCAGGATAGCAGAGATTCACGAGGTGAGAGACTGCACGGAGCCTGTATGTGTGTGAAGCGAGGGGTTGTTGCTGTCAGGTGAGGAGTAAACCGAGCTCCTTTACAGTCGTAGGCTGCACTTTATAAACTGGATTTTAATGCAGTGCCTTAATATTATATACTGTACATTACAACCAGGCAATCCTTTCCAGTTTGTAAGTTATACTGTATTAAAGCAATGAATCAAGTCACCACAAAGTAAGTGGATAATGAAAGTAGCAGTAACTACTAGACACACAACCTTGGGAGAGCTGTCCACTATGGCCAGTTGGTCATCAGTCATGGTCTTCCCCTGTGGTGTGCAGGTGAAGGGGAAGGACGGTGTTGGAGCCACTATGGACTCTATGGAGCTGGAGAGACAAAGAGGCATCACCATCCAGTCAGCTGCTACATACACCATGTGGAAGAATCATAACATCAATATCATTGACACACCAGGTACTGAGAGTGTCATGTGGCCTCAGGCCCATTGGAACATTTTGTCCTCTTTGAACTCCTTTTGAATCCTTACATTCATTACATTGCTGCACTCAAGTACCGTGTTTTCAGGTGTCTGTGCATGTACTGTCACTGTCAGTAGTTCCACAGTGGTTTGCTTGTAATGATGTTGCAGCTGCGGTTGAATTACTCAGGTCAAGTACGTCTAACAGTCTGTGGTGGTGTTTACCTGGACACAGAGATGAAGATGCTTTATAGCTTCATATAAACCAGAAGTATTCTCATGTTTAAAGTGTTTATGTCTTTGTTGCACTCTCAGGTCATGTGGACTTTACCATTGAGGTGGAGCGAGCTCTGCGTGTGCTGGACGGAGCCGTGCTGGTTCTGTGTGCAGTGGGTGGAGTCCAGTGTCAGACGATGACTGTGAACAGACAGATGAAACGCTACAACGTGCCCTTTCTCACTTTCATTAACAAGCTAGATCGCATGGGCGCCAACCCCAGCCGAGCCCTGCAGCAGTTGAGGTCTAATATACACACGTGGAGAAACACACCTTCATACATGTATACAGACGTACCCCTGATATATCACATTGTAAAAATAATAATAATAATCCTAAAGTCCAGATCAGATCAAAACACTATTTGAAACAATGTATTTCGTAGCTCTATTTGCAGGATAAGCTGGTTAAATGTAACCTTTACATGAATCTAGTTTGCCCTTCCTGAACTTCAGCTAATTTAAGTTTGCAACATTTAAATAATCCAAACAATAGATATGAATAGAAGAAACCAATACAGTTGTGTTGTTGAGATGCTCACAGTTCACTACCATGTCGCTAGATTTCACATAGTTCACATGAAATTGAGCATTTCTCAACAAATGTTGCAATCAGCGGTGGTTTCCTGTGTCTTTTGCTTTAGAACCAAACTGAACCACAACGCAGCCTTTGTGAACATCCCTATCGGCCTAGAGGGGAACATGCGCGGCATCATCGACCTTATTGAGGAACGCAGCATGTATTTTGAAGGACCGTTTGGGTAAGGGATTTCCCTCTGGTGGCCACACCATGAGGAGATCAGTAATTCTAACTGTAATTTCTTTTTAGTTTTCCTTACTGTTGTGTTGTCTGTATTATTTTTTGTTTATTTTGGTTATTCTTCTCTTGAATTGGACTGATTCAAGATGACTTTGCCTCAGCAATTATAAAAAGACCTGCAGGTATCAGGGACGGGAAATGTCAAAATCAGCATCTGTCAGTTTACAGGCATCAATATCAACTCTTGATTCAAATTTCCTGAGATTCTGACCTCGAGCAATATAAAATATATTCAGACTGTTGATTTGTTTGTGCAGTCAAACCATCCGCTATGACGAGATCCCAGCTGATTTTCGTGCTGAGGCTGCAGAGCGGAGACAGGAACTGGTGGAGTGTGTGGCTAATGCTGACGAAATCTTAGGAGAACTTTTCTTGGAGGAAAAAATTCCCACCAACGATGACCTAAAGGTTTGTGCCATTAAATCACTGTTCCTCATAAGGTTCATTGGGATGCTCGAGCCAATCCTGGCTGTAACTGGGCGAGAAGCAGGTCACGCCATGGACAGATAGTCGGGCTATCAGCCACAACAATGCTTTGAGCTACATGCTAACATGATTCTCATTTTCCGTAAAAACTTCTAAACTAGGACCTGAAGCCTTTATGTGAGGGACAATTTGGATCCCATACTGTAACTGTCCGTCTCTCTTTTGTCTCTACTGTCTTCCAGGCTGCAATCCGTAGAACTACGGTGCAGCGTCTTTTCAGCCCAGTGTTGGTGGGCACAGCACTGAAAAACAAAGGAGTCCAGCCTA
This sequence comes from Anabas testudineus, assembly GCF_900324465.2. NCBI lineage: Eukaryota > Metazoa > Chordata > Actinopteri > Anabantiformes > Anabantidae > Anabas > Anabas testudineus. The sequence continues at coordinate 18,783,795 of NC_046622.1, forward strand.
TGTTGGATGCTGTCCTGGAATACCTGCCAAACCCCACTGAAGTCAATAACTATGCTATCCTCAATGATCAGTGAGTAGGGTTGTCTTTGTTTTTTTGTACCATCACTACTTGAATTGTAACGATAGATGGAAAAAGTTCTGATTATTTTCAACTGATCAGCCTTTCTTGAAAAATGTTTTGTGCTAATGTCAGTTTGTTTTGGCTCTGTTAGAGAATCAAGTGAAACATCAAAGATTCAAATGGACCCCACAAGAGACGCTACAAACCCTTTTGTTGGTCTGGCCTTCAAACTGGAGGTTAGATAAAGTTACAAATCAGGTCTGTCCCAGTGTGCCGGGCCTTGTTGTTTACTGTGGTCTTTCTCATTAACAGGCAGGGAGGTTTGGTCAGCTGACGTATGTGCGTGTGTACCAGGGCTGCCTGAAGAAGGGGGAATACGCCTACAACACACGCACAAGCAAGAGAGTGAGAATTCAGAGGCTTGTGCGTCTCCATGCTGATCAGATGGAGGCGAGTACAAACCAGTATATGTCAGTTTTACAGTCTGAACAACATGACTGGTCAAAACAGTTCAGTTCCTCTTTCGGCTCCAGTCAAGTGTGTAGATAACAACCACGTCCCCTTTGACATTTTTCCGTTTGTGTTGCATCAAAATAACACCTGAAACATCACCAAGGGCAGTGTTTACTATTTATTTATATATCTCGGTTATTAAAATTTGAATAAACTTGATACCTGATATGCAAACCTTGTCTTGCTTCTCTAATCTTTTCTATGTTGCTTTTCTTTCCATGCTGTTTCAGGATGTGGATGAAGTTTATGCAGGAGATATTTGTGCTTTGTTTGGGATTGACTGTGCTAGTGGAGACACTTTTACATCTAGAACCAGTGCTAACCTTTCCATGGTGAGTGGCTTCGATCAGTTCACCGTGCAAAAGAACTGTGACAGAGCAAGAACTGTTTTGGAAGTGCTCCAACCCTTTATATAAGCACAATCATGTATTCACGTACTATTGTTTTGTTCCACAGGAGTCGATTCACGTCCCAGAACCTGTCATTTCCATGTCAATGAAACCAGCCAACAAGGTAAAATTAATTGAATCGAGCTGTATGCACTGTAAATATCTAACTGTAGTGTGGATTGCATCCTTCACTCTTGCCTTTTATCATCCTTTATGTGGACAGAATGACCTGGACAAATTCTCCAAAGGTATCAACCGTTTCACCAGGGAAGATCCAACATTCAGAGTGCATTTTGATACAGAGAGCAAAGAAACCATCATCTCAGGCATGGGCGAGCTGCATCTGGAAATCTACTCCCAGGTACTCAGTCAGACAGGGTACAAGTCAATGTTTGTTTAATACAAGATATAAGTATTTATTGTATAGTATATAGTAACTTTACTGATGCATAATTTTCTGTATAGTTTATATATAGTTCAAATGGATATATCAACTTTAATGAAAGCAGGTCTTTACCTCATATCATTTTTTGGTCGTTTGGTTTGTTGTTCCAGAGGATGGAGAGGGAATACAGCTGTCCTTGTGTGATGGGAAAGCCCAAGGTGGCTTTCAGAGAGACCATCACTGCTCCTGTACCGTAAGTCTGGATCTCATGACAAACACACTAAATAGCTCAACTGAGGCAATAATCCGTATAAACAGTTTAATTGGACTAAAATGCAACAAAAACACAACACAGTGTAACGATATCATATCATTATCTATGATGGCTTAACTCCTGAAAGTAGAAATTCGACCTTGGTGTAGTACTTCATGCCTCATTGTAAACGGTCATGCTCTAATATCTGAATACAAAAGTGAGCATAGTTGTAATGGCAGTGTCAGCATGTTAGTTTGTGTTTGGAGGTTTTTCACAATGGCAGCGAGGCAGCTGTTCCATATGCAGCACTTTAACTCCCTCTGATGGAGACCAGGTGAACAGCAGTTTCCAGTGAAGGATTTCCTGCCAAAATAAAAGATCAGATTAACATGAGATGTCAGGTAGTAAAGTCGGAGTGTTAGAGCTCTTCTCAGCTCAAAAATGCACCATATCAATTTACTGTAATCTGCCGTTAGTGCTGAAACGTTTGGCTACTTTATCATCTGGTCATGTGGACAAGCAGTAATACACATCTTGATAATTGCACAGTTCGTGGTGAATGTAGCTGTTTCTTGCAGACCTCTGTGTTTTCATTTACATGATCAGTAACTGATGCAGAAGTAATAACTGTGTACCTGGGACACCATCTCGTGCAGCAGTACGATATAGTCAAACTTCAGCTGATCGTTCTCAGATTCCTGCAGCAGACAAGGGAAAAAATAAAGACAACTGACGCAAACTGAGTTTACAGGGATAATTCTCAGTTGGTGTGCAGAGTTTTTGGTCTGTAGAACTTGTCTTATACTCAATGAAGGTCTAAGAGTATAATGAAATAGATCATGCAAAAGTTTTTCTTCAACGTAAAGAGTTTGCACCTGAATATGGATCACATAATCGTGGATCATGCCCTTTAGGGAGAATCATAATCCACTTATATAATACTTATAAGTACACTTATAAACTCACAATATTAAATGACATCTGCAAAGTGCGCATGTGGATTTGAAAACGGTGCATTATCTGTTACTGTTTCTTTTTAGTTTTCCTTACTGTTTCCTAATCCTGTTAAGGATTATGCCAACAAACCTTAAATAAGCCGTACATATCAACTAAGGATTCATGAGCGAATCCAGCAGCAGATAAAACAACCTACCAGCTGAGTGACGTTGGCCACCTGAGCCACGTTGTACAGAGTGTTTTCAGTAGATTCTTTCAACATGACGAAGCTGGCAGCCACGATGCCCAGGTGCCAGAACGGCTCCATGTCAGGATCAATGTGGCCGTGGCTGTCTGTTGGTCAGCGAGTTGGTGTTAGAAGGAAGTTAGGTTATGTGTGTGCACGGTAACATAGATGAGTTACCGAGAGTATGATAGTGTCAGGAATAATGATTAGTAAGTAATTTAGTGTTTATCACTGTGGTTGACAGGAAAAAAATGCTGCACAAATGTGTGCAGAAATTGTAGCACAAAAGAGTGTTGCAATTTTTAGACAATTTGTTGTGCAATATCTGTCTGTGCTGATTAGTAGCAACAGCATGCAGAGTTACTTTTATTGTACATACCAGGTAAATATTGTGCTGACAGCAGACTTTGGTTCCTCTTGTACTGTTGATACAAGGCCTCTTCTTGAGCTTTGATGTTGATATTACGGAGCTCCTCACACGAGGCCTGGACCTCTGGTGAGCCCGGCTTCTCCCCCCTTGGAAACAAAACCTCTGCGGAGCATTTCTCTGTAATCTGGATGTGTCGTTTTTGATTTTTAATTGACAATGGGGTGAAAAGAAGCAAATATAAGAAGCGCAGGTTTTATAAGCACACAGGAAAATAAAGGCGTAGTCCAGCTGTTACCAGGGTATCCAGTAAGTCAAGATTGCACCACACTGTTATTCATACCACCTAATGTGAGGCTGCTTTTATCAGCTGCTCAGTAAAGCCTGTCAAACCTGGTCAGGCCTGCTCATAGTAAAGCCAGAGATTATCCAGCTGTGTACTTTAAACAAAAACTCATACCTAAGATTTGCTTAAAAAAACATTCCAAAAGCAGTGTATGGACGCAATAACCCTTATCTCTTGAAACACTGTAGATACAGTCAGTCAGACTAAATCATGTGATACAAGTAACCCCCCAAAAATTATTTTTGACATACATTGCGAAGGAACTCCTGCACAGAGATCTCCAGCCGATACTTTCTTCCAGGTCCGGCTACATCCTAAGACAGAAATCACACAACATAGAACTTGTCACTTGTCTGTATGCAGACTTTATATAGAAGTTGAACGCCTGTTCTTAGTTCGATGATGAAGTTGAACCGACCTCTGCGTGTCCACTGTGAACCTTGCGCATAAAAACCAGCCTGTATGGTGAGCCGTAGCGGGTGTTGAGGTAGTGTTGGATCACCTTGGCTGCCCTCTGAGCAGGGTAGTGACTAGGGTTCAGCTCACCAGTTGCCATCACATCCTCCACAGCCTCCTTTGCTATTAAAACGGTCTCCTGCTATTCCAGATGGAAAGACAGTGAGAGAGGAAATAATGAGGAGCAAGCAGAAAATTTGAACTGAAGGTGCAGTAGTGAGCTAGGATGGGCCTCCAGTTCCTGATGGACTTTGACCCTCAGGTTTTAGCAGGCTGGAGTGTTGGAACAGCCAGTGGCCATTTAAGGAAATTGTTAAAGAAATCAAATGTGTAGAAGTGTACAGCTGAAAATTGCGAAGAGAGGATTAAATAACGCAGTTTGAACTTGCCTGTATGTGGAACGCTGAGAGTGCCTGCAAATTTGAACGTGTTCGTGTTCAGTCAGCTGTTCCTCATGCCAGATTACTTCCCACTTCCTTTGATGCTAGACTTTGAGCACTGCCCCTGTCTTAAAGAGACAGTGCTCTTTTTTTCTGTTGCTCCATGTCCTCAGCTGAACATTACATCCAACACAACATATATCTAAGTGTTTTTAGTGCAATGGATGAATCAGTCACATTTTCTCCGATTGTACATCTTTTTGTAACTAAACCATAATGACAATTTCACAATAATTAAGAATAATATATATAGAATAATATATAACAGAATTATCTCACTTCACAAAATAAGAAGCTCTTAGAGAGAACCTGACAATCCCCCATATTTTAAAATGTTTTGTCTCATTTCCCGTAGGTTTGACTTCACCCATAAGAAGCAGACTGGTGGCTCTGGGCAGTATGGTAAAGTTATCGGGGTCCTTGAGCCGCTGGAGCCAGAGCATTACACTAAGCTGGTGTTTGACGATCAAACAGTTGGAACCAACATCCCAAAGCAGTTTGTACCAGCCATTGAAAAGGTATGCACAAACTGTAATTTTCCTCAACAGGACTTAGAAACTTGCAAACCTCCTCATCTCGTTGGCTTCTCATCTTCTGTTTCTTCAGGGCTTCAGGGAGGCCTGTGAGAAGGGACCTCTGAGCGGGCACAAGATCTCAGGACTTAGATTCCTCCTGGAAGATGGAGCGCATCATTTAGTGGACTCCAACGAGATCTCCTTCATCCGTGCGGGAGAGGGCGCTCTAAAGCAAGGTGAGCGTTTGGTTACGTCAGAGCTGACCTCATTTGATTTTAAAGTAATTCAGTGTCGGCTTCTACCATATTGTGTTGTCATTGTTCTCTCTGCAGCAATGGAAAAAGCTAACGCGATCATCGTGGAGCCGATCATGTCTGTGGAAATTGTGGCACCTCAGGAGTTTCAGGGAGTAGTCATTTCTGGTGTAAACCGTCGTCACGGTGTCATCACAGGACAGGACGGGGCTGAGGGATACTTCACGCTGTACGCTGATGTGAGTCACTTTTAAAATATTTTTACCTGCAGCATGTATCTCCAGCCTTGTAGCTTACAAAACTACTACAAAACTCATCATTCACCATCATTTGTATTCCACTAATTTTTGGACTGTGTCCCTCGACAGATTCCACTAAATGATATGTTTGGCTATGCAACAGAACTACGCTCCTGTACTGAAGTAAGTTTAATCTCACACTCCATATAACTCTGTAGAACGTATCCCCATTGTAAATTAGAAGTATGCAGATATACAGTACAATACATTGTAAGTACACTCTACAGAGGAGTTTCAGTGTTTAGAAAACTTCTGTAATACATTCTAAATTCACATACTAACATCTCCTATCATTGTTTACTCAGGGGAAAGGAGAGTACACCATGGAGTACAGCAGATATCAGCCCTGCCTGCCAGCCACACAAGAGGAAATCGTCCACAAATACCTAGAGGCTACAGGGCAGCTCCCTGCAAAGAAGAACAAGTGGAAGAACTGAACTTAACTGTGTATTACTGGACTTTGACATAACCACTGTCTCTCCTTTACACTCTTTTTCCAGCCGTAGTCAATTGTCACAATTAGCTGAAGCAAACAAAATGCTGACATTTAACATTTGTTTTGTAGTTAAAGCTCATTTTCCTTATTTTAATACCTCTCTTGAAAAATATATTTATTACCTTGATTTTATCACAAAAGGCCTCGACACTCTGCAACAACATTGTCCGAGATCGTGGCTGAAGTGAAAACTAGCAAGCTCAGTGCATTGACTTGAGCTTATACAATGGCTTTTGTACTATGTACAGAATGGTCTTGATGTAATACGATTGCAACTAAGTGTAATTTTTCTGTGAAGATCTTTTATTTCCCAACAAAGTCTTGAATAGTGGAAAACAGTACCAGTCTGTACCAGTCTCAGGTTCAATGTTTGCATTAATTACTAAACAGATTAAAAGCCAATACCAGTAAAAAGAACCAGTTTCCACCATCACCAGTTAGTTAGTTTCTTCTCACCTGTCCGAACACAGTTTTCTTTGTCATCTGAAGCACAGTGTTGGTATGAGCTGGCCTGTCTGCTGGGGCAGCTTCTGGTCTGATCGTCACAGTGGGGCTCCCAGTTACTCCAGCTAACCCAACGAGAACAACTATGATCGCCAAATCCATTATTCTTTGCTATAAAACACAGATGCAAAAGGGGAAAAAATACTTCTTTGAAAGAGCGCAGGCAGGGAAACGACTCTCCCATAAGTGTGGAGTTATGTAAGGAGGAGGAAGAGGAGGAGGGAAAGCAGAGAGAAGAGATTGTCCAGATCCTGCTGTCTTCCTGGCACGATCTGTTTATTTCCTTTCCTCTTAACTAAACATACTGCTCCATTGGTATCTGCCTCTGCTTTCATGCAGAGCACTTAAGTTGTCAGCCGCCAAACGCCCTCACAAGAAGAGTTTAGTTTAGGAACAGTTATCCTATTAGAGCTGCTGCTCATTAAGCAGGTGTGATTAAAATGAGAGTTTGATGAGTTGTAACCTCGCCTGGTGCACATTGTGTTCCCTTTGCCAAATTAAACATATTCCTGACATTTGTGGTCGTTAAAACACAAAGTCTAGAATAAAGTGGAATATTTTTAGGAGATCACACATGCTCAACAAGATCTTCCCACAGGAAATACTGCTGCTTTCTCAAAGTTAAAAAAACATAAAAATCTTCTTCAGGTACAGGAAACCAAGTTAATGTCGGGGCAAAAGAGTTTAACTTTCTCTGCTCCATTTTACATTTACATTCATACAGTCATTTGGCAGACGGCTTTATCCAAAGCGACTTACAAGTGAGGTACAGAGCAATCAAACATCTAAGCCAAGGAGACGATCTTTGAAGTAAATTGCTCTACAATGAGCAGTTTCAGTTTTATAGGGTATAAGTACAAAATTTTATTTTATTTTTGTAAGTGCAGAGAAAGAGTTCTGTTTTCAGCATGTTTCTGAAAATTGAGAGTGAGGCCGCTGAACATGCAGAGATGGGCAGCTCGTTCCACCATCACCTACCACCCTGCCTCTGTTTTTGCTGCGTCTTGTTCTTTTTTGTTGCCACCAATGGAACCACAGAGCTAAAAAGTCTTGCCTGGGATCTTTTGAGGTGAGGGTATGGGACCACAAGATATCAGAGCGCAATGAGCAAGAGAGATTTTAGACCTGGGTGAGGGAGTTTAGGTAAGCCGGTGCTGTTGAATTGATCACTTTGTAGGCAACAGCCAGGGCTTAGAACCTGATAAGGCGGCTACAGGAAGCCAGTGCAGAGATCTAAAAAGTGGTGTAACGTTTCCTTTGTGGCTGATCAAAAATTAGATGTGCTGCTGCATTCTGGATCATATGGAGGGGATTGATAGATGGAAAAGAGTAGAGGACTAAGAACACGCCCTGCGGCACGCCAGTGGAGAGGCAGTGAGAGTTAGAAACCGGTCCCTGCTAAGATGCCTTGAAGGAACGTCCAGACAAGTAGGACTTAAGCCAGGCCAGAGCTGTCCGGCTGGTCAGGGATGCCCAAATCAAAAAGTGTAGAAAGAAGGATCTGGTGGTTGACTGTGTCAAAGACTGCAGATAAATTAAGTAGAATTAAGATTGAAAACAGGTCTGTAATTCTCTGGAAGGGAGGGTTCAGGGGTGGAGGGGGTAGAGGAGTGACTTGAAAGTGGAGAAAAGCTTCCTGGTCAGTGGTGTTGCTGAGTTTGTCCTGGTAGTACTCTCTTTTTGCCTTTGTGAAGCAGAGCAGGCTCTGATATTCCGCTAGGGCAGATGGAACCTTGGACTTGCGCCACTTCCTCTCAGCACTCCTGAGCGTAACTATTAGCTTATTATTAGTTTGTGTTTTGCTGATTAAAAAGCCTTTAAAAAAAGAGAATTTGTGTATGTTATTTTATTTTGATGAAACAGAATTAAATCGATTAAGAGTGGAAAGATGTAATTGTCCTTCCCTATTGGTGTTAAAAATAGAAACTAAACAAAATAAAACTATTTGAATCATCATTTAGGCTGCAAATATTAATTTCATTGATGTTAAATTACACAATCACAAAACCCCAGAGACTAAGAACATACATTTAAATGAAGCATTACAATTTAAGGACTAAAGAAATCTCTATAACACTTTATCTACAAAATCAAAGTTGACAGATGATCTATATTAAAAACTCGGTATACTTAAGATGGTGCAGCGGTTAGCACTCTAGCCTCACCAGAAGCTCCATTGCCTGTTGCTGTCAGTAATGGTTGTCAGTCCGGTGATAGACTCTTTACCTGCCTAGGCTGACTGGGATTGGCTCCGGCACCCAGAATAAGCGGAATAGATACCTGATGAATGGACTTGGTATACTGAGTAACTCTATGTTGCAGTTCATATAAATCATTTAAATACGTGACAAATTATAATGTGTACAATGTTTTGAATAAGTGATAGGTGTCCACTCAGTGGCTGCTTAATCAAATAGATCTGTACTATTTATTGTAATCCAATACAACAGTTCAGCCACAAACGAAAGCTTCTTATGTTTACCTTTTGTTCATATGTGCAAAATAATACTTGAACTCTGTCTACATATTACAACTGTTTAAAACCTATTTTAAGACACAGAGCATATCTCAGCCCACTTGCTCTTCTTTCTCCTCCTCTTTACATGAAGCACCTGTTTGAAAACTGGTGCATTTTGAGCATCTTGTCGACTTGTGCCACTCTGACCTGTCCCACAGCCCTTTTTCTGCCGTCTTTTAGAGTCGTCATCATTTCTCCACAGGTGCTCATCCCGGGGAAGATTATCAATAAGCTCATAGAGGGTAAAGATGGTAAAGCAGATTTCATCATAGGCTGTTTTAGTGCCACACTCAAACAGGCAGGCGAAGGCTACAGCAGGTGGTGCTCCAGGTGAGGGTGGTAGCTCCAGGTAGGCCAAGTCAGAGTACGCACTGGGACCCTCATAGATCACCCATGGGCCACGCCAGCTATCTGGATCACGGGGGAATAGGCTGAGGAACACGCCCAAATCCTTGCGTGCAGTGGGCCAAGTTGGGTGGGAGTATACCACCCACGTAGGGTTGAGGAAATCTGGAGTGGCGCTGTTATTTTGTGACACAGAGCTAGAGCAGATGGAAGTGGTGATGTGATTTGAGTAAGTCATGCAGGATGTCCAGTGTCTGGAGTGTTGCATAGGTTGGTGTAAGTTCTGGCTAAGACTTTGTAACAGATGTATAGGGCCAGGAAACCCAACAGTGCTACCATGACAACCATTGTGAGGCTCCACCAACCGCTGCACCAGCTGCCCCTCCTGAAACACTGCTCCGTCATCCAGACTGATGGCCTGCACCCTGTATCCAAGTGGGCTCCGTGCATTACAGTACAACACATTAGTCCCATCCTCTTCATCCACTGACACCATCTGACACTCCACACTCTCTGGGCCAGGCACTGCCTGCCCGAAACGCCAGGTTCTCCCATGTGTGTCGCTGTGAAAGCAGAAGGCATGGGGACTGGTTTGACAGATCTGTCCGAAACACTCTTTACACTCTATGTGGTAAGCATAGGCAGGAATGAGCAGACGACCGGACTTTAACTGAATGCCGTGGCCAGGGCCAAGAGCGAAGGTTGCCCATTCTGCAGGGAAAGAAAAAGAAGGGACATTCAATTTAGTTTTATTGTTTAAGTGCAAAATCACAATAGCAGTCGCCTCAAGGCACTTTAGAGTGTAAGGTTTAAGACCCTACAAAATGTAACTGTATACAGAATTATTGTATATAGAAAACCCAACAACTTGAGCAGCACTAGGCGACAGTGGAGAGGAAAAAACTCCCTTTAATGGAAGAAACCTCAAGCAGAACCAGGCTCAGACTGGGCGGCCATCTGCCTCGACCAGTTGGGGTGAGTGGCAAGAGGAGAGAGAAAAGAACAGCAGGCAACAAAAAACAACAACAAGCAGCAAAAACACTGGCAGGTCGGTAGGGTCAGTAACGGCACCCTGGAAATATACAGCTCCGTGGCCAAGGATACAGAGAGAGGAAGACAGAGAAGAGGAAGCACAATTGTTCTGCTGGGAAAATATGTAACTATGAGGTCTTTAAAATATGATGGAGCTTGATTATTACTTATTTATTATTTATTATTTACATGTGAGGAGAAGTGTTTTAAAGTATATTCTGGATTTTACTGGGAGCCAATGGAGAGAAGCTAATGTAGGAGAAATATGATCTATCTTGCTAATTTTAGTGAATGGGACATCCTATTAAAAGTGAATTACAGTCTGGAAGTAACTAATGCATGGAATAGCTTTTTAGCATCACTTTGAGACAGGATGCTCCTAATTTTACCAATATTCCTCGGGTGGAAAAATGTAGTTCTATAGATTTCTTTTATGTATGATGTAAAGTAGATATCCTGGTCAAAGATAGTAGTGTTAGTAGAGGCCAATGTTGTGTTATCTAGGGTAAGAATATGAGACATCATGTCTCTGAGGTGTTTAAGATCAATCAAAATAACCTCTGTTATGTCTGAATTTAGGAGTAGAAAATTAGAGGACATCCAGGCCTTTCTGTCTTTTAAGCATGCTCAAACCAATTGACCAATTTATTTGTTTTTCTGGTATCATAGATAAATTAAGCTGGGTATCATCTGCATAGCAATGCATAATTTATAGAGCATTTCCTATTAGGCACATATAGAGTGACAATAATCTTCGTACAGGTTATTCCTGCACAGGTGGTCACATAATTGCGATAATTGAGATATAGGGCAGATTGGACATTGGTCAAGAGTAGGCTTTTTAAGTAGATGCAACATGCACATGTTGTCAAGTGTTAGTGCCTTAAATGATTCTGATAAACTAAAGAAGAATGATTTGGCTTGGATGTTAGGCAACCCCAGGACATTATAAGGAGTACTTAGATTTTTTTACAGCATTCATTTGTTTCTGAGCTATTTCTCATTTTCAAGTCTTGATGCTTTGACTTCCACCTTAAAAACTCTTTTCTATGTTTGTAATAATCACAGTAACACAAAGGAAGTGTGTTTTAGGTTTTTTTAGAACAGGAATTTCTCTAACCTTTAATAGTGTCTCCTATGACTCTCTTGGTAAGGTCAGTGACAGGACTCCAGGTGTCCCCATCATCAGTGCTGCATATGTAGCAGAGATGGGTTACATTCTTCCCCGTCACCAGCTGATAGGACTCTGATGTGTGACCCAGAACAGCAATGAAGAACAAGAAGAGAGTACCAGTGAATTCATCAAACACCGGGCACGGGTTCATGGACCGGTGGCCTGGAAGGAATGCAGTGCCCAGGACGCGCATGTCCTCCCACTGCAGCAGGAAAAGGAAAAAGGAAAGTAAGGTTTGGTAGATAGCAGTAAAACATATAAAGATGTGAGAGGAAAAAATCTCAGACAGTGATTGACCTCCACATAGTTCCTGTAGAAAGTGCCTTTCCTCATGACCAGCAGATGAGCCTGAGAGTCAGACGGGCTGAGCCTCTCTTCACAGAAGGCCAGAAAGGATTTGGAGCGGGACAGGTAGAGCAGCGCTGGGACTCTGTAGGTCACTCCATTTGGCTCTTTGTGGAAAAGCACTGACCTCGCGGGGAAATATGGCGACCTCATGATCTCTGATGTGGGAATATTTCAAGGTAAATTCCGAATCTTGTGAGAAGGAGAATCAAAATTGCAAGCTTGTTAAGTAGAAATTATGTTGTAAAGACAATTTTACTCAGATTTTCTTACTCAATTACACTAGAATTAGCATATACAACTAACACGCAAAGGCTTTAATTCGCTGGAACTGTTTTCTAGTATGTACAAATTAACTTAGATTCAAAACATGCTGCAACAGAATGAGGTTAAAATGAGAGGAAGACTTTTTCTCTTTATCTCACTGAACCATGTCTGGAAAAAATCCAGTTTCAGGAGAAGGTCGTTCATCTGTTAATAATGTGAATTGTGTTTGCCTTCTCAGCCATTAGATCAGCGTTAATAGACTTCTTCTGTCTGACACTGGAGCCTTTGTTTTGGTGATACAAGTAATTTAATGTACATATTCAAAGCAGTGCAAGTTCCAAATACATTTTAATTCATAAATATACATAATACACACATAAATATAAAAGTAACACAACAAAGTAAGTAAGAGGCCACTCACCTCACAGCTCAGACATCATAAATGTAACAAGCTTGATACAAGAACATATCCTCGCTCGCAGGGAGGAGTTGTAAAACTGACACCTCTTCTAATAGACCACAAACTGTAAAAAAAAAAACAATTTACTGACAAATATGCACTTTTTTCGCAGCTTCAGCATCACAGTTCAACTTGTAAGTGTTTGCCTAATTCATACCAGAACTTTATGAAGAGGAAATTTCACCTAATGCACAAGTTACGAGCAAAAACATGTAAAGAGCTGCAGGATACTTACATTCAAAATGCTGTGAGAGAACTGCTGCTGCTTTGTGAGGATATACAATATGTGTCAGGGCTTTAATGTAGGGTTGACAGTGTAGTGTGTGTGTGTTTTAGTTGGTGTGTGTTTTCAGATGAGGGTCTGAAAGCTACGGCCTCTCCTCTCTGCTCCCTATTCAGTGCAGCAGTACTGTTCACTGACCCAGAAATGGGCCGTACTCATCAGATCTGCTGCTATGGATGAATCAGCGCAGAGCAGCCTTTGTGGACATGAAGATCGGATGGGAGACGTGCTGAACAATGATTTGATGATGTGCCTTTTTGTGTCCTCTGTGGTTTTTTCAGTTTCTGCAAAATGTGTAGGAACTATTGCTTTGTTGCTTTCAGTGTGAAGCATACTACCATTATAGTTGGTTTGTATGGAGTGTGTGGAGTGTTAACTATTAATGCACTATATACCTATATAAAAATACACAGTAAAGTACTTTCAATGATAATACTGTATGATATGGCACATGATGATTCTCCACAACCTGGCAACTCAAAAGTAGGTCTTTAGTGAAGTATACCTAAAATATATAAAGCATTCATAAATCATTTATTAAGCACAAATACAGGCACTGATTTCATTAATTATCACATCAGATGAGGGTAGTCTTTTATTTTAAAGTAAATTAATGTGGATGTTAATCCTCACGAATTGCTACATGCATACATCATTTTTCTCAGGGGCTCAGTATTATTGTAGATACATAACACAGAGCATTTACAGTATATGTAAAAGATCAGTATTGCCCATGATGTAGTAGAAACTAAACCCTAAAATGTACCTTCCAGGCAGATCTTTGTACAAAATACAAAAACGTTTAACAAAAGCCAGTAAAATAATAGAGGTTATACATGTAAGCATGTAGTTTAATAAAAAATATTTTTCAAATGTTGGTCATTCCTTTCTTCTGCTGTTTGAGAGTATCGCCTGCTAGGCTACACTCAGGGAAAACATCCGTCCTAACAGCTGTGAAGTCATCAATCGGCGACTCAGCCCCACATGGCAGTGTGCTAAAGTTTTGACTACACTCGCTAAGGTAGAGTAATTCTCCGATCATGAAGTTGTCAGTAATCTCCCAGCTGTGTTATAAATCATTTTAATGGCACAGTAACAACAACATGATTGTTATGGTGGTCAAACCGTCTGCTGAACAGGGAGTTGCATATTAGCTTTTAGGCTAGGAAGTTAGCAGAGCTAAAGATAAGACTGGTTAATATGATAATGTGATTATTGGTTTTAGCCATTACATTATCAGTTTTGCCAGAGCTGCAGCCGTAGAACAAGAAAGCAACAGTAACATTACCACCTTGTAGAAATTTGAAGTACTAGTCTGAATCTGCAAGGTGACATTTTCACAAATCCAGTTTATGTTTTCACCTGAAAAGTGGGAACCTTTGCTTAAAAACAGCAGCCAGTGTATAATAAATGACTTTAAAGATGTGTCATGGTTCAGTGTTAGGGTAATTCTTGCTGCTTATGAATTGTTCTGCATGATACATATTCTTATACTTAGTCTCTATTCATTTATATTAGTGGAATGGTCAAATTATTGGAAACAAGTCTTGTAAAACTGTTTAATAAAGATTATTTATCGGTTTATTTGCTAAAATGTCACTATGCCTTTAACAGCATTATGTTCCTCTGTAAAAGCAATAGTAATGTAACATGATGCTCTGCCTCCTTTTGTTTATTTACATTTTGTAGGGTCACACAGGTCAAGCATGGCCAGGCAGTGGTCCGAGGGCCACTCCACATCCATCCTGTGTGTTGGAGCGTCTCCGGGCCCTGAGGGTCTCCTCGCTTCAGGCTCTGAGGCCGGAGATGTCACAGTTTGGAGCCAAGAAGGAACCATCATAGGCAGGCTCACTCTTCCGGGTGACGAGGACATCACCAGTGTTGTGTTTTCACCCACAGCTCCAAACCAGCTGTATGTGTCACATGGAGACAATGTGAGTGTTCTCGACCCGAGGAACCTGAAGGGCCACATGGAGAGGTTTCAGGGTGCAGGCGAGGAGGAGATTAATGCTTTGGCACTAAATGAGACGGGTTCCTCTCTGGCGGTGGCTGATGACTCTGGGGCAGTGCGGGTGCTGGAGCTTCCTGGGGGAAAGGTTTGCCGGACTCTTCGCAGACACACTAACATCTGCTCCTCTGTGGCTTTCCGGCCTCACAGGCCCAATAACCTGGTGTCTGCTGGACTGGACATGCAGGTGAGGAAGAGGAGATACAGGAGTTTGACAGTTTAACACACTGCTGTCTGTTTCTTTCTATACCAAGAACACATTTGATGACAGTTCTCTTCTAAACTGTTTTACCTGTTGTCACTTTAGGTGATGCTGTGGGGTCTGCAAAAGACTCGCCCGCTTTGGACACTGAACCTCCAGGATTTCATAGAGGAAGAAGGCGACCATCAGCAACGGCCAGGTCAGCTCTTCAACCCTCCCCTGGCTCACTGTGTTTCTGTGGCAAGTTGTGGAAACATAATGGGCTGTGCAGCAGAGGATGGGCGGGTGCATTTGATGCAAATTGGAAGCGGCTCTAAACTGGAACAGCAGGGAGCAGTCAAAGCCCACAGTCAGGGAGCCTCACAAGCTCACTTTGTTAGTTTCCTTTCACACCCATACTACCTCGTCACAGGCGGGAATGATGGTCGGGTTGCCCTGTGGGACCTCAGTAAGCACCCGGTAGTCTGTCCAGAGGCAAAAGCCAAAACTAAAGTGGCAGGACCACAGCGCAGGAAGGGTAAGAGCAAGGCAAAGAGGAAAGAACAATCTCAACATGAAGCAAAGGCTGAGAAGAAAGAAGAAGGGGAGGATGAAGCGACAGCAGGTGCAGAGGAGGTGATGGAGGAGAAGTCTGGACCTAAACTGAGCATTAGTCACGGAGACAAGGTGAACTGGCTTTGTCCTGCTGTGCTGAAAGGAAAGCCCAGCGTGGTCATAGCAGATCAGAGTCCCAGTCTGACTGTCTATCCTCTGTCACAACTATAGAGTCATGAAATATATAAGTTCTTCAGAAAATACACTCCTGTGTTGCTCTAGCTGGCTGAATCCTAAAAGTAAGGATGGGTCAGTATTAATTGTAAGTTACTTTTTTTGCATAAATGCTACTTGTTGGTAGCGTCCTTTGTGAATATAGTCCTCTAGATGTCTGGTCTGAATGGTGCTTCGCTTCCTGCTGTGCTGTTAGGATTTTCTCTTGTTTGTCTCTGAACTGTGGGCACAGACCAAATGTTTGCACAGCTCTGTAAGTTTGATCTTCAAAGCAACTGACATTACAAAAATTCAATTTATATGAGATTTCACACAGAGCCCAACAAACCTAGTAGCCTGTTTAATCATTGCCTTTGGCTGGTTACAGGTTTTGTGTGTGTGGCCCTATTAAAACGTCATCCTAAATCTATTTTGTTTTGGATTTGTTTTAATTTTGTAAACAACACATGCATTTTTGTCGACTGCAAAACCACCACATTACACAAAATAAATCTGCTTTTCATGTTTAACTTGGCCTGTGGTGTTTTTATAGAAACACTTAATCGAAACAATGAGCCAGAAAGAGACGAAATTAGAGAAAGCTGTTTTTCCCAAACATATTAAAAAAAACTGTTTACAACAACATAAAATGCACAGACGACTTCTCCTGTGGTCCGTCACATGCTCTTGTCCCCTGGGGAACACTGGCGCTGTTTTAAAGATTAACATAAACCATGCCTTGTGAACTGATACCAACTAAACCCCATACAAATATGTTTCAGAACAATTAAGATTGTTTCTGTACATGTTAATGATTAAATCCTGTTTCTGTGTATTCATTATATTCTGTTTAATGTTCTACTAATATGATCCATGTGACATGTTCCTCTTTTACAGACTCTTGTCTCTGGACTTTGTTTGGACCACCATCAAACATGAGAAACAAACACAAACTTTTATTCTTTGTGACTACAGCAAATTCATACATTCATTGCAAAAGCATTGTGTCCACGCAGCACTTCTACACAAATAAACAGTCACTCTCTTGCAAACAAGGCAAAACACTTTTCTAGAAAGACGCCAGGAAACAGGCACAAGGCTGACTGTTGGAGTTAATGAATAAATGCACTTCACACTTGTTTGTTTTTACAAGGCAGCCTCCAGGTCAGACTTACTGAGAGGTTTAAAATAAACATGGTGAAGTCTTTTGTAGCTTTTTTTAATAATTTGTCTTATTTCTAATTGAAATTATAAACAACACGTTTCCCCAAATTCTTGAAGTGATGTATTTTCTAATCAAGCCAAATAAAGCGTTTCAAAACAGAGGTTGACAGTAGTGTTTACACTGAAAAGGACAAATTATCAGCACTGCAGAAAGTCTTGACAAACAGCTACATCATTTTCAATCACATTACTTTCAGTCTTTGTTTTATTGAATATGTCCCTAATGGTCTTTTGCCTCATTCACTTTGTGTGTTACATTGACAGTCAGCACAGACTAATCCAGTTACTCCTGTCAAACACATGCTTCACTGAGATTCCTCCACCCTCTGATTACTGAGGTGACAGTGGACGCTGAGGTGGTCTGAACTGAGGTCTGTATGTTTGGAGCAAATTCAGCATTGAGGATGCCGAGTCTCTGATTTTACAGTTTAGCCAGGCTCTTCTCCAGGTTCTCAATGTCTGCACCACCCTCTTCACCCTTGCTGCCACGGGCGCTGCACTCAAGGAACTCGACCTTCATGGGAAGCTGGCTGAATTCGAAATCCTTGCCCTTCTTCCCCAGATAAACGGTGCCGCCCACGGAGCCATCCTGAGAGCTGAGGGCAGCTGAGCGAGTCACTCGCAAGGTGTTCCTGTGAGAACATGAAACAGTGTTCAGGCATTTTCATTTCCTAAAAGTTTCCATTTTCTTTGCACTTCACAAAAACAAAAAACAAAAAAACCTTTCTGCTCTTGTACTCACTTCTCTTATTAAAATCCCAGATGTTAAAAAGTGAAGTGCCCAGTGTTTGTGTTATTGTGAGAGACGAAAAGACACTGTACTATAGTAATAACTGTCCTCCAATGAACCAACACATTTATAACCTTTCAAAAATTACTACAAAACTAAATGGGGCGACGTAAATAATGCTGAGTTATATGTAATAAATATGATGTTTTTACATTTCCCATATACCAGATACTGAAACAGATCAAGAATTACTTACAGTTCCTTTTCCAGCTGCTGCTGTATCAGTTTAGCTGATTTTGCCATGGTGATATCTATAAGGTGAAATCATCGTTGAAGAAATAACTTTGCTGCACATCAAAATAAGCTGTTCTGAGTGAAAGCTGAGAAAACTTAAATGAATGTTATCTAAAAAGCTTTTTCACCTTGTTTGTTACATGCCACCAAGAGAGCTGGAGCATTTCTGGAGATCACAGTGTCCGTCAACAAGATGTACAGGAACTCAGCCACGTCTCTCACTTGCTTCTGGAAGATTGCACTGTCCACCACAAACACGATTGCTCTGAAGAGGTGGGTGACAAGACAGAAATACACACATCAGTCAGGTCCATAAATGTATTTCTGTGGTTCAGACGGGTTCTTCTCTTCTCACCTGGCTGCCAACTTGAACTTCTCCAAGTACTGAGAGCGAAGGCTGTCGTGTCCTGGCAGGTCGATGACAGTCCAAGTGTTGCCCTGTTGGACAGAGGACAGCTTTGATCATCATGAGAGGAGGAGAACAGGTGATGATGATGATGATGATGATGATGATAAAGGTGTCAGACTCACCTTGTCATTTTTGGCTTTGTAAGGAGCACTGCTATCAGTGATGGAGGTCTGTGTCCGCTTGAACTTCCCTGACAGCAGCTGCCAAAACAGACAAACCTCGCATCAGTCTCATATGAACTGAGCATCCTGTGTCAGACGACGTGGCGTCAACTCAACTCACCCTGCTGAACAGCAGCGTTTTCCCCGAGTCACACAGCCCGACCAGCAGCACGGCACTTCTGACTGTCTTACTGCTCAGAAAGTACTTCAGAAAAACTGAAAAGACAAGATAGGAGAGAGAGAGAGAGAGGGAGAGAGAGAGAGAGGGTAACCGTCTTGTCCCACGTTGTGTATTAAATCTGCATGACTTCCGTGAAACAAACTGATGGATTAGTTACAGCTGTTGACGTTTGCTTTAGCTTAGCATTTAGCTACCTATCTTACTAACTCGGAGCATGGCTTCAATTCTCATTCAATAAATCGTCATTAGTGCTGAATCCCTCGTGCAAACACGTTCTGCAACAACCCTACACTTTAAAGCTAGTCAACTATCACGCTAAGCTAAACGCTACATGGCCCTAGCCTGCTAAGCTAACGTGATCATGCTAACCCGGGCACTAACTTCTTACCGATGGTGATGACCACAGCCGCCAAAGCGACGACAACTCCGATCAGAAACACGGGGTCTTGTTCTTTCAGCTGCTGACGAAGAGATGCAATATAGGGCTCAAGTGGGTTTCCTGCCGCCTCCACGTCCACTTTCTCCCCCAAGTTTCCCCCGGTGCTCTCTGCCTCCATCTGCCCGGTCAAGATACTGCGAGTGTGAGACACGTCTCCTTCCTCCTGCTGCCTGCACTGAGCCCGAGCTGCCGGCGGGGGGCGCTGCCGCCCGTGACACAGCTCTGGTTTCTGAACTGGTGAAGCACTGGAACCAGTCAGTCTCCGACAGGGCAGAGCCACGGAAACAAGAAGACAAAAATATGTTTCAAATACTGAGAGTAAGATAACATTATGAGATATGTGCTGCGACGCAACCTACTAAGACAATATTATGATATAACTTATAAAACACTGGGTTTTCTAAACCGAATTATATAAACAGAATAGCCTGAAACCCTGATTATTTAAGATTAAATAAAATAAAATCATAAACATAGAGAAAATATTAAAATATATATCAAAATGTGTACTTTACCAAAGACTAAGACCATAGACTAAGAAAGTAGCCTATTGTTTATTATCTGTGGAGTCTCAGAGTTTTGGTCTCCAGAAGGAAAAGTCACCTGCTGACAAAGTGATTAAAAGAAGAGACACCGTATTATTTCATTGTAAGAGCAAATCTCATCACTGAGTGGTCGTGCTTTTTGATCGGATCGGGACCACATGCGCTTTTACGCACTCCGTCTCCGCGCCTCAGCGCGCTCTTTTACGCACATGGATATTTGACTCCTCAGTCCTCGGCACGATGTCAAACGTCAGAAACGCGCATTATTCTATAGGAAGAGGTTGGGTGTCATTCAGTTTGGGCTCTTGAGAGGGGCAGTTTTCTTTCTCGTCAGGAAACGAAATGACCAACTCCTTAACGGTATCAGTGGGGTTTGCTTAGGGTTTCCTCCCCTTTGCATTCCAGATACTGTAGAACTGTCAAAGAAGAATTTATAACTTTGAGATTTACTTGAAAATCGTCTCCAGACATCGCTATCAGGGATAAATCAAAAGGAGATAATGGCTTTATCGTTTCTCTACGCGCTGTGCATGTGGATTAGTTTAGTTTGTCATTCGTTGGGAACTGGCTTCGTTTATCACTTTCCAGGCATCACTGTGCAGCGGCAACGCGTCAGATCGGAACAAAGCGGCAGCTCGGGACCACCAGGTAGCGGGTCCCGTACCCAACTCAGGTGAGAACCCAGCGGAGATGGTGCAAAAATGCGAATTCAGCATCTTGAGCAGTAAAACTGTAAAATTTGAAGATCTAAAATGTTTTTCGCACATCATGTCAACTGTCTGAATCCATCCACCCAGCCTCTCTTTACATTGGATATCAGTTATCTTCCTTGGTTACATCTCTATTATTTTGTGTTTTAGGAACTGGTGTCAGTATACTGTTGTCAAAACAGTGTCCTGTCAGGTGCACAATGGGACAGAAACCACAGTGCAGAGAGTGTTTCAGGGCTGCAGATGGCCCGGACCCTGTCCTAAAGTTATCAGGTACTGTACCCCCCATTCAGCCATGTGCTCTGCTGAATACCTGTATTTACCACTCTAGCATTAAAAAAAGGCAGAAAAAAGTAAAGGGCTACAGAATAAGGCTTATATTTGGCAGTTGAAGTTGAATATATTTGTGTTTTGCATTTATGCACCCCTGTAGTTAGTTACCAGTGCTGTTCTCCAGCTATAGGACTGTCATCAGGCCATCTTTCAAGGTTACCTACAAGCAAGTCACAGCACTGGAGTGGAGATGCTGCCCAGGGTTTGTGGGAGAACAATGTCGTGAAGGTACGTTCCTTATGCTTTTTTCCCCTTCACATCATGCAACTTTCTATAAAATTGGACTAGAGCAATTGGACACCGTGTTTTCGGAGACAAATTCTCCCAAGGATTTAAATAAAAACCATGTGTACTGTCTGGACCCATCTGTGTCTTGTAAGTAGCACCAGGAAGCTTTACCCACATTAGTGCCTTTTTATTTCTGGTGGTGTGCAGTCTGGTCGCTAGCTAATCGTACTACTGTGCAGCCTCTTGATATGATTGTAAAGTTGTTTTGAATTACGATTCAAAGCCTGTCTTGGATTACTTTTGGGAAAAGGAACCACAGGAAAACAACAGTTAAAAGGGATCATGTGCTCTGTGGTCTTGTACCTTTTTCTTTTACAGCCATGTATTCTAGCTGCTGCTGTTTCTGGAAGAACGATTAGAATCACAATCTCTCTCTCCTCCTCTGTGTGTGTGTGTGAGACTACAGTGTATGCACACACATGGAGTGTATTACTCTTTTGCTCTGTAGAGCACAGAGGTAGTTTTGCTTGTCTCTCCAAATATCATCATGGCTATTACAGTCAAAAGAATGAATTAAAAAAAAGTTTAGAGGAACATCCAGCAGAGTAGCTTGTCAAGTGGGAGTAGTCTGGGTTTTGGTGGAGGGCAGCGCTGCTCCTGGTGACCACAGACCATGGACTCTGAGCCCAACATTTTTACCCAGGGATCAGCCACCACACTGAGCATGAAGAAGGGCGAATGGAGGTCTCAACACAGCTCTTTTATACATAAAGTACATATTTACAGTTAGGTCCATAAATAATAGAATGATGTTAAGAAATGAAACACTCAAGATGTGAGCAAAACCAAGACTATCAGCATTAATTCAAGGGATTTGACAAAAGTGTGGTATTAACCATTCAGAAAATAGCTCTATCTATTTTTATACACACATGGGGTGGAGGCTCCTAAATAATGGAACCAATGGCTGACAAGCAGTTGCATGGCCAGGTGTGGCCTATCCCCTCATATAACATTGACATTTGGTAGCTGTTCACTGTAACTCTCATCACGAGATCCACAGAGGTGTCTGTGAAGGAGGCCATAATTAGGCTGAAAAAATGAAACAAACCTATCAGAGAGATAGAAAAACATTGAGAGTGGCCAATATAACAGTCTGAAACATTCTTAAAATAAGGTAGGCATGCAATTGTCAAAGTCTACTGTCAAGAAAAGTCTATGTAATTACAGAGGTTTCGCAACAAGGTGAAAAACACCGGTAAGTGCTACACCTAAAAAAGCCTGACGAGTTCTGGGATCAGATTCTTTGGACAAATGAAACCAAGATTAACTTGAATGATGGGAAGAAAATAGTAGGGAGAAGGAAAGGATCAGTTTGTGATCCAAACCATACCTCATCATCTGTCAAACATGGTGGAGGCAGTGGTATGGTTTGGGCATGTATGGCTGCTAATGGAACCATGTCATTGGTGTTTATTGATGACCCGACTGCTGATAAAAGTATCAGTCTGAATTCATTGTGAGGTGTATATGCCTATACTGCTCACACTCAGCCAAATGCTGCAATATTGATAGGATGGTGCTTCATATAGCAGATAGATAATGACCCAAAACATCTAAAGTGTGTCAAGACAAAGAAATGGGATGTTCTTTACTGTCCAGTCAACCCAATAGAGCAGCTTTTCACTTACTGAATATGAGACTGAAGGCAGAAAAATCCATAAACAAGCAGTAAGCTGCAGTAAAGGCTGAGCAAAGCATCTTAAGGGAGGAATTAGGTCATGTCCATGGGTCCTATACTTCAGGCAGTCAATGACAGTAATCATATTTGTCATTATGTTAGTTTGTTCCATTATATATGAGCCCTCCAAATTAGAGGTGTGTGTATTTGTAATTTCTGAATGGCTGCCATTTTGTCAGACCCCTTGACCTAAAACTGAAAGTCCTAACTTTGCTCACATCTTTGGTGTTTCATCTATGGACATACCTCTTTGTATGTACCTACAGCGCACCACCACATATTTTTGTATATTGTGTGGAGGCCTGCAGATGGAGGGCCGAGGCTGCACTGGCTGAGATGCACCTAAAGTGCACTATACTTACACGTAATGCACAGTTATTTTAACAATTTTCTAATAAAATTATTTAGGAGACCCAGCAACTAGTTGTAGTCACAGTCTGTCCACATCTGTCCAAGAACTTACCTCAATGAGCTAGTTTTGCCTATTTGTAATAATTACTGCACCTTGTTCCATTTAGCAAAATTATTCATTGTTGCACTTGGATGGGCAAGATTTACCACAAGTTAGGAAAACACACATTAATAGTAAAGGAATAAACACAGACATTGTTAGAGAGCTTTTGGAAACCATTATTTGTCTGACGGTGGATATTATTCCTCCCAAAGATTAACATATTGCTATATGTGCACAGTAATGCCAGAGATTATGGTTCACTTGAGACCAAAGTGGTTGCAAGAGTGTGAAGAAGTAATCTGCCTGTTTATTTAACATTTACTGAAATGTATTTGCTTATTCTAATGGCTATAGAGTAGGATGAAAATCGCCTCCATATGTAGAGACAGAAGGCCAGGTGATTCAGTGAGGAGACCTTAAAGACAGAGGCTTTACACTGAGGTGGAGAAGGACGGCTGGGAGAGGGGTCAGGGTGTCAGAGTTAGAGAAAGAGATGGTGAGGAGAAAAAGTCAGGACCAGAGCACATAAAACACATAAAAGTGTTAGAACTGGCAGTTGCAGAGACAGCTGTGTAGCAATATTTAAGGAGAAGAAAAAAGTGGAGCGCATGAGGGTGTTTTTGTCTCACGGGGCTCCAGCTGCTACAAGCTGCCCAGACAGCAGTGAAACAGAGAGCGGTACGGTGGGAAAGTGGCCCCACAGAGATTAATGAGCTTGACACTCCACCACCAGGTCTTTGTAACATACATGACTGCACTAAGATCAGAGTACAGCTCGGAAAGACTGGAGCTTCTGTACAACAAACACATACACGTACAACACACAGAACATGGAGGCATAACAGGAATAGTTTGTAAAAGATTGTTCTTCAACACAACCTTTCAACACAGTTGGTGTAACACAGATGGTATAATCTGTTAAGTGCTTTAGAAGTGCTGGTCTGCAATCTTTTATTACCTCTGGACAAAGCCACAGTAACTGTCTAATTTGCTGTGCGGACCTCAAAGTGGTACCAATCTTCTAATCAAACTCTCATCCAGGAAACGTGTGCTTGTGCACTAACTTTGTGTCCTCATGTCACTCTGCCAACACTGTGCATGCAACTCTGTGTAACAGAAAACTGCTGCAATGGGGCTTTAGGCCAACGGTTTTATCAAAACGAGAGAGGACAGCCTTAACCAATAAAGATGACATCATCTCTGGTTTTAGTTTGATAAGGTTCTGGCTCCACTTCAGAAGCCCCAGGGGCCTTCAGAGATGTAGAAACAGGATGCATAGAGGAGGCTAGAGTTGTTTCTTTCGCCCCTGTGTTTTCATCCTCTAAACTCAGAATCATGTTTTGCACGACCGTAATGTCTTAGTCTTACATTTACATTTAGTAGTTTGACAGATTCTTTTATCCAACTTACTACCTGACTTGAAAGTGAACAAGCATAAAAGCTCCAAAGTACAATGAGAAGAGATGGTTCAGTTTTGCGAGATGTAAGGGGAGCATTTTTTTGTTTTGTTTTTACGTTCAAAGAACGTTGTGCAAGAGTCATTTTTTGAATAATGACAGTGAAGCTGCTTAGCATGAAGAGGTATGTAGTTCATTTCACCAGCTTGGGAAAAGCTTTGCTTAGGATGGTGCAGGGTCCACCAGATGTTGTTAGTTGGCTGAGAGCAGTGAGTGAAAGAGGTGGATGTGGGTGCTCAGGTAGGAAGGTGCTGTTGAGTTGACTATTCTGTGTCAGAGCTTTGAATGTGACGCAGGGACAAGCAAGCAACCACAGAGTCAGGTGTTTAGTCGCAATTGTAATCATTGTATCTTCTATTTTTGCCATCTCTTGTCAATAAATAGAAACACTGAGCTGGTTATAGCTTAAGAATGGGAAAGGCCAAAACAACAAACAAATATTACTTTTCATTTGAAGTTTCAAACATAACCTATCAAAAAAAAAAGCCTACCAGAATTATTTAACTTTTTAACTAAATTAAACAGAAGATGTCAGAGAGCCAGGCAATGTGAGATGATACAGTGGAGTCATCTGATAGAAAAGAATGGAAAAGCTGTGTGTGTTTGGCATAGAAATGAGAGCTATAGCCATGGGAGATGGAGATGAGAAGAGGGCCAAGAACAGAGCCGCGTGGCACACCTGTGGAGAGGTAATGAGAGCTGAATACCGCCAAGAAATCTTGAAGGCTTGCCCAGGTAGGCAGGACCTGAACTAGCCAAGAGCTGTATCGGACCTGCCCAATTTAGATAATGCAGATAGGTGTGAAGGGCTGCAGAGCAATCAAGTAGGTTTAGGACAAAAGACTGGGTCTCAGCTTTTGCAGTCCCTAAGGACTTTTGTAGAATGATCAGTCTACCATTATTTCCTCTAAAATAAATACATAAAATAGCCAGGTGATTTAGACCCGAAAATCTACTGGATTGTTCTGCCGAGATGTGAATGACATTTTCTTTATTTTGAGTTATAAGGGAACACAACGCTAAATAAAGCCAAATCTCAAATAATCGGTATCAGTGCTCACGCTGTTTTCTTATATGAAGAGTTAACAATGTCTCTCTCCTATTTCTTTGAAAACTAGACCAAACAGATGCTTCATAGTTGTATTGAAATGTTTAGAGCTGAAAGTTGAGTTGATTGTTAGAGCTCAGACTTACAATTGCTGCTTTTCTTTGTTTTACGTGAAACTAAACTGAATATTTCTGCATGTTAATCTGTTGGGCAGACAAAACTAGCAATCTGAATGAATTGCCTTGGGGTTTAAATAATCAGCACAGTGATAATAATCATTAATTGCAGGCCTAAAAATGTTTGACATTTAGCACTTGAATCTGCACGTTTGAAAAAAAAAAGTGTTGCTGCAGTTTGAGATGGTTAATGAATCAGTCATTAAATCTACGCTGGCCAGATTTTCAGAGGCGGTTTTGGCTGTAACTAGTCCTCTTGTGTATTCCCTATGTTTGTGTGATTCTCTTTACACATTCAGAATTAGCTTTGTGTTTTGTCCTTTATAACCTTATAACACTCCCAAAGCTAGTGGCCGAACTCCAAGGCCGAGGTGGTTGCAAAGCCTGAATTTTTCTGTGTTTGCTAATGGAAAGTGGGTGTGTTCTGAATACATTTCTTTGACACCCTGACCTGTCGATATTCTTGACAGTCTGGTTTGTGCTGGCTGTGTACAGTGCATTGCAAGATTTACATTTTGCTTTCAGCACAGTTGAATGACGGCATGGAACACATTTGGGAGAAATGTGTTTGTAATTTCCCTGTCTTTGGCCCCTGCCCCCTTCTCCTGCTTCGTCACAGCAGCACCCCAACGACTATCTGCGCATAGAAACACAACAGGAGAGATTGGGGGTAATGTCTGTGTATGGGATAGCATAATAGTAAAAGAATTAGTGCCAGGACCACCCCGATGAGAGCAGTGAACTTTGATCTCATGCAGAAGCTCAGGAAAATAAGTTTAACAAAGTTCATTACTTGGTGTTTTAGCACAGGATGCTTTTTTAAAGAAGTTAATGATGAATTATGTTTAAGACGTGGAAAGTTGGCAGAAAGCTTAAGGTGTCAGTTGTGTTAATTTGTTAATTTGCTGCAAAGCGTTGGAGGGTTGCACCAGGTTTTTTCTCTTTAGCTGGATGAAGAAGAAGTGAGGAAAGTGCGATAAACTCCATAGTTGGAGGGATTATCTCCAACAATGCCAAATATATTATAAATTATTCAGAAAGCCATTTGAATTTTTCAGTTTTTTTTTTTTTTCATTTATCATCTGCTTTCATCACCATGCAGGCCTCTGTTTTTTTGCCCTTACTTTTCTTGCCACCGCTGACCTCTTTATCTTCTATATTCCATTCTGCCTTTTACCTATCTATCTTCCTATGTCATTGAGATCTCCTGCTCCCCTCTCCTTGGAGTAAAGTGATAAAGCAGAACTGTATCCCACATGTGCTCCTTTAAAGCACAACCCAGCGTGACGATATGA
This sequence comes from Anabas testudineus, assembly GCF_900324465.2. Classification (NCBI taxonomy): domain Eukaryota; kingdom Metazoa; phylum Chordata; class Actinopteri; order Anabantiformes; family Anabantidae; genus Anabas; species Anabas testudineus. The sequence goes on from NC_046622.1 coordinate 18,811,065, forward strand.
CTGATGTCTCTGTTACATCCCTGCTCGTGCTCAAATATAGGTCAGAAAGTACCCTTTGACCTGCTGGGAGCCCAGGGATAACTCGGCTGTTGCTGGTGGTGGTCTGATCTGCCTGATAGATGATGCTCTGTTCATGCTTCTTCTGTGGTTTCTCCTTTATTTCATCACTTTATCACCGGGCCTCTCAGTCTCAGTCTCAATCTTTTCCATTTGTCCGTTTGTCTTTCTGTCTCCAACACCATGCATCTGTTTGTGCAGAGTCAATCAGGTGAAGTTCCCAAGTTGCTCAAAACGTTCCAGAGAAGATTTCTGAAATCAAAGAGAGCCACACGTTTCTGTAATGGCTGGTGTAATCTGCAGGTTTATGTCATTGGTATTGTCCTATATAACTATTGTGGCTATTTTGTACAGGAAACAAAATGTTCTTTAAGTTTGAGCTTTCACACTAGTCCAGACTTGAGGCTGGGGTATATGTGATCAGAGATTATTTGAAGTGTGTGCTGTCCAATCACATTGGAAATCAAAAGGGCGTGTAGCCATGAAAAGCAGACTGCCATACAGCGGTATGTGTATACGTGTGTGTATGTGTGTGTGTGTGTGTGTGTGTGTGTGTGTGTGTGTGTGTGTGTATGTGTGTGTGTGTGTGATAAAAGCGCACATGTTCAGACACTTTCTTGTGGAAGGATTTCATGATGCTGCGCTCAGTTGTTCACATTAAAAGTGAGAAGTAGACGGAGGTTTCAACTGTGGCTCCTGACTCACCTCTGCACAGCTGACCAGTTACAGTGGTTTCAAATTGTTACAGGAAATGCTGTACACAGCCCCCGCTGTAAGGAAGCGGGGGGTTTCCGAAGCTATTTGACCATCTGACAAGTTGTTCTGTAGAAGCACAACAAATGCTCAAGTGTCTACAGCCATACAGCTCTGTGTGAGCTAAATTCTAATGTCAGCATCAAAACATTATAAATAACTACTAGAGAATCAGTTCTCTTAACATCTATAGTCCTAATGTTTTTTTGCACAGTAGAAAGATTTGAACCTTGTTGTTGTGCTAGTTGCCCTTTTTTAAGCAGATCACTCCGCGATCATTTCTACTCACCAGATTCACACAACTTCATTTCATAGCATGCCGATGACAGTATGTCGGTGCAGCAGCAAAGGCATCCGTCTCTGACTGTGACTGATGTGTTGCTAACATTTCAGCACCAGAGCAGCACTGGCTGAAATAAGGCTGGACGGCGCAGCGTGATGACATGAGTGGATGCATTTTGGCAGCGTGAGGGAACGACAGAGAAATTAGGTTTACTCTGAGACTGGAAGGGATTCAGTTTGTCATTGTTTCATTAACGATGCATATTGAATAGCAGCATATTGTGAGGAGAAATGTCAGATTGATAACTGCGCCTTTCGGTGCATGAAATAATTGCTCTCTGCATCAAATATAATGGCATATTATCTTAATTGCCAAATGTTTGCTCTTGAAAAGTGTTTACTCTGTAGAAGACTTGGTTTGGTTTGTCATTTTCCAACTGCCACCGCACCTCAAAGAGGGTGTGTGATTTACTGAGAGTGAGAGATGGTGACAGTACGTGTGTGTGTGTGTGTGTGTGTGTGTGTGTGTGTGTGTGTGAGAGTGGGTGTATGTTCTGTGCCAGCTGTTCTTCGTGCCAGCAATAGCTGACCACTTGCTGGCTGGAGCAGACACACAACAGACTCCTGGGATGCAGCCAACTTTCTGAGGCTTTCTGTGGTCTACACACACACACACACACACACACACACACACACACACACACACACATGCGAAGAGGGCACACTTGTCTGTGTATCTTGGGGAAGTGACAGGGGAGCCTGAGATGGTCCAAGAAGATGTTTCAATACATCATCTTTCACTCATACAGACAGAGCAAGTATTTAGTGGCAGTGAAAATTACTGTCCCCGGCTGTGTGCGTCACGGTCTGTTCTGTGGTTGAGTGTGGTTGTCTATGTGCAAAAAACTGAGAAACTGAGTGATTTCTTTGATCTGAATCCAGGTCTAATGTAGGAAATGTCTCTGCAGACTATGCCTGCAGTCTGACGTAGACTCTTGCCAAAATATCCTGTGCTGTCTTGTGCTATAGATCACACAGTGATAGCAGTGATAACTCTTTAAACAGACCTGTGTTTTGTAGTTTGCTGAGATGAAATATGCTCTTTGTTTTTGACTCTTTTGATGTTTAAATGAAGATTTATCTTCCAAGAGTTTCTAATCTTATTTACACTCTGTGTTTTGCCTGGAGGGAGTTTGTTCCAAAGAGCCAGTCTGCTCTCATCTCTCAATTTTCCATTGCCAGACTTTACAGTTGAGCTTATCACGTAAGACTAACATCAGCGCTGCTTCTGTAATGGACATGTAATCCATTTACATGGTGTATTACCCAGCAATCAGTTAATTTTTTAAAATTGTATTTTATGTGATTAAAGTATTCTGTGTCTGTGGTCATTTTGAATCAACTAACTTTTCTTTCTTGTCTCGTCTCTTTTGTAAATGAAAAACCAGTCGGCTGCAGCAGATGAAAGTCTGATCTTGCACAGTTTTTTGCCACCTCTCATAAAGATCAGGACATTTGCAGTTTCTGAATTTTTGAAACAACTCCTCAAACATACAAATCCTTCTTATTCTTTGGAGTAGTAAATCACCCCATTCCTTCTGTTTATTTGGCTTCCCACTAAAGACAACATGATTTTGAATCTTTCCCATGAGCTGAGCACAGTCCAAGAAAAATAACCCAGTCGTATGTTGCCATGGTGTAATTATGGATCCAAACAGACTCTATAGCTGCGGTCCCGTTCTAAACATCAGCTTGAGCACAGCGGAAGTTTGGTTTTCTAACCCAACATAATTAAATTCCAATTGCAGAAAAGGAAAATCCAACTCGCCACCTTTAGGAGTAAAAAAAAAAAAAAAGAAACACCACTTGTCGTGCTCTGGTTCACGTTCATGGTACATAGAGTTAGTTCTGGTGTTTTCCTGTGGTGTGTGTTTATGGCATGAAGATATGGCTGGATTATTTCTGGCTTTCACTGGGCAAGAGATGAAGATCGGACAAGCTCACTCATTAGGAGGCTAGAGGCCTCTATTGTTTTTAGGCCCCGGGAGCAGATATCCAACATGGACAAGGCAGAGATGCATATTTCTGTCAGCAAAACAGCTACAAGACATTTTGTATTTTGAGTTAAAGACTTAGTCAGTCATTTCTCCAAGGCTTGTTGAAATGTTGGTGAAAGAGAATGAGAATTGAGTTCTCCGTGAGTCAACACAGCACTGCTTTTAGCTTTATCCTAAAGTCAACATGCTGACTGTATATGCTAACAGTACGAAACACAAAGCACCTGTGAGGCTGATAGGAATTTGGTCCAAGTGAAATTTTGATCCAATTATGGTGTTAGATGGAAAGACAAGGCCATGGATGGATTACAGGACGGATATACGGGGGCCAGGGGCCCCAGAGGTCAGGGCTCCCCTGCTCAGTTATGACCACAAAGAAACAAAAAGTGACCAAAGACACATAACAACCACAAACACATGCGAAATATCTGTTTCTCTTCTGGAGTTTCTTCTGGGGTTGATTTTCTCATGGTCTGTCTATGGGCGCATTATCTATGCTGTACCGTATGCAACAGAGAAAGCGTGTCAGAGGGTGGAGACTTCCGCGGGAATAATTGCGGTGGAGATGAAGGCATTTCAGCTCATCAGTCCTCTCACTCTGTGGAGACCATGATTTCCCACAGTCTTGCTATTGTGCTGTGTGCAGCCTTGAAGTCCTTGGTGTAGTGTAGTCACTGATGAAACCTCAGCGCAGTCAGTCACAACAAGCAGCTCCAGTGGGGTCATTTTGGCCTTGGGGGTATTTGGGTTGACGAATTCTGAGGAATGTGTTTTGAATTGAGTTGTTGATTGTTGTTTCCGTCTGTGGCTGCGCTCCAGTGCGAGATTCAAGATGTTGAAATGAGGCATTGACAAACCGCACCCACGCAATCCGCTGCACCGCTGGATTAGATGAACATGAGTGTAGACGCAGACATTGCACAGACATTCACCCTGTACTATTTCAGTCATGTAGAAACCTCTGCAGCTGTTGCTAATAGCTTGTCTGTGATGGTTGGAGAGGATTCTTTAGGCAGACCGAAGCAGTTTGGGTCATTTTTGTTATCGTGTTAGTTATTTATGAACACCAGTTGTTGAATCCCTGCTATGACCACAGTGTGGGTGGGTCCCATCTGTGGGACTGACAGCTGACATTCCAGACTTCTTATGGGCCCTGGACCAGAGGAAGACTCTGGTCATCTCTATACTTTTTAAACAAAACTTGACTATTCTCTGTCCACAACTGTTGCACCGCAAGGAATGTAGTGGTCTCTGTGGTTTAGTGGTAGCTACAGTGAACTGGTGTGAGAGATGTCATAATTAGTCAATACAGACAAAAGGTCAGTGGCAAACATGGATGTCGCTGAGACATGTGCATGTGCAAAAAAATTAAATCAAACCTAAAAACAAAACTGCAATTTTTGCTTTCCAGTGTTGATACTTACACTGGATACAAGCCTGGTGTTATATTTGTTATGTTTGGGATATAAACTAATACTACAATAAGACCAAAACCAACAATGTGTCAGTTTGTCTTTCACTGCTTCCATTTCCCTCAGTCCCAAACCAAATCGGTTCTCCTAAAGATATAGCTCTAATAAATGGCGTGTTTGGGGGCCATTTTCAGCTACGGATTAGTACACATTTAATGGAAGATACATACAGATTTGATGCACTAGTGAGTATTCACAGCAACATAAAATGGTCCATTGATGTATTTTATGTGACAGAGTACAGACATACATCCAGCTTTGGACACACAGACAATACTCATAGGGTCAATGGTGAGTTCCAGTTATGGTTTAGTTGACTTTATATGGGATAAGAAAATATGAATTAAACATCAAGAGCCTTTAAATGACATTTTAGTGCTATGATAACAACCAGGTACATCATTTGTCAACTACATTATATAAAATAAATTACTGTTCATTACATCTCGTGGCCATTTATGGAAATGTCAGTGAAGCTATGTGGATGGGGCTGTGGGGGGTTTGTCACTGCAAATGGGCAGACAGACAGAAAACATGTTGAGTCAGGAGACAAGCAGGTGTGTGTGTGTGTGTGTGAGTGAGTGAGTGCGCAAGAGAGAGAGAGGGGAAGGGAGGTTTAATAATATTTATTCTGTGTACGAGCGACATGGTTTAAGGAACAATTCCTAATAAATTCTTGGGTCTGGTGTGATGGGCATCCTTCTTGTGTGTCTTGGCTCCACCTGCTCATTGTGAGATAGAGAGAGATGCTTCTGATGGTTCCAGGAGTAAAAGACAAACAAACGAAAGAGAAAGGAGATAGAAAAAGGAACATACAGATGGAAAAGTAGCGGTGGTAACATGTATGTGAAGACTGAACTCACCTTTCTTTCTTACAGAGTGTATGAACTGCACCAGTTTCGTCGACATGAACGGCAGAATAAATCTAATTGAATCGAAGGTAAATCTGTGCTCTCTGTCCAAATCTATCTGCTGGTCAATACTGTATGTACCATTTATTCCACTAATACCCTGAGGAATTCCAGTTTGAAATCGGATCCAAACATTATTTCGTTTAAAAGGGTACAGATGAGTCTCAGATTTACTGTTCTTGTTTCAGATCAGACTGTTAGAAGAGGGACGCTCCTTGCTGCCGACAGCCAACAGTTTACCAGAGGGCTCGACACACAATGAAGTGGACACACCCCAACCCACTCCTATCGGACCACCACCGTACCTGCCACCAGGTGACAACACATCACCGGCCTTCTGGAATATGCAGAACAGCTTTGAATATCTGTGGCTGTGTATTATTCAACAGTAAATAAACAGGGACTCAGAAGTTAATTAAAGGAAAAATTCACCACTATTACACATTTCCATGACTTTACTTTGAGTAGTTTGATAATCAAATAATTTTTTATATTTCATGGAAAAAAAACTTTTTTTGTTTATTTATTAAGTTGAAATGATCCTTTTTCTATTTTCTGACTTGTTATCCAACAAACAGTTCATTAATTTATCAAGAAAACATTCAGCCAATTAACTGATAATAAATTGGTGCAGGGTTGCATGCCTTACTCATGCATTTTTTTTCAATGTGTGTGGATAGAAAAGTGGAACATTTACTTCCTCGTCAGTTGTATTTTTTTCACAGTAAATATTCTGGTTGAGTACACACACACACACATCATGAAATAAATATTGTACTTTCTGGTGCACAGGGCATCTATTAGAGTCTAAAAAGAATAATAGATTTTAAACTCTAAAATGGCTGGTTCCTACCCTTTTAAGTTTAAACCTGAAATAACTTCACTTTTGACAGACTGCTCCTTTAAATTTTCTTCCTTTATTTTTGAGTGAGTGATAAGTAGAACTGTTCAACTGACTCGCTTTTTATTTGGGGTACCAGGAGGCAGAGGGCCCCCAGGACCAATTGGACCTTCAGGGCTTCCTGGTCCTGCTGGACCTCCAGGTCCGACTGGAAGAGCAGGCTTTCCTGGACCCACTGGTAAAACATCATCAGACATTCAAATCTCTTTTGTTTATGGAATTAGATTCATTCTTGACCTTTGAGGCGAAAAACACTCCCACAGATGCCAAAAGGCTTGATTAAGCTGAATAAACGATTTCCTCATTGTATTTAGTGCTTTTTCCTTTGTGCTCAGGACCAAAGGGGGACAGAGGTTTACCAGGAGAAATAGGTCTACCTGGTCCGCCAGGCCCGCCAGGTCCTCCAGGGCTGACCTCCTTTCCAATCCAAACGAGGGGTGACGTTTTTCAAGTAGAAAACCAAGGTGAGCAGATTATTCCACCTCAACTTGAGTCTTTTAAATCTGGACCAATTTGTCCCAGATGAACCTAAACGAGAGCACAACAGATGGAGATCTCTCACACACACGGTTGAATTCGGACCCAAGAACAACTTTAAAACCATTCAAGCATTCAGTTTTTAGATGGTCTGAATCGATGCCAACACCACAACACAGGTCCATTTCAACAGTTTGAAACATTTGCTTATCTCATGCATATGTTCTTTGTTGAAATGATTTCGTCAGGAGGAACACGAACCCTGTTCCAACTGGTTTCTATGTACGGAAAATGGTTAAAAATGAGCACAGGTGGAGGCACGGAGACCAAAGCATACTGTAGCTGTTACCAAGTGAGCAATATATGTCTCTTTAGCTCTTAACAGAGGACTCAATTTTTTTTTTGTAGCAAGAGGATTGTTTCTGAGCAGGCCTGGTTTAGATTTAGTTTGATTGTTTCCGTGTGTTTCACTGCTGCTGAGCCACTGTTTACTGCAACCTCACTTAACACCATCACCAACAATGGAGCCAAAATATCAGTGTATAAATCACAAGATTAGCTCAAGGGCTGAATTGATTAGAAATACAAACTGAGGCATTTTTCACTCATCACGTCCAATTTAACACAGACCACTTTGTTGTCTACTCTAACATGAGGTGAAACATGTGTAGAGTGAATGTCAACAGGAAAATCATTGTTTGTGACATTTAAATCTTCTCTTCATTGGAAACATAGTTAGCGAGAAATATGTGTATTAGAGCGACATCTCTCACCTTTAATGCTGGGCTTTCACCACAGGGAGGCAGTATAAGTCCACACTGTAATCATTACCTCATGAGGGCTGCTGGCTCCAATTAGGTTTTTGGCTGCGTCTGCCTTTCTGAGCCCAAGACTGTGTCTGCGGGTCTGGAACTATGTAGATTTGGGTCTGTGGGACCATGTAAGCTGAGGGGGGCCAACTGGCTGTAAATCAGGCCTAATTTGTTAGCTGTCAGCACAACAGTCTGCTTTTTGGGTAACAGGCCGTGGCTCCGAGCCAAAAAGCTGGGCTGGCTAAGAACGAAGGAGGAGATAGTCTGCCACTCGTGCAGTTTCTTGGGGAGGCAGCCAGGCTCGAGGAGACTGTAACATTAGAAAATTAGTTCCAGAGGGAAATCTGCTCCTTCTAGAGGCTTTCTGTGGACTGTAGCCATAACGTAACAGTGCTGTCTCCACACAGGGGAAGACTGACTCTGAGCATATGTTAAAGTAGAGAGGAAGTGCAAGTGTGGCGTGGTTTCAACCAAGATTTATACTTACAAGCGTACTTTAAAATACTCTACACGCTGTGAATGAGGCATGAAGATGTATCATGTCCGGACATCTACTCCATGAAATGGGACCTCTTTTACCTCGACCAGCTGTTCCTGTCGATCACTGTCACAGAGAGATTAAATCCCACTGTTGACTGGTGATCTTTGATGTCTTAACTGTTCAGACCTTACATCCTGAAGTTACTTACCGAGTCCTCAGCATTATCTGCCTATGATGCATACAACATAGCAAACAAAGTCTGTAACTGCAGGCCAACTGAAGGCATCCAGTATTTTTAATCTGTTTGGATTTTGAGTCTTATATCCAGATGGTCTAAATCTGTTTGAGATAGATTACAGTTCACATTTAGCATCTGAAATGCATCATGAGTGATGCACCATGTGTGATCAGATTTGCTTTTGTTCCACATAAACTTTGATCCTTGTATTGAAAATGCATGTTTGAATTGTTTAGTGTCTCACTGTAGTGACGACTCAAACCGACTGATCATCTATTCTACTGTGTTTGGAGGTTTTCTCTGCACAATACAGGTTCTTCGATTTTCAGAGAGTAGTGGCTGCAGTATAGTTACTCAACTACAAGCACTTGGCACTGCAAAGTAGTGAATACAGTACAGTACTACTAGAGTAATGAATAATCACAAAATTTTACACCTTTCTGATTTTGTTGGCTCCAGAATAATGTCAAAAACATCTTAAACATTGTCACATTGCTGGTAGTGAAATGTTTTGGGCATCTGCTTATTAGCATATAACTTAGGACATTAAAACATGATATCAATGATAACATGATATATGTCCAACCCTTTCTGAAACATGATGCTTAATGACCATTAGTTACTACTTTATGCATCTTTCCCTAATCTATTATCTTTTGTGCAAAGCTTAAACTAAACTTTCTGTTTAAACTTCCTGTTTTTACCAGATGAGAGCCCCATCCGTACAGTTCATCCTACACCTCAGATGAGAGTCGGGCTTCCTGGTCCAACAGGTCCTGCCGGTCCTTCAGGTATGAATCAATACCATGGAACAAAACACCACAGCATTTCATCAGGCCAGTACGGTTCATGCAAGTCAGTTATTACAAACACACATTGTACAATACACCGTAAGTATTGTAAACCCCGATCAACACATCCCTGATCAATCGCACACAGTATAATTCCTGAGTTTAATTGAACTGTCTTAAATTTTTCTAATTAAACTTTGGCTCTACACAATATAGTCTGAGACTAACTTAACAATTATCCTCCTTACTGTGTGAATGATGCTACAGGACCTGCAGGACCGAGGGGGCCTGCAGGGATACCAGGCCTGCCGGGACAAGACGTGAGTTCCTGTCATTAGAGCTGAATGTTGATTAACATAAATGTGATTGTGTGACTGGCATCATTACTACTGTACATGTCTTTCTGTTTACCTGACCTAAGGGCAAGGAAGGCCCTCAAGGCAAACCTGGGGATCCTGGGCCTAAAGGAGATCTAGGGAAAATGGTGAGGCCCTTTAAAATCATCCTCATTACTGGATTAGCAGGCTCGCTGAACACATTTGACTGTGATGAACTATCAAAATACTTTTTGTTCTAAGTTTTGTAAGTGGCCCTAGCTGTCATGCAATCTTAAACACATTAAAGGTGAATGAGATTTCCTTCAAAGACTCACTCTGAGCCATGACTAATCCTGCTCTCTCTCTTCCATCCAAGGCCAGGCTTCACTAATCAGAGCAACCACGTAGAGTCCCTTCTATAGTCCGCTCTCTAGTGGGCCTCTGTCTTTAAACCTGATCCCCTTCCTCGACTAGCATGATTTAAGATTGGAGATCTGGTGAAGAGGCTGATTAGTACGGGGGTATAGAATCCAAGCTGGTGAACTGTTTGTCTGTGAGAGTTCAATTGTTATTTTTTGTCTGTTTCTCCTCCACCAGGGGCCTTCAGGTGCCACAGGCGAGCGGGGCTTACCTGTAAGTATAAGATTATTGTATAACACAAAATGCACACACGCACACACACACACACACACACACACACACACACACACACCCAACAAGATTATTTTATCCTGTTTTCACAGGGAGCACCAGGGCCAAAAGGAGACCCAGGAGAAGGCTTCAATGAGGTAAGAGACCCTAATGTCTTTACCTTCAGAGCTAATCTGAAAAGTTATTAACAACAAGACGTGATGGTGTTGGTCAGGGTGAGGCTGTGCAGCAGCTCAGAGAGGCCCTGAAGATCCTGGCTGAGAGGGTCCTGATCCTGGAGCACATGATCGGCATTCACGGTGAGGGGAAAAACATTCTTCCACTCCGAGCAATGATCATTTAAAATAATTAGCTGGATGTTTTGATGAAACATGCTTTTTTGACAGTGAGTGCCAGATGAGAAGATCTATGCTCTTTTCTGTTTATATAAAGCTGCAGGTTAGCTTGCCTTAGCTTGGATTCAGTAAAAACTTTGAAAGAGCTCACCTGGCTCTGTCCACAGGTGACAAAATCCACCTGGCAGCACAAGTAAAGTTCATCAATATAACTAATGTAACAGTTCAACAGAGCGGCAGCAAGTGGTCAATTAATCAGCAACTATTTAGATATAAATCACAAATTCCTGTTAATTAAACTTCCCAAATGGGAATGTTGTCTCGTTTCTTTTATGAATGTGAAACTTTTCGACTGTTGTTCATTGGAGCTTACGCTTTCTGAACTTGTAATTTCTGATGAGAAACAGAGACGGGCACAGAGCCTCCAGTAAAACATCACATTTGTGTTTTTTGCCCTCCATTTTTCCGATTTAACTTGATATGTGATATTTAGTGAGCTTCAGAGGTGATGGCACTGTAGATGGATTTTCTTTCCTTTAGAAAGAGCCAGACTAGCTGTTTTGCCTGTTTCCTGTCTTTATGCTAAGCTAAGCTAATTGCCTCCTGGCTCTGGCTTGACATATGAAAGTGGGATCAATCTTCTCATCTATCTGCCCTAAAGCAAATAATCATATTTCCCTAAATGAGTGAGCCATTCCTATATTTCAGTATGTTTTTGCTTATTGTTTTTCTGTCTTTCGTATCTCAGGTTACACAGAGAACGCTGAAGGATCTGGATTTGGCACTATTTCAGATCCACTGTCTTTCTCTTCCACAAAAACCAAGCGCCTTCAGCCTGTTCAAACCCCTCTACAAGCTGCGGGACTCGGGGAGAGACAAAGGCGTGCTCCTCTTTAAGAATACTGTAATATCTTTTGTATTTGTTTTAAGTGGCAAATTTTGCGCAACTGGACATACATTTTTCCACATACCTTTATTTTTTTATTGATTTTGTATTAATTGTCATTAATGAGTACTGTTGTAAAGTGAAGCTCTCTGCAAACATGAGATGTTGAGCATTTCATCCACATGAAAGGCCTCTTTTACACTATTTCACCTTTTTGCTGCATGATCTTGGTCTAAATAACCCCAGCAGCAGAACTTTCATGGTTTTGTTCGATGAAATATAATCTCATAAAGTGTGATTTGGCAACTTTCTTTCCTCAGATAAAAGACTGGTAAACACATCTGTTTCCTTGACTCAGAGTTCCCGTAGATCTGCACACAAAATGAACTCTTTAGTGTCAAAAGGATTCTTGGAACAACCTTGAGGTTCATCTTTTCTTAGCCTGACAAACATATTTCTTCCTCTCTCTTCTTTGTGCTCCGACTTGTTAAAGCTGAGGTAAGACATGATTAGCTGCCAAGAATATCTGCTTAAAATAAAGTAAGGTGAAATGAATAGCATCTGGAGAGCAAAAGGAAGAGATGCCGCAACATTTCCAGTTCTCCGTTCCAGTGCGCCTTCATGCAACTGGCTGACAGAGCACTTAACCCGACAGGATTACATTGACTTCTTCATAAACTGCCTCTGAGATTTGTTACAAACTGATATGATTATTGTATAATAAGTCTCTGCGAGACCGAGCCTGTTGCTCTCTGAATAAAGCTTTGAACGTGTCTGAGACAAGCTCTGTTTTCTCCATTACAAGGTTCACAAGTTTAAAGAATAGTTGGGCCTTTTCTTACTCGCTTCTCTGCTTTCTTACCGATAGTAAGATGGAAGGTTGGCACTGATTTCATTTCTGTCCATTAAATAAGACAAAGACTGAAGACTGAAAACAAAGGGGCACAGCTGACCTGACGCTCTCTAAAGAGAACGTTTGTCCGTCTCTACATGACCTCTCTGTGGTAGACCTGTCAGGGGCGTATTTGATTTATTTGGTTCAAATTAAACAAACCTTATACAACATGTGAATTAGAGAACTTTAGAGGGGCTCGTAATATAATATACACTGTTGTTATTGTTTACATATTATTTAGTTGCCTTTGGACAGAGCCCCACTGCTGGAAGAAGTCTCGTACTGAACCCACACACACAGGACTATCTTTGCTATATTCATCTGGCTGTGGGCAGAAAAGCAAACAAGTGTACAGTAATTCCCCAAATGGCAAAGTGCTCCTTTAACTATTGTCCACAGAGTTAAGAAAGTTGTGATGTGCTGTAAAGACTTGAGTCTCCTGACATTTCAAAAAAAACAATTGAATGTGTGTTGTGCATGTTTTTATATTTTTTACACTAATGCTCGACGTGCTTTGTAGTTTAATTTGCAAAACGTTGTTCTAAGCAGATATTTATCTGTGCTGCTTATGAAAGTAAGATTAAAGTCCCAACGACAAAAGGCTTCACTTCAGAGTCACTACTTTATTACACATTTATTACACCAGTGCGTCAGTGTGGTGAGAGTATTAACAGGCAGAACCTTCACTTCAGCCCCCCACCTCCTGCTCCTACTCGTCTTTCTCTTCCTTTTCATCCTTCTGTTCCTTCGTGTCCTCCTTTCACTCCTGCTCTTTGTCCTCCCTGCGAGTGATCACATAACACACGCTGTTGCAGTCAAGGTTACCAGCGACATCCAAGAGGAAGTTGGTAAGCATCTGATTTACCTGTAAGCAAACAGGTGACGGATTTAATGCACTTTTGTGTTTTTTCTTTTTTGTAATCTGCAGCTTTTCTGACGGGAGAGCTTTTAGGTTTGCAGAGAGAGATCACGCACACTGTTACATCTACAGACAATAGCAGAGCTGGCTTTTGCCATTCAATTATCTCATCACAAGAGGGAGATAAGTGTGGTTATGTATCATTGTCATATATTCCACTCTGGCCTCTTTATGCATCCTTTCATCTGTGCTGTGCCTGCGTGTTTCTGTCTTTCTCCTCTTGTACGCCCTCCCCTCCTCCTCCTCTGTCTGTCTCACTCTCCTCTTGTTTTTCCTGTCTACTGAACAGAGACATGTTGATATGAGGCCTGCTTGCACAGCCACAAGGGAACAACTCTCTGGTGCTTTTGATCAGCTGCAAGATCAGACATGTCCACCGCTCCCCGTGCACACTCCAGTGACTGATCATGCAGTATAATGGGCAGGCACAGACAACCAAAGATGCACACCCACACATGTTCTCTCTGTAGATCATACAAGCATGGGCACACACATACAAACACACGCACCCAGTGGAGAGAGGGCCTGTGGTCCATGTGTTGGCTCTGCTCACAGTGGGGTGGCTTGTTTGCTGGACACAAGGGAGCGAGAGAGAGATGGTGTGTGTGATTTCCCCTTTCTTGCCCTTTTTTTTTGCCTTTGACAGTAAGATGGATGATTGCAATCACAGGAGCCATCAGTGAGACAGAGTGGAGGTCTATGAGGCAGGGAGACACAGCCATGGGAAGCCAGCCGTCAGATTACTGCACCCCGCTGCCATGGGAACACTGTGCTGTTTATTTGTGTGGAGGTTTTTATTGTTTCATATGCATTTTCTCCTCTCTTTCCCCCCCCTCTGTGTGGCCTTTTGATGTACAGAACATAAAAGCGTCCCCACCAAATATGTGTAGGCTGCGAGAGAGGGACAGAGAAGGGAAGTGTTTACATTTCACAACATAGTAAGCCTACTGTAAGTCAATATGCCTCTTCAAACCAGTGCGAATGTGACAGATTTCATAGCGATCGGACTGGTCCCTTTGATCCCTTGAGTGAATGAGAGACAGACTTTTTGCTCCCAACTCAACGGATGTTTTAAAGAGAAACATCTGTTGCTGTACAAATGAGATTACTGTGTCTGTAGCCAGGGGCCATGTAGGTTATGAATGGCACTGTTACTGAAGAGGGGGTCTGGAAGAGAGCTGAGAAGGATCTTTGTAATAAGCTGTAGATGGTAGTTAAAGTGTTTAAATCAAATTAAATTGCCTCAGATTCTGAGTATTCATCAACGCTCACCTTCAACAGCATCCCCACTGCTGGTACCTTTGAATCACTATCTCTATTGATACACGCAATATTTCACCTTGTTGCCAAGCAACAATTCACCCCAGCCTCTGTAAACTTGTCCGCCTGTGACACGAGGTGATATTTCTTCCTTCAGCAGAGGAACAGAAAAGAGGAATTACTGTTTCCATGTATTTGACTTTAAATTAGCTGTCATATGTGTTTCACCGAGCAAGACGTGCATTATCTGCATCCCAGAACTTCCTTAATGACTTGTGTTTTTGTACTGTATCGCACTAACTCATTGTAATCTGACTCATGAATTCCTGTGAAAGGCATCACAAACCACAGGGTGCTGTGTCCGTGCAGACTCACACACACACACACACACACACACACACACACACACACACACACACACACACACACACACACACACTCACTCCTCCGCCCCCTTCCACCTCCCCCCCAAGGACTCCTGTTCCTTCTGGGTCAGAGACCTTGAAGGCGAAGAAAATCGTCTCCCCAGGGTCAGCTCCTGACAAAACACAGGTAAAGAGTGAGTAGACACGAAGCACGCCGCACTCACTCAGTTTGAGGCGATACTTTATGCGTCATTTATGGATTTTTGTGGTATTGTTTCATCAAATAACAATAAAAAAAACTGTAACACCTTGTTAATCACTGGACTGTGGATCTCATGTGTCTGTGAAAATGTACATACTCAGTAAATATGAGCCTCAGAAATGCGATTTCATTAATTGCACAAAAGGGAAAGTGTTATAACTGCTCTCCATATATGTGTCTTTGTGACTAATGGTGCCCCTCAGGCTGTTCTGCATGTAAATGATACTGTTCCTGTTCTGGTCCATGATTGTTAAACCTGAAAACAATGGACAGTTACATAAATAACCAGAGGAGGCAGCACAACTCCAGGGAATGAGATGATGAGCACATGTATTGTACATTTGTCCCCTAACCTCTCTGAGCTCCTGGTTCTGCTCAGAAGTGTCTACAATATTGACGTCTCCTGTCTCCTTTTTCTTGGTCTTTCTAGGTGTAACACATACAAAGAGTGTGACGTGGACAACAGACAAGTGCAGATAAATAGCTTTTATTTTAAATAAGGATTTAAAAAAACAAAAGAGCCAACTGCATCATCAGCCGGGGACGTGGGAGGATTAGTGAGAAACTAGTGTTTCTTCATTACTATCATGATTACTGGTACTGTTGTTTCCTGTTTGTTGATTCCTTTGCTCCTGCCAGTTTCCGAAGTTTGACAGTGGACACTCTCACTCTTGGGTTTTCCAACGTGAATAAATATTTTTTTTTTATGACCTGCTTTTCCTGATGGGCTTGTTATGTTCTTTGAACTTTGTGTATGACTTCTGTCTGTCTCTGAGCCCTGACTGAGTTTCCGTGTTGTTTCATTATTAAAACTCAATTCAAACCTCACCCCGCTAGTATTCATTTCTGTCCTGTATTTGGGTCATCTATCCCCCAGAGGTGGCAGAAGTACACAAACCCAAAACAGAAGTACTTTCACTTTAAACACTATTTAACCAGGTGCTGATCTGAATGTACACGTCCAGTCCAGATTTGTTCCACATCTGCCTTATAAATAAGGTTTCTGCAGAATCCTAAAATGTTCACACCCTGATAGGTTTAATTCACCAAGGAGAGAATGACTGATCATTTCATTTGGAAAATCAATATTAACTTTATTCTATTCAGAAATGTATCCTGTAGTTAGTAGCAACACACCAGTAAAACCAAAAGAGAAAATATTTCTTGTGAACCTGTTTACAAACAGGCTTTCAAATGTAAAAAAATATTAGATAAATGTAGTAAGTAGAAAGTCAAATGTAAAAGCATAAATAATAAATGACTCCAGTACCTACCTCCAGTAGTGCCTCAAAATTGTACTGAAGTTATTGAGGAAATGTACTTAGTTACTTCCTAACCTGTGACAATTACCAAGATATGACTCATCATTACTGCATGAACTCAGTATCAAGACTCTGTAACACACCCGACACAAACGGAAAACAATAGCTGTTGCTGAAACGTTTGCAGTGATGTCACACAGCCTCTGTCTATTGTGTGGATCCTCTTGCAGTTTTCATCCGATGAGCTCTACTTTTAGATACTACTAGGTCAACTGTGCCGCACCTGTTCTGCCCAGACAGTACATGCTGTTCATTCTTCGCTCAGCAGAAAGCCATTGCATGCCATTAGAACAATGCTGAATGAGCACACGCCAAAGGAAATGAAGGCTGCGCATTCGGTTGATCTATATTTGAAAACGTGAGGAGTAGATATTATTTTACTCACAGTAACTTGATATGCTAATAATTCCCTATTGTACATTAATGGGATTATGACAAGGATGAGTGGTCTGGTTGTTCTGGCCATCTGAAAACATTAACGCTGATAGACGTCAGTGGTTTAAACAGCTGCTGAGGCATCTGTGCCTGCAGGAAATGTCTCATTTGACAGTGTAAAGTGTTAATTCAGTGTCAGCGCACTAACGCAGAGGTGTAAATTTAAATGATCCACATCACAGCTTCTGACTCCAATCAAGTGACTCTTGAAGCACACATATGTTCACCTCCTCCTCCCGTCTCCTTTTTCTGCTTTATTGCTGTAGCCTGAGCTCCAACAATATGTAATGCACAGTGAAAACATTAGCAAAATGAGCATAGCTGTGTGAACTCACCAAAGTTCAATGAAACACTGTAGTGTGTGTGCGCTGGTACAGCTGCCTTTCCTGCTAGAAAGCCATGCCAGAGGTACTGCAGAGGTAACCGCATTAGAAAGACGAGGTTTGCTGTCTAGGAGCACTTGTGAGGTCATTCAGTTTTCTGTAGATTAGATCCAAGGAACTACATGATTTAGTACGAACCCTTCAGGTAAGAGACATGTAAACAAGCAGATATTTATGTCATTTCTGGAGGCGGTCTCTGTATTGCCTACTTAAATCAAACAGGGGTAACACCTTCACACACTCCCTTTGAATGCATTTATTAGCTGTCTCCTTGACTTGGGGCCTTCTTGGATGTGTTTAATGATGTCCACAAACTTTTTTTGTAATACTTTTATTTTACTTTTCAAGCCTGCAAAGATAGGATATTTGCATTAGACAGATTGTAAAGATTTTGACAAATGTTTATTTGACAGACTTGAATGAAGCTAATAAATTATTGCAATGAATCATCTCAAGCAAGAAATACATCTCTATAAATTCTGAATGCAATCAATTAAACCCACAAGCTGCCTGAACATATTTTAAATAATGTAAAAAGAAATGTCTATGTCCAATGGTCAAGTATCAGGTGTTAAATAAAAAGACCTCTGAGGCAAATGTGCAGGTTTTGACCCTAGGTTAATTGTCAATTAAACAGAGGTGTGTGTGTGTTCTGCAGTGAAGTTAATGACTTGTGAATTAGACATCAAAGTGCAAAAACAGCAGTAAGGCTCAAAGAGCCACAAGCAGCCAACTGTTGATGAGGTGACACATCTTATTTACAAAATGCAAAATGTTCAAAAATATAAATGATTCCCAGTTATCAAAGCCATGATTCGTGTTCAGTAGCAGCAGGTGGGCAGTGAGCTTGTACCTCTCACTGTCACAGAGGGTTTGGTTACAAAGGCTCTCTCATCGTTGTCCTCAGTTCAGTTCAGTTCAGTTCAGAGTAAAACCACCGGGTCAGATCTGTGACCACAGCAGAGCTGGCTCTGCTCCTCTTCACCGCCCTACAGGCCGTACAGTAGTGTTCGGACCAGAAGGCGGGCTGGTGCAGGCTGTAGCTCCCCCTCCAGTCCAGGTGTCGCCTCAGCCGGGCAGGGTTGCGCCTCAGCATCAGCAGGTACTGGGCCAGTGCGCGCACTGAGGGGAAGTCATCCACGTGGATAAAGGCCTCGGGGGGCAGGAACCGCTCATAGTTCTGCCTGGATGGACCCAAGACCACGGGGACAGCACCGGCCAGTATCGCGTTCCACAACTTCTCCGTGATGTAGTCGGTGTGCTGCGAGTTCTCCAGCGCCAGGTAGAACAGGTACCGTCGGAGCAGCCGCAGCACGCTGCTGCGGCCGCTGTCCTCCGGGAGCGGCCGGCCCCCGAGCCCGAACACGTCCACCGTGATGTACCGGCGGAGCTGCCGGTAAAAGGCCACGCGTGCCTGGGACTCCGACCAGTTGCTGATGACCCAGGCTACGAGGCGGGGCCTCTGATGTTGTGAGCGCGAGGGGAAGGGGACGTGGAGGGGCTGCGCCTGGAGATGCTGGAGATCTCTGTCTCTGAACCCATGGGGGATCAGGTATCCATACGGGAGGAAAATGTCTGAATCTGTCCGGTAGCTCATTGTGAGGTTGAAAACATCCTCAAAATGCCACAGTCTGGGGGTGTGGGAGGGAGACTCGTGGTTCATCCAGATCCACTTTTGCGCAGGTGGCCGCGGTTCCGGTGGCAGTTCGACTTTGCCGTTGGCAACCTCCCGGTGGTGGATGATCACAGCATCAGCCTGTGGGTACGCGCTCCAGTCGTCGGTAATCGTGCAGCCACTGGTCTGGTACAGTGAAAAGCAGTCCGGAAGTTCGCGGTACCGACCGAAAGGATGCGTCCATATCAAGACAGTCGCTGCTCTGTTCTCCTCTGAGACAAAAAGAAACTTATCCAGCGAGAAGTGATCCGGTAGGCAGATTAGAGCGAGTCCCAGGATCGACAACAAGCCAACTGTAGCCACGCGCACGGAGAAGCGGGACTTCTTAAGAACGAGCACACAACTTTTCATGCGCCAGGACGAACCTGAGCGCGCTGCGGCTGTGGAGCGGCCCGCTGGTCTCCAGCCTGTCCCAGCTCCCATCGACGCGCTTGAAACCGCAGCTCCTAAACGTATTACCATTTAGTTGTTTCTTTTTTATATACGTGTGTGGAACTTTCAATAAAACCACAGATTCAAGTCTCACCTGTCCTGGTGGCATACCGACACACCCAGATGCCATACTTTGCAGGCCACTGTGTTTCCAGGTGAGAAAAGGAGATCAGATGAGATTATCTGACCATGTAACCTAAACCAATCCATTATTTCGTGCCCTGCACACTGGTGGTGGGTCACGTCTGTCCTCTTGGTCAAAAGTAAGTAAAACATTTGCCCTCGCGTGTGCGCAAGCATTCAACGTGGCAGAGTCTGAGTTCCTGGTACCGGTGAATGGGGCTTTTGTCAGGCCTGCTCACTGTCGGTCAGCCTCACTGGCACTTTTAGGTAGGTAAACATCTTGCCCCTGGGCGCGGTGTCCTCCTGAAATGTGAAATAAGCATAAGTCAGCTTTTAAAGATCATTATTAATCTGTTGGCAGCCTATAAATATACATATATATGTTTCTTTTTATGACGGGTATCAGGGGTCAAATCATAAGCCCGTGGGTTTTAAGAATTGGAAGACCTATTTAACATCCTGGCCAAGAAACCTAATTACACAGTTCCTATCAAACAACTGGTGAACGGGGCATCTCCACTTGTCGAGGCCTCTCAGTCCTCCGTGAATCATCGTATTAAGCGCCAAACGATCCGTTCCCCACTAGGTGTCTCCCTACACAAGCATAAAGCTGCCTGGGAAGAGTCATGTGCAGCTGCAGTGACATTGGAATCTATCTCCAAACATGCATGTTTAATTTGACCAATGAATAAACATTTATTTTGGAAATTAGTCATACAGCAGCAAGGCCTTGAAAAGGTTTGTCTTGAATGTTTTATTTATCAGCTGTGACCCACCACTGCAAAACCCTCTAACTAGAAATGGTAATAAATGACTCACAGTTTTAATTTGGGGATTTCTCTGAAACAAATGCAGGAATAAAAGAAAAAGTCGAACCCTTTACTCTGTGTATGACAGCTGGCCAAGCCGTTGTTGTTATGTGAATCAATTCTGACCAAAACTTATGAAAAAATGATGAGGCAGCATGGGTTGGAAATCCTGCACTGTGAGTTGCGTTTGAGCTCTGGTGGGCCGGGAAAACACGCCGTGACTGGGACAACATTATTCCTCCCCATAGACACAAAGTATGTCATGAAATCTGAATGTGAGAAGGAAAAAAATGGCAGACAAGGAGGAATGGGAGGAGATGAAGTGAGAAGCATGTGTGTCTCCACTGGGCCCTCCTCCTTCCTGTTACATCCATTCACTTTTCTTCACTGTGTAGCCAAAAAAAATCTGTTTTTGTGTGTGTGTGTGTGTGTGTGTGACTCGTTATTCCCCTAAGAGGTTTTGTATTCTTTCTACATTATTTATCCTCTCTTTCATCTGAACAGTTCTATTTTCAGCTGATCATTTAATGTCCTGCCCAGGGTTATCTTGCACTGGAGAGAAATGCAGCAGCTCGCAGGTTATGGAATCATGATGAAGCTGAGCATTGTAAACACATGTAGGCCCATGTCCTTCCTCAGAAATAGCAGGAGTGGCTGAGGTCAGGAAATAACACATAGCAATGAGTTTGTTTAGTCTTCTTTCAGTTCAGTTAATCCCTTTGTTATTCAGCACAAAAGCATGCAAATGTTGCTGGAAATGTGCTATAATTAAAGTTGAACTGATTGGTGATAGGGTGACATTTTGTTCAGTTCATATTACAGACAGGGTGATGGGGTGCACAAAGCTTGGCATTTATGTTTGCTTTCATCTTTCCTCTTCTCTCTTGTAAGAAGAAAAATTCTCTATCAAGCACTTTTATTTACTGTTGCAGACCTTGAATCTCCATGGGGGGGATCGATATTGCGTCTTTCTCTGTCCAGCCGTCACTGCGAGTGTACATGTGGGCAACAAGGACGGGGCAAGAAGGAGACAAAAAGCCTTTTGAGGTCATTTTATATTGTCCTTGGAAGTCACCTTTGGTTGTAACGCTGCATATTTTGCTGAGGTGTGTATCTTTTTTCTGCAGTTTTGTACATTTTCCAAGCTCGTGTTTGCTGCAACCTTCCTGTTTCTCAGAACTAATACCACTGTGTATCTTTGTGTGTTTCTCCGTGAGTGTGAAGCATTGCAGCACAGGGATAAGAATTCAGTTTTTGATAGGACCCCCAGGTTTTCACTCATCTTCCCTATTGATTTTCTCTTGCTTTCCTTTTTGCACTCCCAGGGGATGGAATGTCTCAATTGGTCCCGGCCAGTGAAGGAGAGTGTGAGTGATAGAGAAACAGATAGAAGATGAGGGAATGAGAAAAGACAGTAGAGAGAGAAAAATGAAGAGAGACAACGTGGAGAAAAGGAGGACGAATAGGAAGAAGGGGCTCCGTGGTCACAGAGGGCCCTTGCTGACCCCTGACCTTGATCATGACCTTAAAGGTTACCCCAGAGGTCAGAGGTTGTGTGAAAGTGCCACTGCGGCAATTCACTCCACTGTTGTGTGATGATGATCTTATGCAGCCTCCCCAGCCTGTCTGACATGATCAGTGTTGCTCTCTGCCTGCGGCTCCCAAGGGCCACACATCCATCGTTAACCCGGCCACACGAGGCCCACTAAAAGCACCTTACAGGCAGAGTCAATGAGCAGGAGGAAAAGGGACACAAACAGAGAAAAGTGGGAAAGCTAAAGGACAGAGAGGCTGTTTTATTTTATACCCTGTAGCTCCATGGAGGGGATAACATCTAGTTGTATAATGGCACTGACACAAAGAATGTGTGTTTATTTTTATTTTTATTTTTAAACTTTAACCACATGTACATGAACTGATTAAGCTTTTAGAGGTTAAATGTGTGGACCTCAACGCGTTCTTTTTTGCCGTCCTTGTCATGAACAATTTACGCCTGTTTTTCTCCTCTCTAATTTTACCACTGAGTGCAGTGAAATAAAAAGACAAGCTAGGAAAAAAAAAAAAAAAACCTCTCAAGTCACCCATGCCAGACATGCACGAACCTCTGCAGCAACAACGTTATAATTTGTAGGTGGATTGATAACTCGACTAACAGGGCTGCGTACCCCCTGGTGCTTCAAAGTAATCCAGCTTTTATGAAGCCTCAGTGTGGAAATTCAGAGCGTTTGAGAAGAACACTTGACAGTACAAATTCAACTGATTTGTAGTGTTCACAACAAAGTTTGTGTTAAGATATTCATACCAAATGAAATTATCTCTCTTCACTTTTTATTTTTCCAAAAACAAATAAGCCTACTGTAGGCTAGTGGAAGTGAACAGTATACTACAAAGCATTTTAGAGTCACTTTCATGTTTACTTTCATATTACTGGTTGATAAAATATTAGAGTATTTTTTTTCTTTCAGTATTATTTGTCAAAGTAATATCAGCGGCATAAATAATGCATCTTTTTTGTATTTTCTTTGTGTGATGGTGAGAGATAACTATATAAACACAGCATAATGGACTCGCTGCAAAGCTACTAAGCCTGTGCGGATTATCTCAGACCTGTATTTCTGGTTTGGCTTAATGATAGGTAGCATCACAAGTCATGCAGGCCAAGCCAAGGAAATGCTGATTAACATGGCGGAAAAGGAAAGAAATGAGAGGATTAAACACAGGATTCATCGGTTCATATGCAGTATTGTGTTTAAAAAGTAAACACGTCTTTTCAGCAGAGTGTTTATTACGTATGTTAGCACAGATCACTGTCACAAAGTCTTTTAAAAGACAACCATGCCATGGCAACAATTTACACCAATGTGAATTATTAACCGTGTAATTGAATGCTAAGTGAAATTCAGTGCGTCTTGTTAAAAGCGCGTGTCTGGGTGTGAAGGCCAAACTAAAGCCAGCCTTTATTCTGCTGTATTATATCTATAAATGAACTATAAAATAAGGCGATGCAATTTGTGCTACTTATCAGTGGAGCACTGAGAACTATTCATACTGTAAAAAGAGGGTGACACAAACAGCCTCAAATCAAATCAGGTAATGGCCTGAAAGTTAAGCACAAAAATGTCCACCCATTGTATCAACACAAATGCAGTGAAATAGGCGTTATTATCTATGGCAAATTCTTGTGTTATTTTTAGTGAATGCAATTAAAGTGCAATGACTGTAAAGAAATGAAAATGATTGGAGACAAAAAAGGTAAACTATGAAATATTTGTGTTAAAGACTGAGCTGATAGAAAGTCGGCAGGCTCTGAGCCTTTAAGAGAAAAAAAAGCCTCAAAGTGTGAATGCAGGCGTGGATTTTCCACACAGGCAGGCCTCACAAAACACTCGGCAAGTCAAATTTGGGAAGCCACAAAGTGCTAAAAATGAAAACTATGCATACAACAGATGTGCTAACCTGATAAAGCTGAGCAACTCGGCTCTAGGTTGGTGTGCAGAGCAGTTGCAGGCTGAGGCTGAGGTGTGATGCATTTTAAGGTGCACAAAGCAGCACAGAATGACACAGGAATTCAGGGCACCTCGAACGTAGACTGTAATTAGACATTCTTTGCCCATCTCTCTGAGTCACATCCACACGCTGAGGGGGTCAGAGGACATGGTCAGCGAGACTGACGCCTCAGGAGCAGCCAGGGTTCATTGTGTTGCTCAAGGTCACTTCAACAAAAGATATGTATGCACATTGACATTTTAACCACTGGGCTGCCCTGCTGCAGCAGTGACTTAACAGGATTAAAAACACAGCAATCTTCTTTGATTAAATAATCTGATTAATGTGTGTGTAGCAAATGAACACTTTGATGACAATATCTGGCTTACAGGGGTCAGGAACGGTGAAGTAAGAAATGCATGAACTTGAAAATATCTTATGCCAGGTGTAAGTCCATGTCATCTTTTACCACTTCTTTAAATGGCCAGTTTCAGCAGGTCCTCTCCATGGCTGCTTTGATTCTATAGACCCACCCAGATAATTAAAATAGAATAAAATATGTGTACCATGAAACTCAATTAATAGTGGTTATAGTTTTTTTTAAATTCTTAATTAGAGTTGAATGTTTTGTTTTAACACCGACACTTTTAGCTGGGAATGAATTCTCAACTCAATCTGGCAAATGTAATTTTATTAGAAATTAGTTTATGTTATCTTATGTACAAAATGGAGCAAAACTAAAATATTTCACTGGACTTACTCAAAAAACAACAAACAAAAAAACCCACAAAAAAAAAAACAGGTGATTAGGCCATTAAGACAAGTTGTTTTTATTTTTTAAATGACGTGTATACAGTTGTAACAGAAAAGTGACTAGTGTAAAGTAGCTGTTTCAAAAGTTTAATTTGAGCCTATTTAAAAGAAAAAATCAGGTACGTGCGGGAAATAAAAACACTTCCTAGCAAATGACTTTTTATTTCTAAATCTGACCGTCGTGCTTCATAAAAGAGCAGCGATGGTTGATGTAAGGAATGATTAGATGTTAAATACTAAAAATCGTGGACAGTTTCTCAGAGGATCCATCAGCCCAGAAAGCTCTGTCACTAGACTCTTTTGCTCCTTTTTCCATAGGCTGTGGCTCCTAAGTAGCCTCCTGGCATTATTTTTGCATGATCTTTGCTCTCCATAATACATGATGATCAAACAAACGACAAACATTAAACATGGGCTCGTCTGGCGCTCGCTGTTCTTTTTATTTCAACGAGTAATTGGAAAATAAAGAGTCATTCGGTGCCAGTTCGGTTATTTACCTGTAATATCTGAATGTTGATAAAATGCTATTTAAACAATTATAATGGCGTTATTAAGGCAACACTCCCGTCGGCAGACTCCGTTCCGTGCAGCAGCCGGTGCCGGGCACAGCAGTGGAGGGAGTCCGCTCCGGGTGTTCCCGCCGCCCGGTCCTCTCCACTGAACTCCAACCCCCGCGCTCTCTATCAGCATCTCATTCCTGTCTCAATATGTCTCAAGATGGCGGCCAATGCAGGATCGATGTTTCAATATTGGAAGCGCTTTGACTTACAACAACTACAGGTCAGTTCAGCCTCTCTTTAAATCCTCTTTCCCCTGTCGTGCTTCGGCCGCCTCGTTCTGTGGCCGTGTTTTGGGGTGTTTTCGGCGGCCGCCTCGTAGGTGTTTGGGAAGAGAATTCAAGAGCTCTTCCTCACATTGATGAAAGTGGCTCTCTCGCTGATCAGAAATTGATCCTCTTTGTTCAATTCAACATCGATCGGACACTGCTACTGGGCAAGCCGGGGCGACGCCGCGGGGATGCGCCGAAATAAAAACAAAACGGCGGGGCTTCGGCGGAAAGCTTTCGGTTCGCTTGTCTTTATGGCGTGTTCTTCAACTTTTACTGGAGCGAGTAGCCGTAGTTAGCCCGACGCTTTAGCCGCTGTAAGGTTGGATAATTTGGGGGAAAAATAAGTGCGACTCATTATACGGTGGCGCTGTGGTGACACCAGCCGTGGAGACGGGCAGCACAGACAGACAGCGGCGCTCGGCTTGTGTTCTTCTCCTGCTTTTATGACTGGGAAATGGACAAGTTTAGTTGAAGGAGAATGAAAACATTAGCGACATTTTCGGCTAACGGTTTTGAAGCAGTTTATGCTGAAGTCGTCTCGGTGATTGTGGTTGATCAACTCGGTCGTTTTTTTTTTTTTTTTCGGTTTCCCCCCCCCCTCTGACGGGCAATTATACACAGTGAGGTTTTTATAGACGTTGCCACGTCTGTGGAAGTGGACGGGACGGGACGGGGTCTGTTGACGCGACGGTAGTACAAATACGAACGATCATGACCTTGTTGATTATGATGAACTCAGTCTCACGCACGCCGCTAATCTCGGCGTGCACGCAGGAGATCCATGGCACAGGAACGGATATGGGGGGAAACATATTGGGCCTATTCACAGCATGAATATAGCCAGTGTATATTAGAGCGTGTTTTAACTATCACAAGACGTAGACACAATGGCACAGTTGTGTTTTCTCGTGGCATTTAACGTGCGGTGCTGAATTTCAAATCACAGTTTATGAATATTAGTAGCCCGGTTGCCGTCATCATTAACATAAGATTGCATTATGTAGGCTAACCCAATTGTTCATACATTATTTTGAAAATCTCGCAGGCTCGGATTTAAACTTTTATTTAGGTCATGATGCCCCTATGACTGGGTAGACAAAAGGACAGTGAACAAGTCTTCCCAGCGGGCTTTGTGTTGCACTTAATGCCACATCATCAAGGCTTCACTTCTCCTATTTATTTGATCCAGTTTGGGCCTCCTACTCGTGCCCTCTTGTTCATGCATTATGTAAAAAAATGTGACTGCTTTCTCTTTTTTTTTTTTCTGCACTATCTATCTCCCACCCCCTTCCTGCCTCCCCCCCCAACAATCGGTCTCTCTCTCACCTCCCCCTCCCCTTCTTTTAATTTTTTTCCCTCTCTCTCTTCTCTGGCCGTTCACCCAGCTTTCACCCAGTTTGCCCTGTTTGAACTGGTGTGTGTGTATATGTGTGTGTGTGTGTGTGTGTGTGAGAATTTGTCTGAGATCAGTCTTTTTCGTAGATTGACTGCCAGCACAGACAGTGAAGGCACTGCCAGCAGCCAGGACATGAAAAATGCATCGCATAAGTTTGTGATAAGGCCCTGGGTAATTATGGCAAAGGCCCCTATCACAAGCGATTAGTCAGGACAGTGAATCTGAGCGTGTGCAAAAAGGCTGGCGGTTGGCAGGCCTGTCTGCAGGATAGGAATCAGTTGGTGCTGGTGTGTGTGTGTGTGTGTGTGTGTGTGTGTGTGTGTGTGTGTGTGTGTGTGTGTGTGTGCGTGTGCGCACAGAACTGCTCAGAACATTCACTGTCTATTATTGATGACATCTTATTTACTCTCCCTCCCACTGAGATGCTCCTAGAGGAAAGCCTTCAGAGAAGAACCTTTTTTCTTATCTGTTTTATGAGGATAATGTGGGGTTGGCATGATATGATCATGGTCTACACATGGCCTTGTCAGCCAATTGCTTTCTCATTTGCTTCTTCCTTCTGATCGAATGGACAGTATGCACTGTACTCTTACAATCACAGCGTGTTTTGTCTATGAGAGAGGCTCCAGTGAAAAGATGTTTTTTTTTTTTCTTTGTTTCTTTTGATGATGAAAATCCAACCCAACCTAGATGTCAGTAGCTTTAAGCCATCATAGCGTCTATTCCTCAGGCTCCTACTGCTGATGTTCATTAAAATCCTATTTGATCAGTCTGTCCTATTCTCTGTGTGAGAAACTAGCTAGGTGGTTGTTACAGGACAGAGAGTGCTTTGAAACAGCACAGCAAGCTGTTAACTTGTCTTCTCTGCGTGCTTTTTTTTTCCCTCTCTTTTTTCCCCCCACCACTACAAACACAAATGGGTGCAACAGTGATGCTTTTAGCAAGGTCTCGCACACTTGCAAAATGGATCAGTGATTCAGAGATGATGGCAGGGTGACAGTGAATTACAGATGGAGGAGGTTTTAACGTCTGTAATCCCTGTCCGTCCATTACAGAGTTGAGTTTCTTTAGAGGGGATCATCACTCTTCTCTCCTGTTGTTTTTTCTTTTTTCCTTTTTTTAACCCAGTCAAGCAGTTTGCTGGAACATTGTGTTTCTACTTGAGACCGAACAGAGATTGCGCTTCATTACAGGCAAGATATAAAAAGATATAAGTGAGTCGCCAAGCCTAAACCTATACATTATATTTTTGGTGTAAATTCAGAAAACGATGAACAGACCTTTCTGTTAGACAGAATTCCCAATTAAGTCTACGTCTCACCTCATAACATTTCCTGCAACAAAGCACCCTAGAGCCATTTTGTAAAATAGTTCACTATGTTACAGCTAAATAGTGACTTATATGAAAACTGATCTAGAGCTTGTTCTTATTCGCCACCTCCTAATGGGTAAATTTAGGAAAAGGGGTTTGTAAGTTGATCCTAGAGCTGTGGTCAGTGGCAACCTGAGTGGTTTAAATCTCTCAGCGACTGGCCCGCTGTTGTCTGCAGGAGTTTTAGTGTTAATTTATGAGCTGGTTGTCTGAACTCACTGGTGGGATATTTTTACCCCTCTGTTGCTGCACAGGCTGGGGGAGCATAGAGGAAGGGGCATCACGTCATGCTTTTACTGTAGCCAACCGGTTCTCTGCCCAGTGACAAAACCTGGCATTGGGACTGAGGTTTCACTGTGTGTTGGTGGGTGGTGAGCGACTAAGCATGAGTCAGAGAGAGGGATGAGTGCATGTCAGGTCTTTGGTCTGCCCTCGGTCTACTTTGGTCGGGCCTCTGTCCTCCTACTTTCTAAGAGGTTATAGTGTGTCTCTATGAAGGATACACTCTGTGCCACTGAGAGGGACGTGCAGCTCTTGGAAAGCTTGAGGAAAAAAAAAACTTCATATACCTTATCAGTGGGTAGTTGTCAGCAGAGGCCCGTACTTCCCAACTCCTCAGCGATATAGTGTACGTCAGCATCGGGCTTAGTTTCTTCACCCTCCCTCTGCTTTGAGGAGTGGCTACACCACACTCAGTTTATCCGATTTAATACAAAAATTAAACAAACTCTCTGAGAGCCATAATCGAAATAAAAAAAATTATGTTGGCGTTGCAAAAGAAATTTGAACAATGTCATCTGATATTTGGAAAAAAAAGAAGATAAAAACGCACTAAACAGAAGTCTAAAAATAGGGGTACCCAAACAGATGGAGTCAGCAGCTCTTAATGCAGGCTTTAGGCAAAAATGTGTGACAAACAGACATTTTCCCTTAATAACACTTGAAGGTGTGGAAGTCTCTGCTCATGATCAAATTATTGCCGCACTTTATTATTACGTTTTTTTTTTTTTTTTTTTTTTTTGTTTCTACAGTTTTGTAATGATAGGTAAAGAATTTCACGAGCTTGTCTTGGTCACATGGTTCAGGTGTTAATATAATGTGTAAATATGTGTGTATATATATTTTTGGCATGTTTTCCTTTCATAGTTGACAGTGAAGCGGCAGACAGGAAACATGTGGAGAGAGATGGTTTTGACAACAATGCTGCCTGGGCCGAATTGAAACGTGGATGTTGTGGGTATGCGGCATTAGCTGTAACCCTGCAGTTACCACGGTGCTCTAGATACAAATAATATAATAATAAGTGATTTATAATACAACAATATTCCTCTTCTGTGCACAATGCGTGACCGAAAGATTATTTTATGTTAAATAAATGTTGTTGCACCTGATATGGTTATTAACTGAGAGATACCTGGGAAAAAAACCCAGCACAACCAAGGGGTCACACTGACAGTGCAGTGATTATGATGACTTCTCTCAATTTGAGTTGTATTGTCAGAACTTGTTTCACAACAGAGTTACTATGATGAACAGGTACAATCTAAGTCACAGTGTTTATCCACAGGCCGATTGAGGACATTGCAGTATAATAAAGGGCTCCAGGGCTGATGTGAAATTTCTGTGTCTGGCTTCTGTTAAAACAAAGTTTCTGCTGTCACCTAACTTTGACTTTTTATTTTTTAACTTTCCTGCTATTCCGAAACATAGTAAGAGGCAGAAAGAATGAAAGGTCTTTAAACATGTGACATAAAGAGGATGTATGGTATGGTTGCATTATTATCATTACTCTATTTAACTCTGTGTTGTCCATGTATATTCAAAGGAACATTTTATGAAGTCAGATTTCTCTGTCTTGTAGTGCTATGAGCAAAAACAATCCCCTCAGGATTTATATTTAAAATTTTCACGTGTGAGACATTTAACTTGCAATGCTCTTATATAAACAGTTTAGTGTATTTGATTATTTCTCTTCCAAATATTTGATTTTAGAACATTTATTTCTGTTATGTCAAATGACCATAACAGAAATATTGCTGAAATATTGAACTATTCCTTCTACAGAGGATTATACCCTTAAAAAATCATCCTAATAAAAAAGTGTACCTGCATTCTGTCTTATGTTTTACCTGCAGGAAATCTCTAACTTGAGCCCAAGTCTTGCAGAAACCTCATCAAGTAGCTCATGTGATAACATTCAAATAAAATTAACAGTGCATCAAAATGTGATATCAATTTATATGGGATGTGGCTCAAAAACAATCAAAAATCTTTATTTTGCTGTCATATCTCCCACCAGATTTTACCAAATCCCTTTAATGTTAGTACACAGACACAATTTCTTTTCACAACCAACAGCAAGAGCAGAGGGGGCAGTTTCCAGAGACCTATTTTCAAGTAGCAGGCATTATTTACAGACCCACTTGGAGTCTCTCTCACCTACAGCATCATAGAGTTTCAGCGTATCTCATGACAGAAGCATCCATTATTGCGCTGCTCTGTATTCCAGTAGAGAGAGAGAGCTTGGGCTTCTCTGACTGGACTCCTCTCTTTAGGCTCACTTTGTGGATTATAGTGGCTGAATGTTTCCACTTGTAAGTTTGAGGACTATGCCCACTTTATTTGAAAATCAAGCATACTCTTGAATCTGTGCCTCCAAGGCCATTGTGATCTTGTATAGCCTATTGTTCATCTGGTAATATTAAGCCTGAGGTTTTCAGTAAACATAAATCTTGCATTCCCAAGGGAAAAAATTGTCCGCTCTTGTCCATAGATGCCTGGTAAAATAAATTCATGCACAGTAAGGAACAGCAAAACAATCAATTGTTCTTATCTTTTTACTTGTCCACCTCACCTTCTCCTACGTGATGTTTCTTTAAAATCTCTTTTTTTTCTTTGTATGTGCCTATTAATGATGTTGCTGTTTTTTTTTTAAAGGTGTGTGTGTGTATGTATATGATCTACAAATAATTAAACATCTGAATCTGATGGTTATTCTCTGATAAATCAAGCTATTATTTTTACATTTAATTGTATGTCTGTTTTTTGTTGTTGTTGTAATTTCCTGAAGTCCAAAATGACACCAGCCAACCACGTTTTCTTTTTTTTTTTATTTGTCTATGATTCAAGTAATAAAATTTGATTTAAAGTAATTCATAATTCTTTAGTGTCCTTACGTTCTACAGTAATTTTACACTTCACAGGTAGTACAGGGAGATTAAAGTTAAGTAAGGAAACCTAAGAAATGTGTGGTTAAAATAACTGTGTATAATGACGACCCTGGTAAAAAAAGAAAATTGACTTAAAGCAACTGAGGAAATGTGAGCCTTTAGAAACCATTTCATTGGCTGTTAGGGTGCAGATTTTTGATGACCCAGCAAGCCGGGCCTGGATGAGATTTAGAGTATTTTGAAGAGTTAAACAAGACGTTAACATGGAAATATAAACAGAGGCAATGGACCAGAAAACGAAACAGAGACCTATTTCCACGAGGTACCACAATGTGATAATTTAGACCAACTGCAGATGGTCACACACTGGGTGCCAGTGTTCGAACAGTTTTTGACAGGTTTGGCCGAGCGCGCCGCTGAGTTTGATGCTAATGCAGTGCTTCATTTTGTTCCACAAACGTGTCGCTCTGCATAAGCCATGTTGAAATTTGTTTCTGCAGCAAATACACCACGGCCTTCAGCGTGCGGTGTAGGCCAGGCCATTGGTGAACCACCCGCCCTACCTAATTTTAGTGTTGTTTATTTCACTGTTATCAAAGAGTCTGGGCTAAATAAGGCCAGAGGATCCCTATGTGCAGGCCTTATCCCATGACTACCCATGACTCCGGTATCAGTGTCCTATTAGATCATTGACCATAGGTATTGAATTCTAATAGGCATATTGGTGTGTCCTAATGGTCCAAGTATTGAATTATGATATTGGCAGGGGCTGATGGCCTCAGGATTGAATTATGATATTGGTGTGCTGCTAGCTAATGGTTCTTGGTATTGAATTATGATATTGGTGCACTTTGATGGTGTAGGGATTGAATTATGATATGGCTTTGCTATCTGCTAATAGCTCACTCTGTGTAATTTTCAATGTCAATCACGGCTTCAGTTGCTAGATCCATAGCCGGCCTTCGGGCTCGACACATCAGTCACATCAGCCTTCAACCTTTAGCCTCAGTTCTCACTCCAGTTTCTGTTAGACTGTCAGCCTTTTATCTGCTTTTGTCAGTTTCTGATTTGCTGCTGGATTCATAGTTATTATTATAAAAATAAAGTTTTCATGCAAATAGTGCATGGGTGAGCAGTTTATTGTTTATATGTTTACATTACTCTATTTGCCTTTAAGATGAGGGCTAAAACAAACTTTCATGTCATCCTACTATTACTCAGCAAATAGTATGTGTTTAACATCACTTGAAATTCAAGCTGCAGGGAATTTGTCCTATTGACTCATTGTATTAAGTATTAATGATTTTTTTCTAATGTATACCTTTTATCTTTAGACATATAAGAGGAAGAAATGATGGATGTTATAGTGACAAGCTAACACCTGTTTATAGATGTTAAATTAGGTAACGTGTTTTATTGATTGTCTGGCCTTTGTTCAGGGGGCTAGTTAGTAAGTCTGTGTGGATTTGGCCTTTCTGTACTCCACCTTGTGTTATTATTAGGTACCCTAATGTTGAACAGCTTTGAATCTACACTAATTAGATTTTTTTATTTTTTGGTAACTGTCCCCACCTTTCCAGTGTTTATGTTGAGCTCATTTCCATTTTGGTAGTTTCAAAGCAACCAGAGCTCTGATGGTCCTGCTGCCAGCTCAATGAGTAAATGGACGGCCTGCTTCTGTGTCAGCCCTCTAAAAATAACACAGACTGCTGGCTGGGCTCAGCAGAAAACTACCACCGATTATGATGATTCAACTACCCTGTATTCACAGGTGTGTGTTGGATGGGGGTGGGTTATGCTTAACAAATCATTCTCTGTGTTTGCTCTGGTATTCTCTGATTAAGCTCTATGTCGTAGGTTCGGTGAGACTTTGCTCACTCAGAGGAACTTTGAAACTGTTGATATGTATGTTCTTGAGGTTTCGAGGTATAATCATTTTAGCTATACGTTTACTGAACCAGTGTTGTAAATAGTTGTGGTACGTTGTTTTAAATACTAGCACCCTGCTGTTATTACAGCATAACCTCAAGGAAAATTAATACATGGACTAGTGTATGGCGTGTTTAACGAAACTCTACACAAATGATTCAGCCCTGCATCTATTAAATTGATTAGAATTTCCTCAGACGATACCTTAACCTCTCCCTGACCTTAGACCCAAGCAGCTGTCAGAGTGGGGCCAGGGTTCAGAGGTGGTCTGACCCCCTCCAGACCTCAGAGTGACCTGGGCTGTCTGACTAGCCTAACCTTTAGAGCTAACAGATGATGACTTCACCATCTGTCTTGCCTTTAACAGGTCTAGCCTCCTTGAACTTGAACTTGTTTGGTTGTAGAAAGATGAAGAAAACAACTCAAGGGAGAAAATTGTCTCAGAAAAGCCTGTGCTATTTTCATATGCTCATGTATTTGTTTTATCTCTAAAGGATGACCAAATGTGAAGGCAGAAATTTTAAACTTTAAGTCTTTGTTTACTTATTTGTGAATAAATTGTGACTTCCTGATTGGCTTGTAGCAGTCACGATGTGCCCCTATTTAAAACCATATATAAGTATGTACTTTGCTAAGCTCTGTAGCCTGCTGTCTCATTTTTTAAAAGTGAGAGTTGTCCTCTTGGGCAAGGGGGAAGGGGGGAAAGAGACTGTGTGTTTAGTAGACACAGGCTCATCCGCTGACTGCTGTCTGACCCTGACTTCGGCGGTATGGTTATTAATAGGCCCAGAGGCCTCAACTTCCAGGAGGCCCTCTGATCAGCTCCAGATGTGGAATGAGTGAGGACAATTCTGCGTTAGCCTACCCATGTTTCACATGAAGCAGAAAGGAGGGAGATAGGCATTCGGCGAGACTGATAAAGAGTGAGGGAGGGAGGAAGGGAGGGACAGGAGACCTTTCCACAGCAGGAGTGTGTTTTGTGAGTCTTTGTTTTCATGCGTGTGTGTTTTTTTTTCGTTTATTACACTCTCTGCCCTCAGACCAAAAAACCATAAAAACGTATGGCATCACCATGGTGACCATAATAACTACCTATAAAACAGCGTGTAAACTGTGAAATAAGACAAACAGACCAGAACAGCCCTGACTGACTGGCTGGCTGACTGACTGAATGGCTGCCTTCCGCCATAAAACTATTTGAGAGCCAGACTGAAGGAATGCCTTGGAGGCTGCTGTGGCTGTCACGACACATGAAAGGATTAGGCTCTGTGTTTTATCTCCTCTTTATCTGATGGTAATGGATAAGCTGAGTGTAGCCTATCATCTGACGCTTGGACCGGGGGTTTGATGTTTTAGTAGGGTGACGGTTTGTTGAGTTGACCGCTTTGGTCTATTGATTGCTGTTTGATGGTTTTGATATGTAGGCTGTGTGGAACAGGTCAAGTCTTTTATGCAGTGAAGACTCCAAATAGCTTTTAGCTGTCCTTCACTCCCCCCATTACTCCAGTGGTTCGTTTGATGTTTGGATCAATCAATAGAAAGAGCCTGAGCTCTTACACATGCTCCATCCTACTTCCCACTGAGCTCAATTCCTCTTCCTTCATTGTGCAGGCTTTATATCACATTCTCTCAACACAGAATAAATGATATAATTACAACCCATTACTTAGCCTAACGCAAGCTAATTATTCTGTCATTACTGTAAGGATTAGCCATGCTCATTCTCTTTTTCTCACTATGTTTCTCTGCCTTTGCTTCCCAAAGTTGTGCTAGCAGAGCAGAAAACTCTTACTCACAAAGGCTGAGTAAGACATAGCCTCGGGACAGGCTCTGTTGATGTTGATCGTATAGACCATGGGTGTCAAAATCAGTCAGGATGCTAGGACATGCTAGAAAATAGTGATAGCATGGGCTAAACATACTGAAGAAAAATAGCTATATCCAATTTAGTGGGGCTTTTTGATATATGCTTTTAATTAATGCATGGAAGTCAGCATGCTGCTTAAATAGACTGTGGCACAACTCATGCTGATGTGTCATCATCAGGCGTCTAGAAAATTACTGGATACAACTGATAGACAAGACTAAATTAAAATGTGGAAAAAGGGCGTCATGCAGAGCAGGGATTTAATGTTCCAGAGTCACATGAGAATGATGCACACCTTTTTCACTGTCTTGTAATTGTGCCAACAGCTTGCTACTTGCTGTCCTTAAGTCAGAGTGAATTACAACAAATCAAATAGGCAAACGGATCAAATCTTTAAACACTGCTCCAGTGACAAAGGGCCATAGTCGTTCTGGGCCACAAAAATGAGCTTGCATATGACTGATGTATGGATGTTTACAACATTACAGCATTACTTTCCCTGTCCTGGCTGGGGATGCTGTGACTGTCAACCAGTGGTTACATGCATGTTCATTCGATGTCATAAACCAATAGTGACAATGTCTGTTCCTTGCTGAAGTCTGTGAGCCACAGGCATGTATGTGTGCTACAGGGCCTGGAGAACGCCAGTCTTCTCCCAGACTTGATTAATCCCTATCGGCCCCTTCCATGATCGCAGTTTCCATTTTTTAGTCCGTATCTTAGCACTCATCCTCTCCCCAATATCTCACTGTGCTTCTCACTGGCACAGAATGGCTTCCTGGCAGAATGGAGGCATTAATTCAGGGATGAGAGGTGTGATACTCTCTCCCTCTTTCTCGGCCTCTCTGATCGTTGCTGTCTCTCTATCTGTGCTCCATTTGTAATGCGTGGCCTTTATCGTAGCTGCAACAGCTCACTACCCTCTGATCCTATCTCAGATCTCAATATCCTAGCCGTTCCACCCTGTAAACGCAGGGATGAAAAATCTTGCCCTTTCACCAAGGCATTACACCCTAGCATATCGCCATACCCCTCTCCTCCCATTGCACACTCCACACCACTCACCCTTTGTGACACAGGCCTCCAGCTACATTCGAACTCTGCAAAATGAGACCAAGTGAGCTGCACTTCCTCTATGCCAGAAACCATCTTAGTCTCATTATATTTGTATTTAGTCTCAGGCCTGGGCTCTCAAACCCCTTGTCAGACAATAGGTCGGGTAAAATAATGACTGTCTCTCAGTAAGCTTCAGGAGAGTTAAGTCTTGGATGTTGGGGAGATAAAACAACAACCAGTCTCTCAGCAGAGAAACATGGATCAATACGAAAGAGGCTGCTGTGTAAAAAGGCTGTTTTTGATCCAGGCTTGCGTCAGCGTCAGTGAGGTGAGTCTTGACAGCTCCTGTGCTGTTGGTAGATATGGATCTGTGTTCAAAAAAAGGAGCAAAACGCTCAGGGACCACAAGCGTCTTGTTAGACTGTGGAGAGTGGTAGGCTGACCCCCGCCCCCGACTGCTCTGCACACAAACAGACAGACACACACACACACACACACACAGAGTTGCAGGAATGCACACAAAAACGGCGTTTAGACCCCAGTTGTCACAGTAAAAGTATTGTGTTGGCTTGTGGTAAAGAAAACTTTGTGGCTTTGACTCCAATGGGTGAGCGGAAAAGCAAAAACGGAGATTCAGGAGGTTATGACTTGCGTCTTCAAACCCTGTGTGGTTTGTGAAAACGGCGTCTGCTGGCACATTTAAAGTTTTACACCCTGCTATGTGAAAGGTAGAAAGGCAGACAGGCAGCCAGGATTGTAGTCTCTTATCTGTGCTGCTGTTGTGCTGTGTTTTGAGGGGGCGTGCCTGTGATCTGTGATCATGTACCGTGTCGTTGTAGCAAGCGTGGCTGTTGCTCCTGACTGAGCCGCCACCCCACGACTCCACCCCCACATGTTAGGTTTGGCATACAGAGGAGTCAGCCGCATAGGAGGTGCAACGCTGTGAGGGGAGATGGAGAGGGAGTTTGAAAGGTAGGCCTCGTAGATTTCAGATAAGACATATTTCCAGACGCCTTTACTGTTTACTATCATAACCACATAACAGCCTCAGACATGTCAGAGATAAAAGGAAAGATTAGTGACTGCACTGGCAGGACAGAAATCTTCATCTCTTAAACATCTGTGTCATGTTGCCAAGTACAGAGGCTGTAAAAGGTTTAGTTAAAATATTAGCCTCTTCTGTGATATATTTGCTAATATAGTACACTATACTATATAACATAGTGCTAGAATTGCAAAGTAGAAGTTAATGTATTTTTGTGTGGGTCTTTCTATGCCTAGCTTAAATTCAAGAGGGGTACTCCATTAGATTAATGTGTAAAACATGCACCGAATGTGGAACAGTTAACCTACATTGTGTTTGGACTAAAGGAGTAGTGGCAGACCACTTGGCATGTGCGACTGCAGACTAGGTGTAAACAAAGTGTTTCTAGCAGTCATAGTCCCAATTATGCTACAGAGAATGAGATCTGAAGCAAATCCTTGTGTGGTGTTCTCTTCTCGACATGCACTCGCGGTCACCGTGGCAGTACAGACAGCAGCTGCAGATTGACTTCATACTGTGTACATAACAATAACTTTGTTGTCATTCCACCCGCCTATCTGTCTCGGCATCGGCGGAGCGTGAGGGCACAAGGAATTCCATGAAGTTTTGATACCTCAATTAAAGTGCGTCTGTCTCCTGTTATCTCATTTAGTCTGTAGTCGATATGATTGGCACAATCAGACATGGCTGATTGGTGCCTCCCATTTAATTAATCAGTCTCACTGTATCATCACCTGTGGCTTATTAGAGTAATTAGAGAGAATTAGTCAGATAGAAGGCCTCTGTCTGCCTGCAGACGAGTGGAAGGAATTTCATTAGGAGAGATGAACATACACACACACATACACACATACACCTTGTGTCTGATGGCCAGTGGTAATAGGATTTGTTTACCCATGACTGTTATCAGTGATTAGTATTATTACCACAGTGGTAGGATGGAGAGATACTCATTTCCGTTTGGCCCAACCTCCCCTCTGAGCTGTGAACACGGCTCACCATGCCAAAAATTGCTTGGCGAACATGTTAGCAGACTTCCTCTTTTGAAAGAGAGTTCAAAAGAATGTGGAAAGACTGGGCTCCCCAAGTTACTGCAGCGGCTTGTGAGTGCATTCATGTGAGAGCACACGCGTGTGGAGCAGTGTGCGGGAGGCTTCTTGGCCAAGTCGGTGTTGAAGTCTCTCTAGGGAGTGTTGGCAATCTGTTCCAATCGTCTTTACAGCTGACCAGACGACCAAATGAACCAGGACAGGGACTGCTGCTGTGGGCCAATCCAGCCAAGCCAAGCAGGGCTGTTACAGCAATCACACAGACATTACAGCCCACTTAATGCTCCCCTGCACACACCATATTCCATCCTCTGCTAAACTAGACAGTGCAGTCCTAACCAGCCATAGCTAGGTTTAAAAATAGCGCTGGAGCTAATGTAAAAGGTTTAATGAATTAATTCACCAACAAATGAAACTGTTCTCAGATTTGCAAAGTAAAAGATTTCAAAGTCAAGCCAAGGACACACAGTGAGGGCTGACCTCAGAGCTCAAGCCCGAAGGCCCAAACACTGTGGTTGCAGTTTTTCATGCATGTACTTGTGGTACCCTGCAGGCATTACACTGAAGCATTAACACACATGGCAATATTTGTCAATGCAAGTAATTATATTTCTTGTTATTACTTAAGTCTTATATAGTGAAATATAAACTTCATTTTCTGCATGTTTTTGAATGTCTTAATTACAGTTTCTTCACTTGTGTTCTGGCTGCCTGTCAAAAATCTAACTTGTAAGGCTTATCAGACTACCACAATGTCAGTCACTTATGTCAAACATGATGGAAAGTAAGTCCCAGTGGTATGCCAGATGGCTTGATCCCCTGTAGTGCAGCCTTGCCTAACATTAACAATGTTCCCTTCCAAAAGTTTGGCACTTGATAAATTCTAACTAAATATCAAAACTGAAATGCTGCTAGTTTATTTTTGGCTTTAAAGGAACTGTGTGAAAACTGACTCCTGGCTGTAAAGTGAGTTAAATATACATATCAAAACTTCAACTAGCCTGTTTAATTGAGAATGCAGCGATGGGCATTTCTGTTGCCTTTGCTGAAAGGGTTTCCCAGTTTTCTGCAGCCATGTTTTTACTGTTAACTGCTTCATTCAAACTGAAATGTGCCAAGGATCTTGACCCAATCCTTTCCGCTACCCTGTCTGGACACTGTGTATGTTTGCATTCACTGTCATGGCTTCAGATGGATAGTGACAGATGTCACCATTCCGATCCTTATAAAAATGAGAGGTCTTCAACTTCCTATTTAGCTGTCTATTAATCTTGGTATCTGCTATCTTTAGTCCTGGCAGTAATATAAGCTGCAGTGTGGAGTGCTTGCAAGGATCAGATATTCAGACCAATCAGGCACTGACAGTGCAGAGAATTTAAACAGTTTACATGGTTAGTTTTATCAGCATTTAGAAATTGATGTTAACATTCTCCAGTCTCATATCGCAGTAAACGTCAACATGTTTCAATCAAGTTGTATTTCTTTGCAATATTATTAACTTATTAACAAATTATCATTTTCTAAGGAGAAAAAGTCTTAGGGGAAACAAAAGTTGAAGAAATAAAAAGACGTCTTATGTGTTTCTAGGTTGAGTCTGCACCTTTGTAACCTGTTCTGTCCAGTTCTATTTTGCTAAGAACCCACATTTTACAAAAACAGCCCATAGCAGAGGAAATGCAGAAAAAAACCTGTGCGGTTTCTATGTCCCAAAATAGGA
This sequence comes from Anabas testudineus, assembly GCF_900324465.2. NCBI lineage: Eukaryota > Metazoa > Chordata > Actinopteri > Anabantiformes > Anabantidae > Anabas > Anabas testudineus. The sequence goes on from NC_046622.1 coordinate 18,851,095, forward strand.
CTATTTATCATGTGTAATAAAATGTGGATTGAAATCAGAATAGTATCAGCCTCCTAATGGTCAGTAAGATTTGATGTGTGTGCGTGCGTGTGTGCGTGCGTGCGTGCGTGTGCGTGTGCGTGTGCGTGTGTGTGTGCGTGTGTGTGTGCGTGTGTGTGTGTGCGTGCGTGTGTGTGTGCGTGTGTAGGGGGCAAGCAGCGGGGATTGTGCACTTTTGGATGTTACGCTCTATCAGCAAGATGAGTGTAAAGTCTGCCCGTGTCTGCTGATGTGAGCAGAGAGTTTGCTGCATAGTCAAAACTGACTGCGTCTGAGGGTCTTTTTTTATTTTTTTTATTTTTTTATTTTTTTAATAACTGAGGCCATGCCCATAATTACTTGCCCACGTGGCCTTGAATCAATCCTCTTTCATGTGTGATGTGTTTATTTAGCTTAGCAGTGAGAATTTGTTTTTGGAATGGGGATTTGGTAACACATTGGGATATGTGCAGGGTATTGGAAAGGGATTGGACAGAATCAAGGGCGTCAGGGATTGGCACATGACCTCCTAAAGCAGAACTCTAGTGGAGGAGTGTGGTTTTCCTCTTCTCCAGCTTATTGATAAATGTATATGAACCTAGTGAATAGGCCTACTGTGCTAAATTCCTTTGACTTTTGAACATAAATTTACCTGAGGATTTTATGGACTCATTTACATATCAAAGAGCATTGTGGTAAATTTAAATATGGGTTATTTATTTCCTCTTGGTGCATGTCATTAAAAACAATAGAACATGAACAGTGGTGTTCAGTGTAAGAGTGCTGTTTTGTAGTGTAAAGTTTATCTCCATAATTCTATACCCATAGCTGAGATAAGAGTGAAATGTATTTCACTCTTTCAGTTTTTAGATGGAGCAGACACTGTAATGCAACTACCAGTATATTTAGATATATTTGATTCTAAACATGTCTCCTGAGGTGAGTAACAGACATTTCAGAACTGAAATTGTGTCTGTTTTACTGTACTTTTGTAGTGCCATGTCCTCTCACTGGGAGCTTCTGTATTTTCAGGACATATTTTCAGTTGTGTGTAGTGTAACAACTTGGATGATTAATGGCACCATATCTTTGCATTTGGGTTATACCTTTAATTATTGTGGTTGCTGCTTATACTGGTCGCTGTCTGATTAAAGATCATGCTTCAAACTGCAGGTATTCTGCAACGTTTCTATATCTAAGTGAATTTTGGCGATGCCCCCACCACCCAGAAAAGTAAGCCTGAAGGCCTAATGGATCATATTGTGATTAATATCTGCCAGTTTGATGTTAATATCTTGAACCAACTGGGTCCTGTGTTCTTGTTCCTGTAGCTAATCTTTACCAATATAATAATTACACCTCTATTCGTGAAGTAGAGCATTCATTTTTGACAATTAATTTAACGTGATTAAAATTTATTAGGTTGCTCCTTTCATCAGGCGTTGCACAAGCTTCTGCGCACGCTCGAATTCACTAACAGATAGAGCAGCTGCTCCATGGCCATGGGCAGACAGGCTGCTACGTCAACTGCTCCATGGGCAGTGAGAGCAAGATGGCATTTAAGCAAGTGAGCAGTTTTTTTTCCCCCTCAAACATCCTGTGCTACTGCTTAAAATCTATTGCAGAGGACAGTTGACCAAGTCCGTTTGTTATATTTTTTGTGACTGTGGATAAAATGAGATCAGGGCTGGTCAGGGAATTAAACCTAATGCTGATGGGGGAAAATATCCTAATTAGTACTTGATCACACTGCCTCTTCAGAGGGTTGTATTTTGTGTTTGGGGGGTGTGGGTGATGGTGGGAGGTGGGCATGTGTGCGTGAGTGTGTTTTGGGACCTTGTCAGCAGACTGAGCCACAAGGGCCCCTGTGGTAATGTGTGTATTAAATGATTAGTGTGTTAGCATAACGGCCCTTCAGCAGCGTTTAATCACTCTCAGGGGTGGGTGGCCTCACAGGAGGTGGATGGGAGGGGTGGGTGAGTGGGTGGGGGAGTAGAAAGGGGAAGATGGAGTAAAGGGAGAAGAGAGAGATTTAAATGGAGTAGCAGGAACTGCTGGTTGAATGAGTGAGTGAGTGGATGATCTGTAGAGAGTACGGAAAAATGAAGGGGGGGGAAAGGAGTGAGCATGACAGAGGGCAAGAATCCAACAGAAACATAATCCAGTAACACTCACACACTCAGCAGAGAGAGAGAGATACAATCTTTACAAGGCCTGAATGTCTTGTTAATGTCAGCACTTGGCCCATCATCTGGAACTAGTCCCATAAATAGCTATTAATAACAATGCAAAATGAATGTGGATAAAGGCGGGCCGTGCCTCAGCCCTGACAACAATGCTGTTGTTGATAATTGTGCTTTTGTCGTTGTTATGTAGGGAGGGGAGGCGTCGTCTGGTGCAAACAGTCAATAATTGTTGTGAGCTGCACATGTAGTAGTAGTAGTAGTAGCAGCAGCAGTAGTGGTAGTGTATTGCTGGAGAAGTTGTCATGCCTGACAGAGTGGTAAGTGATTGATGGACAAGCTGAATAGCTCAGATGTTGCGTGCGCTGGTAGATCAAACTGCCGGTGTAGATGGGTTTTCCATAGCGGGACAGCAGTGTTATGGTTCTGTTCACTGCTACAACATTATGACCAAGTTCAGCCAGGGCAGGCTGGGTAGTGTGCAGCATGCCAGATGGGTCAGGGAGTCTGCTGTCTAGTCAGAAAACCTTTTTATCTTTTTCTGATTATGAGGGTGATTATAAAGACAGTAACAACAAAGTATGATGAAATGCATGACACTCTTCCTTCTTAGAAAACTCAAAAAAAATAAGTTGTGTGTTTGTCTTGCAGAAAGAACTAGATGCCACCGCCACACAGCTCGCCAACAGACAGGACGAGAGTGAACAGTCCAGGAAGAAACTAATCGACCTGAGCCGCGAGTTCAAGAAGAATACACCAGAGGTGAGAAAATCAATATATTCACAGACACGCACCAACACACACTTATATCCCACAATTCTTTTGGCAATGATAGTTTGTCTCAGTGTTTCTCGGTGTCTGTTCTCCACTTCATAAATGTAGCCGTGATTATTTACTGAGAAAGCAGGGGAGGAGTAGACGGCACAGAGATGCGGGCTTGGCTCCCAAAAATAGTCTCTCCATTAGTTTCCCTGAAATCCTAAAGAGACAAAACAGAAAACCCCTCAGGAGTTTGTATTATCTGACCTAGTTTTTTATGCGTGCAGAAAGTGTGGTCGGTGAGTGTATATGTGAGAGAGAGAGAGAGAGAGAGAGGCAGAGCAAGAGGGAGAGGGAGAGAAAGAAAGAGAGTGTGACAACACTACTAAGTGGGATCAGGAGGGAATTCTGTCCTGTTCCTGTGTTCCCATCGCTTCTCCTGGGAATAATTGTTTCATCTCTGTTACCAAGGCAACACATTTTAAACCACACAGCGAAAACAAAGTATTGTTGTGTTATTATTGGTAATGTCACCATGGTGAATTATTGATGGTAGTATGAATTATGTATGAATGGAGGAGACGGTGGATAGAAAATTGTCAACTCTCGGTGGAGCTGGCAGTAGGCCTATTATAGTTACCACAGCATGAGCATTGTGACTATTGACTTCAGCATGTAGCCCACCCGGTGCAGAGGAATATGCGCAGGAGAAAAATGCACCTGCATACAAAAGACGCTAATTTCACTTACCGACTACCTACACGTTCACCTCTAATCTCATTTTGAGTATAACCACATAAATAGCAACACACACAGGCAGGCAGGCAAGACAGACATAGAGGTGGAGAAACGCATATACAGAGGCAGAGAGAGACAAGCACACAAGGAAAACATGCAGAGAAGCAGAAGCGCGCACACAAACACACAGAGGCAGATAGCCTAGATCACAGAACAGGACACACACATTCATCAGTGTAACAAGGCTGTGATTTAGGAAGGCTCCTCTGGCGTCTGTGTGGCCCCTGGCATCTCTCTGGTATGTGGAGGAGGAATCTGAGCCAGGCCAGACGAGCGACAGGATTCATTACAGGGCTGTAACAGGCTCAATAGGAATCAGCCCTAAAACTCCTGGTGTTTGGAAGTGCAGAAGCATCGAGACTGCCTACCTAATAGGCTGGTTCAGAACGTGCAATGGCCTGCGCTTGATTAAAAATGCCCTGACTGTCTCGTGTGCGTATGAGGAGCCGCATTTTCCAGCTCCTGCGTGGCCGTATGTGTGTGGTTGACCAGCCTACAGAGTGGGCTGTCAGCTCTCTGTGGTTCGCTCCAGTCAGCGGAGATCACAGTCACATCAGATCAGACTGCATTAGGCTGAGCGGGAGTCCGTCTCTGATCCATTATTCAACAACCAGGAGACCAGCCCACGTTGACTGTGTCTAGTTTGCTGAGCTGTACTTGGCGTGAACTGTACTCATGGTCTGCATAATAACACACACATGCACACACACACACACAGGCTTTTGTAGCATTTTGAAAGTAGTGCAAAGAAATGCAGCGTGAAAACAAAGTTTTCATAATTCATTAGGACTGACACAGTGTTGAAATTTTTTTGAGAGTACATCTCACAGTGCTTCCTAAGTTACCTAAATTATTCATCCAGTTCTTAATTTCCTTTTAGTTAGTCAAGGCTCCTCTCTCTACTACACTGTTATAAAGCTAAGGGTGGGAATGGTTGTAAAATGTCCCAAAGATTGCTAGCCAGAGGCAGTGGTAGTAAAACAACTTTGTGTGTGTGTGTGTGTGTGTGTGTGTGTGTGTGTGTGTGTGTGTGTGTGTGTGTGTGTGTGTGTGTGTGTGTGTGTGTGTGTGTGTGTGTGTGTGTGTGCGCGCGCGTGCCCGCGCCCGCCCGTGCCCGCCCGCCCGCACATACACACGTTTGTGTTTAGCTGCAAGGCAGACAGACAGCGAATGGGAGTTCCATACTCCCTGGAGGATTCCTCGGGCTGGCCTGTCTGCTGTCTGCCGGCAGCTCACACACCAGCCATCCATCTCCTGCTGCCGGGCCCCTCTCCACTCCCCTCACTACACACTTACTCTCTCACACACACACACACACACACACACACACATGAAGACTGACCATGGTGTCTGTGTGCATTGTTATGTTATATGGTCATAAATCTTTGGAAGTGGAGGGGGCAGGGAGGCGGAGCACTAGAGTGGACCAAAGGGGTTCAGTGCACAGGTTTTCAGCAGAAGGAGTAGCTTGTCTCTACATGTTATCTGAATGTGTTTAGTGTGTGTTCTTAAATGTGTGTGTATGTGTATGTTTATGTTTATGTGTATGTGTGTAGGCTCATCAAGATTGCTGCAGTATTTAGTCAGACCCCAAAGCCTGGACTTTGGGGTCTGACTAGTGTTATTTCAACATCTAAATTCAACTTAGAATTTGAATTAACTCTGCCAAAAAAGTCAATAAGATTAATAAAGCAACTTCAAAATGTTGTTTGAAATGTGAGCTGGTGTTGAGTCGGCTGCCGATGCAGACACAGTCTCAACAAAATTTGAACATTATGATTTCAACAAAGGTAGTAATTACTTGACTAGACTGCATTACATTATACAGGTTTCTTTTTTTGGTCACTGTGTAAACACAAATATTTACAAACTTAAAACCACAGCAATAATAACACACAAAGTGTAAAAAAAGTTAAATGAAATAGGTCTTGTATGCCAATTTACATTACATATATTTTATATTACATAGTTTTAGGCTCTGACAAAACAATGGTACCTTAATTAGAATTAAAAAATATTATTTAGGATTTAAATTAGGATTTAAAAAAGAAATAGTGCAGGTCTTTAAACAAACCGAAGGGAAGTGGAATTCTGAAATGGGAAATCTGAACATAATCTAAATCTAATGCTAATCATGCTTCTCTGGTGTTTTTGTGTGTGAAAAAGGGAGAGCCAGAGCAGGCAGAGGGGGTGGGGGCAGGGGCGGGTAGATGGTCATTATCTACAGCAAGGGAATATTCAATTGGCCCAGACAAACAGCCACAACGACCCTTGATGAGGTAACAATAGAGGAGGGTCACCGAGGTCATGACCTGTCTTCGGCCCCAGACAAGCGCCATGTCTGGACCTGCCTGGGGATTAAGTCAGCCCCCAGACACTGGTCCCAGGTCAGTTTGGAATGCACATTCTCTCTGCAGCATCGGTTAGGCTTTTAGACTGAGGTTTCTAAAAGGCGCAGAGTCTCTTGAGCTCACATCTGTCGTTGCCCTGTTTCACATCTTCATTAGGCAGTTTTTGAAAGTATGTGTGTGTCCACAAACTGCAAATGAAATGTTCCTGTACAGAATGTCCTATTCTGCTGTGCTTTTTACCGTACGCTCCAGTTCAGTTTGTCAAGTTGTAGGCTCAGCTAACAGCATGGTCATTTGCATGTTCCCCTGATACGTTTTTGAACGGCTATCTAATCTGAAACCGCTGGCTCGTACTGGAAAGTCATGCAATAGGACTTGCAGGATGAAAAGCATTTGCTTTATAGTAAAAACCTGGTGCACAGACAATTTGCATTAACTGTAGGCCTACTCTTTAGCTCACTCACTCGGTGTCTCACACGCACTAGCAGCGCCTCTGGGTGGCCCAGGTGGTGCTGCACCTGTTCTTATGAGAAATACAGTCCACCAGAGTACCTCAGGGTACAAACCTGGCCTTCTCCCTACCGTCATGTTCATCACTCACTCACGCACCACTCTTTTATTTGTTGGCAGAGTCAAGAATGGTTGCTGCTTGTGAGCAATTGGGGGACTTATCTGATCACAACATATTGTGCCAGCATAAAACTCATTAAGTTGCTTTTGAACATCAGTGCTACATGCTTCTATGCATTTACTGTAATTTTAGGATTAAAATTGATCAGTTGATTATTGTTGTTTGTGAGATTCACTAACCTCTTTGTCTCTTTGTTTTCTAGGATTTACGGAAACAGGTTGCCCCTTTGCTCAAGAGCTTCCAAGGAGAGGTGAGTGTGTTATTGAGAATTTTGTAGTGATATACATAAACTCTCAAGAGCATACATACAATATATTTTGCCTGTTTGACATTGCTTGACTGGTCTCGCTCCCTCTCTCATTGGCTTTCTCTCCTATTCCTTCCCTCTTTCCTCTTAAATCATCATCTCTCTCATCTCTCTCATCTCCTCTCTCCTCCATCTCCTGTTCTTTCTCATGCCTCCGTCTCATTTCCCCTCTTTCCTCTCCCTCTTTTCTTCACTCGGCTCTGCTCTTGATTTTCTGTCCTATTCATGAAGTCCTGTAGCCTGAGGGTGTGTTTAAATTGCATCCTGCAAAAAAGGGCACCACAAACCCCAGCTCTAGCCAGTCACAACTCACCAAACGCTATTTCCTCACACTTTGTCTGCATGGTTTGGTAGCGTTATTTGTCATTCTTGTTGTTGATCTTATGAATCCAAAGCTGTCTGTGTTCAATGTTACTTTTAACATTGCACATTAAGTGCTGATGTACCTTGAGCAATAAGAGGTGACTTTTTGTGTGTGTGTGTGTGTGTGTGTGTGTGTGTGTGTGTGTGTGTGTGTGTGTGTGTGTGTGTGTGTGTGTGTGTGTGTGTGAGTGAGAGAGAGAGTATGTTATACTCCCACAGTTTCTTTCTGTCTCCTCCTCCTCCATCATTTTGGCCTATTTCCTTCATGACTCCTCCTTACTGGCAGCCACGCATTTCCAGTTCACTCCCATATGTGAAAGTCAGAGGGCAGGAGTGGAAGCGACTGGTTTAGACTGGGGCGTTATTTGGGGTTGGAATGGGTGGACATTTCAGCCCAGCAGAATGTCTTCCCTAACACACACATGAAAACACACACGTGCACAAACAAAAATCATTCCAATAGATGGTGACAGGGCTGCTTTGCTACTGGCCATAGAATATTACAGTTTAACACTGGGTTAGTTTCCATATTCTTATGTTAGAGCAGCAACCACAGCTAGTGGTTATGTAAAAATGCTGTAATTTATAGTGGTTCCACCATGTTCTGCTGATGATCCACAGTCTATTTAGAGAATAGAAACGGCAGCAGTATAATTGGGGCTTTGTCAGCTGTTTCCACCATCCTCATGTTGACACACCTCGACAGCGTGCACACCAGAACACGCTGAGGCACATAGTGGGTGGTCGCGGAACTGAGAAAGACATTATCTTATGATTATTGAGATAATACTGTACACCCGCGCCAGTCTTAGAGCAGCCCATCAATCAGTCGACTATTCTGCTCGCTCGCATGCCACAACATGAGTAGCTCTGAGAATGTGTAATTTTAGCCTGGCTTTGTTTGCTTACCCCTTGATGCTTTGATCAAGACAGCACCAGAAACCAGAAGGGTCTTCCTGTTGAAGTCTCACAGTAACTCATCCTTAAGCATTTTGGCCAGCCACTAGAATCTTTACTAAGTCGATGTGGAAGACAGAACAATAAAAAGTTTTTAGCCCAGGAACTTGGAGGTCTTGATACTTGGTTTAATCTTTGTCATTGAAAGGTGGATGCCCTCTGGTCATAATTATTACCAATAACAGTACTGTTTCCACAAGGCCTCAGTTTGGTAAACAGGTTAAGTGTGTGTGTGTGTGTGTGTGTGTGTGTGTGTGTGTGTGTGTGTGTGTGTGTGTGTGTGTGTGTGTGTGTGTGTGTGTGTGTGTGTGTGTGTGTGTGTGTGTGTGTGTGTGTGTGTGTTGCATGCTCAGTGTTCCTTGTTGGTCCATCGATCAGATAAGCTTTTCCATTATCCAAGGCTTCAGTCTCTGCTTCCCATAGCCTCTCCTTATCAGACTCTACTGGGGCCACACACACATACGTGCACGCACAGACACACATGCAGGTCAGCCTGATGCCCTTCACACACTTCGGGTTAGATAGGGGAGCAATGCGGTGCTGAGTGATGGTGGCATAAGGTGCTGACGTATGTATGTGTGTGTTTGTGTGTGTGGATGTGTCAGGGATACCTTTTGCAATTGCAAGCACTTCTCATCGGTAACCTACTGATACCGGTGAGGTATCATTTGTGTCACTTCATTTGTTTTGCTTGGTGTGTGTGTGTAAGATGGGGGCAGGGGAGCATGTAATAGCAGATGTCATTGGGATTGGTTGAACAAGCTGCAGTTTGGAACAGCAGGGCTGTATTTGCAAATCCTGGGTGGTCTTCTAATGGCTCTGGTCCTGCAGTTAACCTGCCTCTAACTGTAGGGTGTGTCCTACATTAAATGTCTATTTCCTGCCTCCCATGTTGGGCTATATAAAGCAGTTGTACCACTGACCTTGGCCCAGTCATTGTACAGTCACGCAGCTGGCTTCCTTCACTGCCATCGGCAGATAATTTTTTGAGTTGGTTTGTGAGTGTGTGTGTATGTGTGTTTCTTTATCATGAGATTTGGTTGGTACCATGAACCTGACATCATGTACTCACATACACACATGCACACAAATTTTGACACTGATGAACAGGTTTGGTGCTGGTGTGTGAGAGGTATTAGTACTCAGCATCAGTAATCTCCCATTAGTGGCCTTGCATTTGAGGATCCTGATTGCTCAATGTCACACAGCACATGAATAGGGTAAAGTACATGATGTGAGAATGAGATATAGTATGTGTGTACGTGTGAGCGCGTGTGTATGAGAGAGAGTAAGACAAGAGCCCTCTGCATGCCAGAAAGAGTGTATGACAGACGAACATGTGAGAAAGACTGACACTAAAAAAGATTGAGGGAACAAAAAAAAATATTCAGAGAACATGGAAGTGACGAGGAGAATTTTGATAGAAAGACATAGAGAAATAAAGGGGGTGGGGGGGTTGGAAGGGGTGCTGGCACCAGCTTACTCAGGGCCAGATGTTTTGCGGCTAAAAAACCAGAGATGAATCAAAGCCATGTGAAGAGATTTATTAGGTTCCCATAGGAGCCCAGGCAGTATTACATGTAGCCCGCTCTGTTTACAGTGGCAAGAACCCCTAAACCACCCATCAACTACACTACTGGCTTGGCTGGGAATGTGAAGACTTTATATTTGGACTTATATAGGCTTTTGTCTTTATTCCTTTTCTCTCAGTGAATGTGCTGGAGGAGTTGGAAGAGAAACACAAGGCTGTTTAGTCTGAGTGCGTGAGCCAGAGTAGTCAGCTGTATCTATGCCCAGTACAGTAGCACCATCTGAATGTCTTTATTTGGCATCTGTTTCCCTTGATTTAGACTTGATTTCAGATGCGTTTCGCCTACTCTGTCTGCTTCTCATATTGAAGTGTGACATAGAGACTACAGTAGAGCTTACTGCCTCATGTTTCAGCATTGACAACAGTGTAAAAGTTGCTCCTGTATGATTTTAGAATTAATCTCTTATGGATCTGTTCTAATGCTGTCCATTTCAATAATATCGGTGATGGAATGCATGCCGTGCCCTCTTGTGTTAATGGCTGCATCAGTAATGGATCCACACTGTATTGCTGCTTAGAGCTGACTGAATAATCTGCCCCTGCTGTGGCTGGAAAGACTGAGCCAGCTGTTTAATGATGTCAGCGTGCTGGAGGGGAAACAAACACACACACATTGGCACACAGGCTCACACACACCGAGCGACTGACGGACCGAGGCACACTCACTTGAGGACAGACAGACGCGGGCATGCACGGGCACGCGGCAAACGAAATGCATCCGTCAGCGGCTGAACAGCTGAACTGACTTCACTGGAAGGAAACACCAATGCAGTCACTGTCAAGACAACAGTGCTCGCATGCAACATACTAACACATAGTGAGGAGAGGCAGATATGTGGACTACTCTTACTGTGAAATGAATACGCCTTCCTTTTAGAGTGTGTGGATGTGAGACTCGGCTCATAGGTGGTGAAACTGATAATCATCACATTTTTTTCTCCTCACAGATCGATGCATTGAGCAAGAGAAGTAAAGAAGCAGAGGCCGCCTTCTTGAACGTGTACAAGAAAATAATCGATGTTCCAGGTAAGATTATGTTTAATGTGTGTGCTTTGTGCATGTCTGTGTATGTGTGTGTTTGTCTAGACACCTCCTGAGTCAAAAAAAACATGATTAGAACACACCCTTATCCACACAGACAGCACCAACAGGGGACGAGGAAAAAAGCATGACACCACCCCTCTGGTGCTCCTTCACTGTTCATCCAGGCGTGTGTGACGCCTTACTATGTCCCCATGAGGTATCATCCCAACTGGGGTAGCCTTAAGAGGGTCTTAACAGAAGGTGCGTCCTGATATGGATGACAAGTGCGCCCACGATTGGCTGCTGTGAAGCGCACACATGAGCAGTCACGTTCAACGCACTGAGGCCGAGGAGGGACACGCAGCACAGAGTGTTACAGAACACACGCAGCCACAGTGCTGCTGGTTGAAGATTTTCAGCTGCACGGGAGCCCTGGAGGGGCCGTGTACGTAGGAATGAAAGAAGAGTTGAGTTCATCTATAGCGTAAGGAGGTCATCATATTCCCACATGGATAGACCTACAGTAATATCTTTGGATTGTACTGCTCCCAATAAGTCAGCGCCAGCTCTGACGGGGCTATTCTTAACTTGCAGCGAGACAATGATGTAATGCCTGATGCACACACGCACACAGACCAGCCTGACTAATGTAGCAGTCTTGAAAGAGGAAACAGTGTGTTTTGTTCTGTCTTCTATCAGCTGAAGGCCTGGTTAGTCAGCCCAGTGCTCTGCTTTAGATTAAAGGTGTCTGGCGAGAGCGTCCAGCACCAGTGGCCCACAAGTCAAACTGCTTTTAACAGGCTGTACAGTTGATCTGGAGAAGGGACTGTGTGAAGGACAAAGGTTTGATAAGAAGGAGAGAAAGTTAATTTTCAAGGGCGCCAAGGCAGATAGAGTCCAAATTCAAGGCATACAGTAATTGTTTCTTAGTGTTTGTTTGTACTTGATTGTATTTGTATGAGACTATGTAAGCTGGCGTGTGTGCGTGTGTGTGTGGGAGCTTAGCCCCGCATGGTGTGTCACCTTGACAGCACAAAATCAGCATGAAATTCCCCAATCATTCTCTGCTGATCTCTTATTAGCATAGTTAAGATATCTAACTGCGTCAAACACGAGAGAGACACACACACATACACGCACACACGCGCGCACAGCTCTTACCCCCAGCTGTAAGCTGTCAGTTCCTCTTATCTGTACAACACACACACATAAACACACAAGCACACACAAACTGCTCTTTTAGCTGGCATGCTGATGAGCGTCGCCTGCGTCTCTTGGCTGCCTGTCACCAGTCTGCCACCCATGAGCACCAATCAAATGTGATTGGCCTGACTGACAGGGCTCTCTTCATCACACTGACAGTTAACCCTGCTGTGTGTTCACAGAGATGTTGGTAAAATGCCTCCAGAAAGTTGACTTTCTTCATCTTTCTGTTTGTCTGCATCTTTTCCTTTCATCTCTTATTTACCTTTTGCCTTGCCTGTTTTACAGATCCACTTTGTCCATCTGTCTGCTGCCATGTTTCCGGTTTCTCTTTCTTGCTTTCAAGCCAAATTACAGAAAACACCTTAACTAATCACAGCTCAATAATCTCTGTTAATGTGTCTCATCTATGTTATAGTAGTATATCTCTGCCAGTCTCACTCCTCTTGCTGTTTCAGCAGTTGGCACATTAACCCCCCCCATGCAAAACCAAAGTTTATCTTAAAACCCAACAGTAGTTTCTGTTGATACAGATGCTGATAGTGTATCATTCAATAGCCTGTATTGATAAAACCGAGTTGATACAGATTGTGGGAACTAACTGTGACCTTTTAGTGCTGAGTGTGTTTCTTTCTGTGTGTAAAATGTTTTAGCCCAAGCCGCTGTTCTGGTCTTACTAATCGGTGAAGCGAACACCCATTTTATGATTGACGTCAAGATTGGTGAATAATTGAAACGGCATACTGGCCAGTAATCAAATCTGGCACATGATAAAAATATGTAAGGACTGAATATTTACAATAGGCATTTCTGAGCAGTGTACCTAACTGGTTAGTTAATGGTTATAAATAATAGCCAATAACAGTGAACCGTAAAACGCAAAGTTAACACATTCTGAACTTGACTTTAGAAGGAAATTACATCACACTACTTCTTTTAGCATATTGGTTAAAATGCACACTGATCCCTTTGATCATTTGTTAATCTGTGATAATCCAGTGTCAGATGATAATGTTAGTTCTGCAAATACAGCCAAGCTCTGACTTTTAGGTCTGTGCTGCTTCCGTGACTGTATATGTAACTCACCTCATGAAATTGCTGGTAACTGTGGAAGTTTTTTGTCCTTGCAGTAACCTGTAGTTTTCCACAGTGAGTTCAAAGGTCATGGTCAGATGAAGATACAGTTCTCCTGAAGCTGTTACAGGCATTGCCTTGCTCAAGGACACTTCACCAGGGCAGACGTTTGCTCTCAAAGGGCCTTGAATGCAGTTATTCCTAGCTCACAACACCACTGTACCGCCCTTGTTTGTTTAATCTGCTTTACAGTGTGTTAACATGGTGTATGTGTGTGTGTGTTGTCTCTGCAAGATCCTGTACCTGTGTTGGAGCTGGCTCAGCAGCTGCAGCTGAAGCTCCAGAGGATGCACGACATTGAGACAGAGAACACCAAACTTCGAGAGACACTGGAGGACTACAACAAAGAGTTTGCAGAGGTCAAGAACCAAGGTTAGAGAGAAACACATGCAGATGCACATATTCATTGCGGCAGTACTGACTTTGAGAGGAGCATGGATTATCTGTGATTAATTGTGCAGCCAACGCACAATTAATCACAGATAATCACTTATCAGATTAGTATTTGTGAGGTTTGGCTGTGTGTTTAATATAATGTTGCCTTGTATATGTTATCTTTCTTACCATAAATAAAGGTCACCCATGTGATCAAAACAGAACTAATACTTAAGTGACCTCGGAAGGAAAGGTTGAATGTGTGCAGTTCCAGAAATGTGTGAACATAAAAATACACCCGTGGTTGGTAACTGTCTGTCATTTAGCAATACAAACGGTTAAAGTACTAAATAGATATATATATACTAAAAGACGTGCTTGCTGTAACTACCCCACCTGCTCATACTGGTCATGACCCTAAAACCCTTCCATTGTATTCAAATGTGTATCTAGAGCTAATATGAGACTTCAGCAGTTTGGGTTTATTAAATTAAGTTCATATCTTCCAACATTGAAGCTTTTTTTCTTTTTCTTTTTTTTTTTTTTTTTTACTATAAATATTGGTTGGAGCCTTACTGCCTTCAGATAAGTGTTTTAATGCATTTTTGAAGAAATTATAATCTAATAATTTTGGGAAGAAAAACTAGTTTCAGTTTTCAGATGGACTCCTGACTCTTGTTTTAACACAGTGCTTTCTACAGGCTTTAGGTTGTTTAAATCAAACTCAAGTTTGTTTTATCTCTTGGTGCGGTTCATCTTGTCTGATCTGAACCCGGTAATCACACTCGAGTGCACACCAACACAACTTCACCGAGAGACCCCTCTAGTGAACTCTGATGCGGTCCTCCTGGTGAGGAAGCGTACCGAAGCAAAACAGGACCAAACGCTATGAATCACATGATTTGAAAGTTTTGGGTAGTGTGTGTGGAATTTAATTTCTTTCTAATTTATCATGGACAAATGTGGAGACGTGAGGAGGTCAAGTTCTTCACAGACACCAGGTCTGATGACTATGCAGGCGATGTAACATTATAAACAATAATCAGCAGGATGACCAACCCTCATTAACATTCATTGTGAAATCATCTCTCTCCTATTACACAAATGTACTGTAGTTCACAACACAGGAACTTCTTCCTGTATTTACTTTTTTGTTCTTGAGGCAGACACATCCGACCAGTAAGAGAACGGTCTTGCATCATTTCAAGTTACGCATTTTAGTACACTTGAAGTAGTAGTAGTAGTAGCTCCGAGTTTACAAAGTCATCCACTGATTCGGACCAACATCAAACGCACTAAGGTGTGAAAACAATTTAAAAATGAGGATGTATCCTTCCTCGTGTACACTGATAATCACCAATTTCTAACCAAAGGTTTGTGATTTCTTGCTTTTTCTGTGGTTCTGAAGCTGTACTAGTGCAATCTCAATTTTGTATCTGCATGTCATTACAAAGACAAGACATAACTCCAGATATAAGTTTAAAAAAACAAAAAGGAAGGAAAATATGGCTTCTTCATTTGAAGAAGCCATATTTAAACATATTTTAATGCCTTATAAATTTTTCAAAAACACAAAAAATGTACAAGGTTTTACATTTTCAAATAGGTTTTCAGGGGAAAAGAACACGAGGTACAGTTTCATGAATAAAAAATGACAGGCTACCTCAGGCTAAAGAAAGATGGAAAAACTGACAAAGGCAGAGAGATGAGTGAGAAGCAGTAATAAAAGTGGTGTAATTTCAGTCGAAAAGGAGGTGTGAGTGAGCGAGCAGGGGATGTTTTGGAATCCCCCTTTCCTCGGTGAGAGTTAATTGGAACAGCTCGATAGCGGCAGGGTTCCATTCTGCCATTGATTTTCCTGTTCCCTCATCCTTTATCCCTCCTTCTCGCCTCAATAGATGGGGGATATTTAAACCCCAAAACACACTGTGGAACTCCCACTCCTGTTAAACACACACGGACCTGGCCGCACATGCACACACACACACACACACACACACACACACACACACATACACACGCACATACCAAGAGTGCAGGGGCCATTGATCCCCACAACCTAAATGTTTAAAGTTCAGTTAAGTAGTTAAGGGGTAAGAGGGCTCTGAGGGGACTCTCCTCTATTGATTATGTGTCAGAGCAGTGAGACTAGAGTTTAAATCACATGCACACACACGCACACAAAGTGCTAAGAGCCCTCAGTCAACGGCAGCGAGCTGCAATGCTCTTTATCATTGTCTACCTCACTTATATCTTTCTTTGAGAAACACACATCCATACACACAGAGGCCTATTTAATACCCCAGTTATGTGTTAGATTTATTTCAGGCCGACCCATACAGAGGTCAGCCATCAGCAGGTTATGGGGTTTCAGCACTAATGCAGTCCTAATGAATACAACGTATTCTCCCTTGGTGTGCTTGGAATATTCTATACCAGTCATGGATGTAAATATTAGACAGGAAAAAGGGGCCGAGGCCTTCGTCTGTGCTGACAGAGGAAGAATGCATGATATGAAACACTGTTCCTTAAGCAAAGGTCAAACCACCCCATCAAACACCTTATTGTCATCACTGCCATTTATCAACTGTGGGAAACTGCTGTAGTGTGTTTTCTATATGTTTTGCAAGTTGCCTGTATTTGAACTCTTTCTTTCTTTTCTCTCATGGCATTTCTACCTTGTCCAGAGGTGACCATTAAGGCCTTGAAGGAGAAAATCCGTGAGTACGAGCAGTCTTTGAAGAATCAAGCTGAGAACTTGGCCCAAGAGAAGCAGCTTCAGCTACACAACGACTATGCAGAGAAGGAGAGGTATAAATGCCTGTGTGTGTGTGTGTGTGTGTGTGTGTGTGTGTGTGTGTGTGTGTGTGTGTGTGTGTGTGTGCGCAAGTACACTACTTCAGCTATGTTTCAAGTAATACCCCTGCATTATTATGCCATTTAAAGTATGTGCTTTCATGCTGTCAGGCAGAACTGCTTTGATTCTAATCAGTGGCATGTTTAAGATTTCTGACTTAATTTTGCAGTGCTATTCAAGAGTTAATGATTTCTTCTTCTTTTGACTTTTTTTTTCGTAGTTATCAGTTTAAACAACTAAATGTTTGGTATTGCTTCCCTAGCATTGCTTTCCTTTTCCAGTTGAATACAGAAATGGAAAATAACCTATATAGAAAATAGAATTACCTCATTTGTCACATGGATGCCAACCATTCTTGCCTTGATAGGAACCAGTACCTCAGATCTTCTCTCAGTAAACCCATCAAATAACTATAATTACAAATTTAAGTGTAGGTGTCTTTATTTTGAGACAAAGAAGTTTGTTTCATTTAATAGGTTACTTCCTTTTCAGACCCGTTTACTAAGCATTTTGACGTTTGGGTTTCAGATATACAGGAAGCCTGTGGCACTAATAAATAAGCTGACAGATATTTTAGTAACATGAACATGAAATACAACTCTGCTTGACTACTGACATGATCTCTTACAAAGGCTATAATGCCCCAAGAGTTACACTGATACTGTCCTTTCCTGGGAAGGAGCCCATGCAGTATAAAGACAATTAAACTAATTGCCTAAGATGCGGGCAGTCATTATATTGTTTGACTTTACAACAGACTTTGGCGCCTTTCCTCCTACACTGACCAGCTCATCCAGACTAATATGAGGGTGGCCAGTTTAAATTATCATGGGAAGCCATATTCAGTTTAGTTTTTTGAGTACAGGTGGAGAACTGACCTGTCAGTCTTAAATGTAATTATCTTGAATAACTATGTGCTCCTATTTTGAATTAAAGGGATAAATAAACAGAGTTGAGAATGATGAGCACTCATATGATTAGGTGATCGAGCCTCAGGCCTTAAAGGAACAGCATATTTTTGCTGCGGGTGAGCAGGAGTTAATTGAATTAGAACCCTACCAAACATTTAGACTTAAAAAAGCATTAGTTAGTGTGTTTTAGACAAAAACATGTAACTTGTTACATTTAATGTGTTTTTTAACCTAAAGATGGCTAGAAAACTGTCTCACACTGTCCCATATGTGGAACCATAATACTTAAGTTATTGTTGAATCGATTAAAGCTTGCAGTCATTTGTCCATGTGTGGCTTAGCCAAGTGCAGGTAGCTAATGATGCATTAATGAATTATTGCAGTGACAACATTATGAAAAAAAACTAAAAATAAATTCTTCCACCTGGTAAGTATTTTTGGGTCATATCACCCATCATAGCTATTAAAATGTCTAAGAATGTGAAATGTCTAATGTCTTAGCAGAATCCAGTGTTATATTGATGTTTGAACTGAAATCCAGTTTTGATTTAATTGTTAGAGTTCCATTCAACCATTAAAAATTAAACTATTAAAATTATTTTTCTAGCTTGTTTACACCTGAAAAGACTTTTCAGGTGTAAAGGCATTTTAGGTTTATTTGTAAGTTTTGTGTTAAATATTTGTTTTAAATGCACATTACATATTTTTCCTTGTGTCAATCATCCTGCGTTAAGCTGTGTTAAAGCTCATTGCCCCTTTCAGGCTTACAGCAGAAGATCAATTGTCCAACTGTATTTCCTGTACGTCAGTGTTTTATAGGCCCCTTCCTGTCTGCAGAGAGCTGACTTCCTGTGTCTGAGAGGGGCAGTAAATGGATGGCACCTCTGATGCATTTTATGCTGCAAGAAGTGAGGGAAGCAGGGAGAAGGAGAGAGATGAAAGGATGAAGTAGAGGGCAGAAAAATAGAGATGACAGGAGAGACAGATTGGCGGAGAAGGGGGGCATCAAAGTGTGCCATAAAGACCGTCTTTGTGCAAGATTATTGATGTTTTTACACGCAGTGGCAATTTCTCAACACAGCCCAACTTTTTATATGCTAAGAATGAATCTATTTTATCCTTGTGGTTTCTGCGTCCCCCTCCCCCCTCTCTTATTCAACCCTTACTCTCTCTTTCACTCCCTCTCTCGCTCTCTCCCTCCCTCCCTCCCTCCCCGCGGGTGCTGTGTGCCCCAGTGGCCAGACATTCCTGCCTAATAGGGCTGCTTAATGAGGAGTGGGTTGTGTTGGGAGGATTTTAGTGGGGAAAACACTTCAGAAATGGTGGGAAAATAGAGAATAGTGGCAGTTGCCACAAAGGTTTACTGACTCAGTATCTCTTAACTGTGACTTTATGCTGTCTGCTCTCTTTTTCTCTGCTTCTGTAGAAAACTCCAGGAGAGCCAGGACTCCATGTCCTCAAGGTTGGAAGAGGCCGAACACAAGGTCCAGTCCCTACAGTCAGGTACCAGCCTACTCAGTCTTTACAGTCCTGGGTACTGTTTTAACCAGCTCAGATGAAATGACTCATGGAATTTCATCAATTTTTCACTGAAAATGATGTGCTGGCTTGAAAGCATATGAAATAGTAGTTTCAGCGATTCGGGGGGGGCATTATTGTTTTTGACCATTTGACTATAAGTTTAAAACTTAATCTGCTTAATGTGGGTGTAGTCAGATCAGACTGATAAGCTGTCGGACAGCAGTTCACCACAACTATCACTTAAAATGTATGAGAATAGCACTGGAAAGAACACAAATTTTACAGGTAATAGTTAGTTCCCGTAGTGGTGCAGTTTGTAGTAAAAGCTGATAAAAAACTTTTTTTATGTCTGTAAAAGTATTGCTCATACTTGGATATTACACATCAGACTTTAATTTGGAATTGTCACTGGTAACGCCAGCACTGACTTTTTCCCCCCGTCTTTTTCAGCACTTGAAACAACTCAGGCCGAGCTCTTTGATTTGAAGACAAAGTATGATGAGGAATCCACAGCAAAGTATGTGTCTCGCTGATCTATGTGTGTGTTTGTGGGTGACTTCTCCCCTCTGGCTTCTCCATAGTCTGTTCCTGACATAATCATCCTGTTTAGTGAATATCCATGCCTGGAAACTCCCCCTTCTCTCCCTAACAGCTGGGTTGTCTCCCACAACGCTCAGCAGCCTCCAATTCCCAGCATTACCCCCACACTGTAAATACTGACAGGGACTGTAATGCATTCTGCAGCCACAGCAATTCACCAAAATAGAGATTTGTGTAGGTTAAAATGCTCTCTGTGATTCAACAGGGTCATGATGGTCAGAGAAGGTAGTCCACTGGGGGTCACCTTGAGATTTAAAGCCAAACTGGTTTCTAACAGAACATATACAATAAGGTAGCTTTAGTTACTTGAGCTGTGGGCATCTATCAGTATTGATCTTATAGTGGTGAAGATGAGAACAGAAGCTTTTCCATGTCAGCACTCCACACTGTGAAGTGGCACTTTATGACATTCACACGCCTTGTCACCTCGGGGTGAGTAGTGGGAACCAAAACCACTCGAGTATCCAGAACAGATTCAGAAAGTTTAGAGTCCTGAGCAGAAAAACAAATTCTTTCATGGTGATTTATCGGTTATTGACAAACTACAAAAACAGCTTGTACTATCTTTTTTTTCTTCTTCTTCTTTTTTAAATCCAAGATAGTCACCCTTTCACGTACCCTTTGTACAAAGTGCGCCAACCAACCTGGCTTTTAAGGTTTTTCCCCATTTTGCCCCCTCTCCATTTACCATGCCCCAAACTGACTGTGTCACTCCATTAACAGAGTTGTTAAATTGATTGGCTGTTAAAAACAGATCAATCTCTCTGCTCTCTTCATTTTCCTGATTCTACCTCCCTCACCCTCAGACTTTTCCTTTATCTTCCACATTGTGCATTTGTGAGTCTATGAGGAAAGGCCACAGGAAGATATCACATGTAGTGTAATAGCACCAATCAATAGGTTTCATAGTCTATCATAGCCCTCCGACCCTCCACCCAGTGATTATAGTGCACCACTCCTCTATTTTCTCTAATTTCTTTACACTTCCTTCTTCACTTTTCTGTCCTTGTCTTTTCCTTTTATGTCAGAAGAAAACACATTTTGAAAAGACACATATAGTAGGCCCCATTTGCTTACAGAAGCTAATAAACACATGCCCGCCCACATCCACACATGCACGCGCACACACACACACATACACCCTCATATACTCGCTCACTTGCTCATGCGCCTGAGGCAGTCAGGGTCCTTGACTATGTGGCGTGCTGTGATCTGAAATTTTAATGCAACGCTTTAAAGCACACACAAACCCTCTCTAACCCCGCACCCTCCCAGTCCTTGGAGTCCTTCCCCCGTTTACTGCTTGGCTGAGCAAATCGCCAGTGTTTGGCTGAACACAACTTTTAACCCTTTGACTGCATATATTTTGGCCCTGCATAACACAAAACGCCATACATATCACACACTTTTTCACACAAACGTAGGCACACAGACACACACACACACACACACACACACACTTGCTCTAAACTTTCCACTAAGGAGGACATTGCGTGACAAATCCCCCATCCTCTTGCTGCATTTGGGTAATCTGCCTTTTAAAATACACTAACACTAACATACACATACACACACCCACACACACTTACACACACTCTCTGAGAATTTGGTCGATGTTGCAGTGCCCGGAGTGTGTGAGCTTCAGCGGGAGGCGGGCCTGCAGATGTAGTGTAGCCCCCTCTCTGT
Organism: Anabas testudineus; assembly: GCF_900324465.2. Taxonomy (NCBI): domain Eukaryota; kingdom Metazoa; phylum Chordata; class Actinopteri; order Anabantiformes; family Anabantidae; genus Anabas; species Anabas testudineus. Next base: position 18,872,363 of record NC_046622.1, read on the forward strand.
GTTGGCGCTGTGAGGGTCTGGCTGGCCACGCTTTACCCGTTTAGTCCCTGTTAAAGATTAATGATATATTGATCCCCAGCCCCACAGGATGCTCTGTGTGTGTGTGTGTGTGTGTGTGCGTGCGCGCGCGCTGTATGTATGTGTGTGTGAAGTTTTGTCTGTGTATAAAAGCTGGATGCCATTTTGGGCAAAAAACATTTAATTGCTGATAATTGAGCAATTAATTTTCCTCTGTCCGTCTCAGGCACACGCAAACAAAATGGCGCACAAGATATACACATACAGACACACTCTCAAAGCCAGCTTCTTTTTAAGCCTCCTTGAAATCCCCAAGGTAACACACTGTGAAAACGCAATGTGGAGAAAGCCAAGGAAAGAAAAGGAATGGAGTGATGAAAGCTAGAGGGCAAAAAGCGAGCCAGAGGCTGGAGGCTACAGTGAGGAAGAGGGGATAAGAGTGTGATAGAGGAGGGAAATGAAAATCTAAATCAGGGGAATATCCTGCTGGCACTGAGGACAGAGGGCGAAAGATGAGAGAAGGGAGGTGGAAGGGAAAAGAGATGAAAGGAGGAAAAAGGTGGAGGGCAATAGGAAGGGAATGGGTTGAGGGGCAAAGGATAGAGGGTGGAAAAGAAAAGGAGCGGTTGAGTGAGGAGCAAGAAAGAGAAGATGATAAGAGATGAAAAGGCCTCTCTGAGATGGAGGAAGTACATCAGGAGCTTAGAGGCTCTGGGCTTGTTTCAGAAGTCCTACAGTACTCACTGATGTCACTGGGTGCACCCATTGGCTTTCATGATACAAAAGAGAGTGTGTGTGTGTGTGTGTGTGTGTGTGTGTGTGTGTGTGTGTGTGTGTGTGCGCGTGTGTGCTGTTTTGTGTATGTATGCTTTTTCAAGTGCAGCAGTGCATCTACTCTGTAGCTCCTCCTTGTGGCTACTATATAGAGCTTTTGTGATAGGTTTTGGTGTCAAAAAAGGCTTCATCATTAGGAAGGACTCCCTCCCCTTACTGTTCAGTGTTTGATGAATTAATTCCACTGGGTGCATTGGCTGGCCATGGACAGCTCCTGCCCTGCCCAGCGACTGACTGACTGTATCAGGATATGCTGAAAATCCCTTCCCTGTGATCTGCTTTGGCCCTTAGCCTCTAGCTTTGCCTTTATAATTCCCAAATACAACCAAATCCAAAGGTTATTTAAGAAGACTTTGTGCATCTGTACTTTGATTAAATGATCACATTTGGAGCAGGAGTGGTGCTGTATTTGGGTTGCATTACTACCCATAAACGCTCTCCATTACAAGCTTTTCTGGCTTGTTGGCTCTCTGACCTTACATTTGTGTGTATGGGAGCATGTTTGAGTGCACACATGAGTCCGGCACACCATAGCTTAAGACAGGATAAAAGCTAGTGAGGTAGTGTACTATTATGTTGCTTACTAGATCCTTTTAACTGTTAGGGAAAGAATAAAAGTGGAGAGTGAAAAGCTCTCCCACCCACATCTGATTCTTTTTGCTGCATTGCCTGTGGCACAATGTTGACCTAATATCAACTGTGTCTGTTTTGTTAAACACATTCAAATCAGTAGTACTCAAGCCTATGGGACATAACACTGTTTCTCATATTGTGACACACAAATACAAAAGCTGCGTGGGTTATTGGGTTCACTATCAAAAGATTGCAGTGAAATCAAAAGGTCTTAATGGATGCAGCAGCATACACATGCGCTCACATCTCTGCACTTAATGCCATCCATGTTTTCTTATCAGTGAGTAATGTGCATAGTGTGCACTCATACGTCTTTGCACAGCATTGAACAACATCCACAAAGCTTTGCTGGTTATTTCCATGCATTCATTTATTTTAACTTTCCCCATTTAGTGAAATGGATTCAAAACATGTCTTGTAGTTTGCACGCACGCACACGCACACACACACACACACACACACACACACACACACACACACACACACACACACACACACAGATCATTAAGAGAGAGGTGTATAATCTGAACTTTATTATTATTTTTTGTTGTTGATTTTAAGTAACATTAATTGAGTGTGTCCATGGTTTTTCTTTGTCCCCAAAGTTTTACCCACATCTCTGCCATTTTCTTAGTGAAGTGATTGTGGTAGTTTTCCCATCACCTTTTAAAGAGAATTATTAAACTAGTTTTCCAAGTCCGATGAGAGGTGGTATTATGGGGATGTATTCCTGCAGTCTGACCTCTCACAAGTGAGAGGTGAACCATGGCCTCCATCCAGACCATTAGTCAGACACAATCACACAGCTTCATAGCAGATTAGTCTGCTGTATTAGGACTTAGAGCTCTATTAATGTAATCCCTCTGTTTTAGTGTGGCCTGGGTTTAGGGGCTTACATGTGAATACGTACACACACACACACACACTCTTTTAAATACATGTATGCACACACACACATACAAGCTGTTTGGGTTATGGAGTTCACAATCAATGGATTAAGGTGAAATTTAGACGGTAGCTTAATGGACACGGCATCGGCATTCTGCAAATGTGTGCTTTCTGAACAGTCGCACGCACACACACTCCTGATGTGTACAGAGTGTTCTTTTCTTCCTAGTAATCATCTATCCGTTTATCCATTCTTTGTTTTTATTTGTGTGTGGGATTTCAGCGAGTCTCTCTCAAGCACTGTCACATTCTCTGTTGCGAATTCCTCTGTAGTTACAGTGAATTTCTTTCTCAGGGCCGATGAGATTGAGATGGTGATGACAGATCTGGAAAGAGCCAATCAGGTAACATGCTCAACATCCTTACTTTTTCATGCCACACTGTCCAATTTGTCCATCACACCAGACTCCATAGTTTTTATTGTTAGGTTAGAGAATCTTCGCAAATACTAGATGTGCTCCAGTTTTCAGAGAGTTCTTCTGTTCAACAAGTGTCAAAAGTATAAAAGCAACAGTGAATTTATTTAAGTAAGTGGCATTGTGTAAGTAAGTCACTTGAATCTGAAGTAGTTCAGCTTCTTTTTTTTTTTTTTAAGCTGTTATGTTTTTCTTCACTTTTACCGTCTTAAAGTAAAATATTCTTATCTGTTCAGAGTCCATTAAATGTGGTTTACATGAACAAATAATGACTTGCTTATCGCTGATGTTTGGGCTCTTTGTTTGTTTCGCATGTTTGTTTTACACACCTACTAAACTCATCCAGCTTGAAATAAGCCCTGTGGCGTGCCCTCTGCCCCTGTGTTGTAAATATTCCAGTGGTATCTGTTAATGTCATTGTTGTTAACTTTCATTATTAGCCCAACAGTATGATTTGTGGCTAAAGGGGTAGCATAGGCATGTAATGTTAATATTAGCCTAGAGGTTAGTGCTCCAACTATAATGCCACACAAACACACACAAACACACACACACACACACTATTCACACTTCTGATTTGAGGTTTACAGAGGATGACAGCATGGCCTCCAGCTCAGTCACAGACTTTTTATACGCTTTTATTAGGAGAAAATGGAAAACAGGATTTTTCTTTTGCGACTAGCAGTCCAACTCCCACCCAGTCAATAACAGCGCTCAATATGGTTGCAATTAGGAACGCTGTAGAATCGGCTCCCTGTAACTCCTAATGATGGCAAGTTGGCCAGTGTTGCAGATGATTCCCAACTGGAGCCTGGTAGTTTGGCCATAAATACAAGGCAGCGGGTGTCATCACAACTCTCAGGGCTAATTTAATATTTGCAATCAAAGAAAAATTCACCTTCAGCTGCCACACTACAATTTTGTTTTGTGTGTTTTCAGCTTTTCTCTACTTTGTAGTGTATATTTGTTTATGCTGAAAGTTTTGATTGCCTTTTTGTAGTGCCACTTACTTTTGTTGTGAATTGAATTCAGCAGGTTTTATTTCAGGCTCATGTGCTATTGAGGCATGTTATGGGAATGTATGTAGACCTGAAAAACATAAGAAAGCAGCAATGACTTTCCCATTAGGCTGATCAAGTTTGGCAATGTAAGAATCTCCACTAGTTGATTTTCCTTCAGTGTTTCTCTTTTTCCTTCCAGCGAGCAGAAGCAGCTCAGGGAGAGGCGGAGTCGCTCAGAGAGCAGCTGTCCCTGAGTAACCAATCCCTGCAGCTCAGCAGTCCGGCCAAGGCCGACCCCAACACGGTAACACTTTTCACTGCTTCACTGGCTCAATGACTTGCTGGATGGCTGACGAGGAGGTTATTGATAGGCTAAAGATCAGCTTGGCCATTTATTTATTTTTTTGCTAGAGGTGATCAGCTGATTAAAGCTTCAACTTATGGATCACTGTAGTCACTGATCTTAAAGGTCAGCACTAACGCATTGATTTGTTGACTGGATTATTGATTTTCAGGAAGCCAAGGTGGCAATAGTTTATGGGTGTATTGATTAACTGATTTATTGACCTGTTCAATAGACTGTAGAGGTGAGACTTGGTTAACTTAGAGACTGACATGGTATCAGCTTCACTGATCAGTGTGGGAACAGCGTTTGGTACTTGTGATTGATTGATGACTAATGATCTAAAGAAGCAGGCTTTTTGAAAAGGTGATCCCTACCTTGATATTATGATATCAGCTACTTTCAGTAATACAGAATCGTGTTGTTGTAGTGTATAGTTATTTGTATATGTATATGAAAATAGGACTTTTAAGTGTCTGGTTTTTACATGTTTTAGTCTGCTTATTAGGTTAAACTCTGGTGCTATTTGGCTTTTAGGAACAGGCAGCGGAGGTGGCATCTCATTCAAGTCTGGAGGCGGAGCTCAGGGCCAAAGAAAGGGAGACCGCCCAGCTGGTGGAGGACGTCCAGAGACTGCAGGCCAGCCTGACCAAACTCCGAGAGACCACCAGCTCCCAGATTACACAGCTGGAGGATCAGCTCAGCAGCAAGACTGCCATTCTCAAGGTACCAGCAACTATTCATTTTTTTGCTTTGTGTTCTGATCACACCTGTAACTATATTAAAATGTTTAGTTCATTCTGATATCTAGAGTTAAGTCACAAAAATAAGTGCTTAAAATCTAATGTTCCAAGGAGTACCTGTATCATTTAGTTCATGTAATTTAATCACTTTGTAATCAACAGGAACTGGAGGAGAAACTGCAGAAGCAAGCTGACTATGAGGAGGTGAAGAAGGAATTGAGGTGAGATGCATACAGTCATTTCTGTGTGTGTGTCTGTGTCTGTGTCAATCCAGCATAGATTTATTTATTGCTTGTGTTTGATGTCTTTAACGATGTTAAACAAGATGCATGTCTGATGTTTAACTCAATTCAGTGCCCTTATAAAGAAGATTGTATGTCTGTAGCTCTGTATTGTGACTCTCTCACTCTCTGCACCCTCCATTCCTTGTCCTTAAAGAGACAGAAATGGAAAACCTAGAATGCTACATGGTGTTTGTATGCAAGTTTGTTGAGGGTTTATATTAATGTAGTTTTTTTCTCTCTTCAGTATCCTCAAGTCGATGGAGTTTGGAACATCAGACTCCGTGCAGGTAAAAGAAACAGTTAACAGTCTATACACATTAAGACATTTACCACCAGGCCTGGCACATAATTGCAGGTGCAGTAATAGTAATTACAGTATAGATAAAATGAAATTGCACAACTAGATCAGTAAAACGAACATTTTGAAGGTGAAGGCTGGAGCATAGTTGTTCTGAAATATCTCGTGTTAATTTCTGTACCACATTTTCTCTCCCTCAGGACTCATCCAAACCTCTGGAGGTACTGTTGCTGGAGAGGAACCGTAGTCTTCAATCTGAGAGCGCTGCTCTGCGCATTGCCAACACTGACCTCAGCGGTAAGTGGGCCCAAATGTTGGTTCGTAATAAGGGATGGGTTCACCCACACTGCCAAGAGCGTCTTCATTCAGACCAACACAAATGGGAAAAAGTGTATTCAGAATTTGAGTCCAATATTCACGGCAGCTTAGAGGATGACTCAACTACAGGTAATGCTGCGTAGGAATGGGTAAGAAGACGCTACATACATACTGTATGTATACGAATAAATTCTTTTTCTCTGAGAATACTTAACCATTCATTAATGTTTATTGGCATTATTTGTAAAAGTGGCTGCTCAATATGCTTAAGAAATGAATAACATGATACAGAAATGTTGTTCCTTCAGTTCCACACTTGTGAAAAGAAAATGCACCTCTGGTGTCTTTGAGCACCGCCAGCAGGAGGTCAGCCTGAACAGAAATAAAGTTGCAGTACACAAAAAATGAGGACACCATACTATGCCCCCTACATCAGGACTCTTGCCCTCTGCAACAGTGTTTATGGGCTCGAAATGTCATTGCTTTAGGCTTGAATAGCTGAATAGCTTTGAATTGATTAACATTCACAGTAAGGGGAGCTTACTGTCTTACTCAATCATGTTAAGTCTCAATGGTTATGCATTAGAATAATATTTCTCCCAGCGCTTATCATCAAGAAGACTGAGAAAACATAGTTAATGTCTATATTTGTTTTGGTGACTGTAAATATTAAATTCAAGAAAGAAGTAAAATGAGGTCTTTATTCTGAATTGGTAGAATCTGTTTTTGGTGACATGCATCTGTTTTCTGGTCAGCCATAAAAATGTTAAAAAAATATATATATTTTATCGCTCCGTTGTTTTTTCCTGGATGTAATTTCATGAACTAAAGACTATGATACTGACTAAAGACTATGATACCTCATCTACAATGGAATGATTCAGTGCTTAGGAACACACTGCAGCAGCATGGAAGAGGACTCACATGGTGTATTGGCTATCTAAGGACATCATTTTACTCTGTCCAGTTACTTCCACTTTGCCTGCAAGAGAGAGAGACCTGGGCCAAGCTAATCTGCCTAAGTGGCACAGTGTCAATTGTTTTGTTTGTCCTTTTTTTCTTCCAGGCTGTGGCTTACAAGAAAGGTTGAAATCACAAATGCATGGGCACTTTGTCTGGGGGGGTTGGCAAAAAAGGAAAACAAAGTTCACTTTAATTTGGAAAAGACTTGATTAAGATAACTTTTGTTTATTTTTTTTTTCTCTCTCTCTTTTTGGAACCCCTTTTTTGTTGACTCCCCCATAATGCATGGTGTGTTTGACCTTTCTTGTAGGGTCAGCCAGGCGAAAAGGGACAGAAGAGTCCACGACGAAGGAGGAGACTATGCCCAGTGATCCCACTTCTTCGCCCCCTCCTCCCCCTCCTTCTCTTCCTTCCTCCTCGCAGCTCCCCCTGTCTCGCACTCATGCAGACCCCCTCAACACTGCCACCACCACCAGCACCGGCGAAACGCACCCTTTCACTCCAACGGGCATTGGACAGGACTTCTACTCCCCTGTCTTCCCTCTAGTGGGTGGTAAGATGGCTTTGAACTCCCTAATCCAGCGACAGCTGCTCCAGACCTTCTACTCCAAAGCTTTGCAGGAGTCATCTGGAATTCCCAGTGGGGCTCTCCTGTTCACTCCCTTCACTCCAACTCTCAGCTCTATCCCTACCTCCACCCCCGGCTCTGGATCTGCTGCCATCCCTCTGGCAGCGAGCAGCCCCCAGCCACCTCCAGCCAGCCCAGACATGGCTCCTGTTAATGGGAGCAGCACCGCTGGCAGCGCCCCGTCCCCTTCACCCAACCACTCTGACGCCACTACAGGGAGCATTTTGGATGGGGAGGACATGGACACAGCAGAGATTGCCCGACAGGTGAAAGAGCAGTTGATCAAGCACAACATTGGTCAGCGTGTGTTTGGCCATTACGTGTTGGGACTGTCCCAGGGTTCGGTCAGTGAGATCCTGGCAAGACCAAAGCCGTGGAACAAGCTAACCATCCGAGGGAAGGAGCCTTTCCACAAGATGAGGCAGTTTCTCGCTGATGAGCAGAACATCCTCGCACTGCGCAGCATCCAAGGACGGCAGAGAGGTGTGTCTGTGTATCTTCCATGTGTCTGTATATGTGCGCGCGTGTGTGTGTCTTGCGTGTGTGTGTGTGTGTATGTATGTATGTGTGTACAGCCCTGCACAGAGCCATTGATTAGCCTGCCAGTATGGACTAGCTTTTTATTTTTCTTTGTCTTTCCTAACTCCCATCCTTTGCCACACCTGTGTGTTTTGAGTGAGTTCCTAGTCACGCACTGATCCCAGGAGCCTCTCTTAGCTATTGTGGTCAATACAGAAACCTTTCACACATCAATAGTATTGATTGGTGGGAACTAGGAGGAAGGCAGGGCTACTGTTAACTACGGGTAGATTCGATTAGCTTGGGCCTGCTTTTGTTAACGCATCAGGACATCTCTGATTGAAGGAAGTCTCAGCGGTACAAAAAAAAAAAAAACACAGGCAATTCTACCACCTAGCCCAAGACACAACCTGTGTTTAAAATAAGGCTGTGGTTCGTAAGCTCCTGTTTAATACATACTGTTAAATAATATATCCCTAACTAGTCTGTCTTTATAGTACTAAAATATTCCTGTTAGAAATTTTAGAGGTTTTATTCCTTCCAAGGCCACAGATGTTAAAAATCAATACATTTATGGTACTATAATGGACGGACGTATCGACACATACCAAATATTTGCAAAGCATTATAGGGCACCATATAGTCTAGCTGTAAAAGAAAAAAAAAACACACAAGTGCTGTAACATAGTGTGTGGTATATTGTTTTTAACAGAGGGCTCAGGCCAGCCCCAGCTTAGCCGAGTGTTTCAGGATGTCCCGAAGCGGAGAGCCCTCTCCGATACAGCTTCACACACAGGTCTGTCCCCTTCACACACAGAGATTCTAGCACGTTCTGTCTGTGTGGCATGTTTGTGTTGGGGTGAACTGTATCTATGATGTACGTGTGTGCGCGTGTGTGTGTGCGTGCGTGTGTGTGTGCGCGCACTTGTGTGTTGGCATTTATTAATTTGCGGGCAAAGCATACAGATACAAATGTGCCTTGAAGGTAACCGCACAGTTCCAGTGTCTTGCGTCAACGGAAAAGCCAGCATGTGTATTTAGGGATTTTATTGGTAGCTGTTATTCTGTGGGGAACATTTACTGTACAAACCCTGTAGCACGTGTGCATGTGTGAGCTCCAAAGGGACCAGAGTAATTTCAAGGATCCCTCCAGTGTAGTTGCCTTGTTGTTCTTTGTGCTGTGTTATGGTGTAATTATTTGATGTCCTTATAGGCTCTATAGTTGGTTATTTCAGCTCTTTTATCTGACAATATATTAATCTCCATATGTTCCTTCTTTCTCTCCTCCCAGGTAACATTACAGCCCGTGTGCGAACCCCAGAGGCAGGTTCAGATGAAGCTATCAAGTCCATTCTGGAGCAGGCCAAAAGAGAACTGCAGGTGCAGAAAGCTGGTGAGTCGGGTGTTTTTTCCTCACATGTAGCGTCAGAGTATTCTAGTTGATGCACTGTAACTTTGTGTTTCTCTGAGTCTTTCAACACATCCCTTTTCTCTTTTCTCAACAGACTTGTCCCATGCTCAACCCTCATATACAGGACTGAAAGGAGGGGGTGGAGGCGGAGTAGGTGGTGGAGGGGGCAGCGGATCAGATGAGGCCATTCGCTCCATTTTAGAGCAAGCTCGCCGAGAGATGGAGGCCCAACAGGCTGCACTGGAGCCCATCCTCAAAGCCTCGTCTTCCTCATCTGCAACTTCACTATCTCAGCGGGATCTCCTAGGCTCTCCGCTCACCGCTCCCCTCCCTCCTTACAACCCCCTGGCACTCTCCCTCAAAAAGCCTACCAGCTCCCTTTTGTCTTCGCCCTCGTCACCATCTCCCATCCTGGACTTCAGCTCCAGTGTGAAGAGAGAGGGCAGGGCCTCTTCAGGGATAGACATGTCTGCTGACGGACCTCTCAGGCTTGGTCGGAGCTCTGATGGCTCAGCTCGCTCTGGAAATTCTGGGGGAGTGGGTTACTGGAGAGAGCAATGGTGGAGCAATATGCACACAGATCCCCGCAAGACCTTAACCGGCCAGACAGGAGAGGAAAATCACAATCACGAGGATTCCAAAGAGGTGAGGGGGGACAAAACAAAACCTGCTTTGTGTGCTTTATCTACTTGTTCTTTGTTTTTTGTTTTTTTGTTTTACAGTGGTTGCATGTCTGATTCTTTCTGCTGATGTGTGTTTCAGGGAATATTGAGTGACAGTCTGTCTCGACACAAACCTTGGAACAAGTTAAACCAGAGGAGCAGAGAGCCATACCTCCGCATGCAGCCGTGGCTCAATGGAGACCAGGGGCAAAACACTCACATCCAGCCAGCTCAGAACCAAGGTAAATAAATCACACACACCAGCACATGGATTCACACAACCAGGCTCCTAGGGCTAGAGCATTACTCCGAAAGCCTGATTAGAGCTAGTGGCTAGTGGTTACTGTCAGTCTGTCACTCACCCGACCCACCCTCCTCCTCCTCACCCCCGCCTCCTTCCTTCTCCTCCCACCATCCCCCCATCCCCAGTGCTGTGGCAGTGTCAGCCAGCAAGCTGCTGGTTTGTCATGTCATAGACAAGTTAGTGTTGCAGCGCCAGATGGCAGCTCTGTGTGTGTGTGTGCGTGCATGTTTGTGTCTCTCTTTCTCTCTGGGGGTGTAAACAGCAGCTAATGTACACTGACAGCTCCTCATAACTGCTCTCTTCCAGCCTGCTGAGCTGCACAGCAGTGCTACACAGACAGAGACAGGGAGATGAAGGAATAGGAGGAGGAAGCCAAAAAAGCTTCAAACTGAAAACTTAAGCACCTTTGCTGTTTGTTTAACAGGAATTAAATTAATTGATGTAGTATGACTGAAGTCCCTCCCTAACCCAGTGGGAAGTGGAGATGAAACTGTTCTCTTACACAGTAACACGTCTCCTAACCTGTGTGATCTTTCTCGCCCTGTCTGTTCTGCTCAAGCAGAGGGTACTCCCAAGACATCAGCGAGCTGTAGCCCCGCTCCAGAGTCACCCCTCAGTTCAGCTGAGGAGTCTGTCAATGGTCTCACCGGGGATCCACTCGCTTCACAGTCCTCCAGTCTCAAACCTCCATCTGATGATCCCTCGGGTGGGGAGTCTCAGCCTGGCACCCCTTTGCCTCTACCAGGTCATTCGGGTCTCAGCATCCAGGAGATGGTCGCAATGTCTCCCGAACTCGATACTTATGCCATCACCAAGAAGGTTAAGGAGGTGCTTACTGATAACAACCTTGGTAAGAAACACAAGCATTATATTTACCACTTTCTGCTGTGTTTTGATGCTCTATTCTGTATTGTACATTGTCTTTCTCTTCACCTCCCATTCAATGCATTATTCACCATTTCAGTCCCCCTGTTTGTTTCTTAACCAGGCCAGCGTCTGTTTGGGGAGACTATCTTGGGTCTGACTCAGGGTTCTGTCTCAGATTTGCTAGCCAGACCCAAACCATGGCACAAGCTCAGCCTCAAGGGCAGGGAGCCCTTCGTCCGCATGCAGCTCTGGCTCCAGGACCCACACAGTGTGGAAAAACTGATGGACATGAAACGCCTGGAGAAGAAAGGTATGTAGAAAAAAGGTTCATTGAGGAGATATAAATGCACACTTCATACAGCGGTGTTCCGTCAGAAGTAATAAACAAGAAGCTGTCAGAAAAACCTTCATGTTATCTGCTTAAGCATGCATTTTCTTTATAAATACATTCAGTAAAAGTAAAACACAAGCAGCAGCCTTCAACACACAAATACACATGAACATCTGCACACATAATATCCTTTGTGCAGGACAGCAGAGCATGTTGTGCAGATCACAGTCATCTTGGTGTGATGTCAGTACCAATCAGGACTGCAGACATCACATACTGTATTAGATGTGACAGCTAGGGGCCTGCCGGGGGGCCTGCTTACTCACAGTCATCAGCACTCCTCTTCATCATCATCGTCATCATAATAATCATCAGTGTCTATAAGCTTGTATTTTTATGATTTGTTAGCCCATAGCTCGCTCTATCACTCCATCCTACTGTTTTCCCTTCTGTTTGCACAACGCATGTAAGAATCAGCTCAACCAAGAGGCCTCCTCCTCCTCGCTGCCTCAGAGTGACCCTAAACTGCTCTCAGTGGAGATGGGATACGCATGTTTGAACCTGCTAGCAGGCACAAGCATCCTGGCAGTTTACCCTCCTGATATCACAAACTACACACAAGGGCGAAAAACAAAACTGACCTCACAACAGTGTGTGCAGGGGTTGGGTGGGTGGGGTTACTCTCCATTCAACTTCATTTTAGATTATTGACCCCAAAATAATGGATCCAAATAGCAGTGGGGAATAGTTCTGGCCAGTAGCAGGGCTCAGAGGAAAGACATGGCCTTAGTCTAGAGTAACATATTTGACCTCTCACCCTTGTGGTACAAGCCTGGGAGGCAGCACACAACTTTCAGAGTGGTCTAACCTTGCTCTTAGGGGTTTTTCCCCTGCAATACTAATATCTGGCAGTGTGTATAGGGGTTGAGAAAATGTCAACCTCATGCAAAGCTGCCATGAGCTGTTCATTTTCAGCTTCTGGTACCCGGAGTGAATGCTTGTTTGCTTTAAAATGGAAAAGATGCCTTCTTTGTTGTAAATCCTGAGTGAGACAATAGCACCACCTAGTGGCTGATGATGATATTACAGGATCAGAGTCAGCGTGGCAATGTCAGATGCATCCTGGTGGGATGCGTTGGAACCTCTACTGTGGCAGACCTTTGAATAAGCTGGTCAGATCTTTTACTATCTGTGAAATCCGCCCAGGATTGTGCTTTTTAAAATGCTGAACACAGAATATCTCAAATCAGCTTCAGCAGTTTGAATTATTTTAATTATTGATTAAATTTACTAGTTATCTTTTCAGTGAATCAGTATTGATTTTATTTGATTTTGAAACTGGTATTTCTAACCCAGACGTCAATATCCCACAGGTGTGATTTTACTATTAAAATTCAGGCCATTTGTTCATTAGAATTTTCTGAGGCACTAACTTTCCCTTTCTTGTTTGTGTGTCACTGTTTAGCTTACATGAAGAGGCGGCTGAGCTCCTTGAGTGATGGCCATTCAGTGGACATTTTGGCTGGAACAGATTATGTGCAGGGCTCTCAGAGCCCCGGACAGCAGCACCTGAAGAAGCCCAGAGTGGTGCTGGGCCCTGAGGAGAAGGAGGCTCTGAAAAAGGCTTACCAGCAGAAGCCCTATCCCTCCCCAAAGACGATTGAGGAGCTAGCCTCCCAGCTCAACCTGAAGACCAGTACTGTTATCAACTGGTTTCATAATTACAGGTTAGCAAAATAGGTACACTTCAGTATATCTGTACAGTTTGTGCACCACAAGCTATTGATTTTAATAATTCTAGTTTATCATGACTGTCATGGATTTTCATTTTCAGCATGAAGCTATGACTTTTGTAGTTTTGCAATTCACAACCTTACCTTAGCTTAAATTAATGCTGTTGAATGGCCTTTCTTTTTGCATATGCATAATGAATTTTGTTTTAATGTTATTTTGTAAAATGTTACAATGAGCAAGAGCTGGTATCACTGCCCTTTTCCCCATAAAAAGACACACACATAAAACAATTTAAGATCACCAAAGTTTTATTATGCATTATGTCTGATATAATTGTGATTGAATTCATATGTCTCTAATAGGTCACGTATCCGGCGAGAGCTCTTCATAGAGGAGATCCAGGCAGCTGGAGGGGTAGGACCTGGCAGTGAAGGGGGCTCCCCTTCCCTCCGTGGGTCCAAATCAGGAGAGGGGGACAGCTGTGATGGGACAGAATCTGAAGGCACAGTGGAGACACGCCAGGGACTGGGCATTGGACTGGAGGATCATAGAGGCGCATGCAAAGACCACGACATGGAGGCTGAGTCTGAGGCAGGGGGCTCTAATAACTCCCCTGCCCAGATAGACTGCCCCATCTCAGGCTTAACCGGGCCAGGCTCCAGCTGTGGACAGGGTGGTCTGGGGCTATTCAGCCTCACAGAGGCTTCCTCCAGTAGCTCTGCCTCTAGTACTAACATCCCTGCCTCTGGCCCTGCCAGAAACCCCAGAGACAACAATCTGCGCAAGAAGAAAGCAGCCAATCTGAATAACATCATCCACAGGCTGGAGAAGGCTGCCAGCAAAGAGGATCCCTCAGAGTGGGAGTTCTAGCTCCCCCTGATCATCCTTCATCCCTCTTGTCTCATAACCTCACGACCTCTAACCTTGGACCCCTCCTGCTCTGTTCCAGTTGGAGAGTGGACACAGCCAAAGTCAAGCTCAGCAGCCATTTTTATTACATAGAAGCTTTCCGAAAAGTGGAAAGAATCAAAGAGTGGTTGGAAAAACCCTTAAAAAGAAGATTTACTGAATACCTAGAAGAACAAACTAAGAGAACTTAAGTGTTTCTCCTGTTTTTTTTTTTAAACTGAGTTTTGTTTTTGTACTGAGAAAAGCACTTAGCCGTCCTGCTGGCCTCCGGCCCTGCTGTACCTCCCCTATCACCAGCCACTGGTGCACCAGACTGGTTAGTCCTGAGCTGGGGTCTGACCTGCAGCTGGGGTTGAAAACTGGACTCAGTAACACAGGCAAGGCCTGACACAGCAGCTGTCACAGTGATAGACACTGATAGATGATAGATAGAGACAGGAACTCTCTTACAAGAACTCTCACTTTCTTAAAGGAGATTTTTTCCGCTCTTCTTCTCACCTCCCAAGTGTCCACAAACCTCCCCTCACTCAGTGAGACGCCTCATTTTTCACACTGTAGAGTGACTGTTACAAACCCTTTGCCTTTTTCACTCACTGCGTGCGTGTGTGTGTGTGTTTGTATGTTAGGGGTTGTGTCAGTGTGCACGCGCGTGTGCGTATGTCTGTTTACACACCGAAATATGGTGTGTATATGTGCGTTCTCTTCTCAATGGCAGCATGTTTTCTTTTTTTATCTCACTCCTGCACTCTAAAGAGGGTAGTGGAAGGCCTGCTGGCTGAGCTGCCATGGTTACTGATGTAAGAAAGATGAACTTTGACCTGTTGTGTCCCCTATCCTATCCTGCTGACAGCCATGTGATGGCCAGAAGGATCTTGAATTCCTCACAACCACACGCACTCATCTGAAGAGGAAGGAAGGACGGAACCCCCCTTTTTGCCTCCTTAAGCCCTTCTTTTAAGGATGAAGGATGATCTCTTTTTTTGATATTGCAATTTGGTTGCCAATAAGAGATTGCACAGTCTATTGACTCTAAAGAGTACAAAATAGGGAATTCTAGGAAGCCTTTTAATTAGTACAAAATAAGAACACAAAATAAGAAAACAAGTTACTGTTGGATTAAAAAAAACTAATTAGAATGGAATAATGTTGCATTGTTGAAATACGATACAATGAATTCAAGTAGTACTGTAGCTGTCTGACATGGTGATACTATACGTGTCTCTTGTTGTTTTAGGTTGTGCACGTCACAACTTTGCCCAGCACTGGACCTGCTGGGTGTGTGTGTGTGTGTGTGTGTGTGTGTGTGTGTGTGTCTGCATCACGGATAAATTTTCTCTGTTCACAAACACACATCTTTTTATAGGCCAAATCAGGAAGAGTGTGTGTGCATGTGTGTGTCTGTGTGAGAGTGTGTGCGCATCTTGTGTGCATTTATATTTGCCTGCATGTAAGTCAGTGTTGAGGTCAATTCACTCAGTTAAGTTAAAGAAAAGAGTTATCAATAATGAAATTCTTGACTGAAACGTGGGTTTCAGCAAATGAATTGCAACGTACAGTGCTCGATTACACTGTACTTTCTGTTGATTGCCATCAAAGTGAATTCACCCCAACCCTGGTGTGAGAAATTACCACTCTCCTCCAGTCTATCCTGTATCCAGGGATGTAAGTCTTTTGCATTGAATTCTACTGTATACACTACAAATTATAAGGCATATCACCTCCTCCCTGTCCCACACAAGCCCTCAGTGCCTGTCAGCCCACTGCCTCCCCTTCGTGTGTGTGTGTGTGTGTGTGTGTGTGTGTGTGTGTGTGTGTGTGTGAGTGAGAGAGAGAGAGGGTGTCTGTGTGGGTGCATGCACACGCATGCCTGACAATTCATGCGTGTGCTCAAGTGCGTGCGATTGAGGAGTGTTAAGTGTTTCCAATGAGTGGGGTCATATTTCGTATCTACTTGCACACACTACTAGTGCACAACTGACACCCTTCTTTAAGCTGTTTGATGCGTTACCATTACATTAATCTTCTCACAAAGTAGTGTAATACTATGATTTACTGTAGCTTGGTTTTATTGCTATTTTGCATTTATAGTTTGGTTTTTATTCTGCTTATTTATAGGTGCTGTATTTTTCATTTAATGTCTTATCATTTGAGTTGTCTATTTTTTAAGGGATTATACTGTTCCTGAGGGCAAGTAACATTTTTATTAGACGTATAGACTGCCGGCAGTATTGGTTAATATTTACAAAGATGTACTAGTTCTCATTTGTTTGTATATTCATGAATCCTAAAGTTTAGTGTCATTTGAATAGCTTTGAGAAATGTGTTTGCTACAGTTCATGCTCCCGTAAGCATAAAGCTTTTACCACAACAGTTATGCTCTTAAATTGCTAGCTAGAGAATCAAAGGACATATCAAGATCACTGAATATATGATAGCATATCTCTTTTCCTGTTTTCTATTCTCAAATGATGTGTTTTTTGGCTGTTTCTTGGGCAAGCCCAACACTAACACTCGGCAGGGCATGCAGCTTTTTTTTAGATAGAGTTCACCCACTCTTAAATCACATTATCATAATTAACAGGTCCAAATGTGTACACTTTGTCAACTAAGTCAAATGAAATTACCTGAACATGAGAGCACGTTAACTTGAAAGAGGTCATATCTGCCAAATTGAGATTAGAGAAGTGTACCAGCTAGCAGGTGTGCTACGCCACAATAAACAGATAGCCAGCCTATGATTATGCAGAATTTCTATTGCAGTCCGTGACAAAGCACTTATTAGGATCTTTTTTTGAAGACTTAACCTAGGACAGGGTCTGTAAACACTACAACATAGTACGATCCCGGAATCTTGGGAAATGTATGCCTTTTTTTAAAACTGGTTGTGAACCAAGCACAGACTCTTATCCGCATCCTAACACTAAAAAATTGAAACATAACAAAATCGTGCCCATGTTTTCTACATGACAAAACTGTATTCTTAGACAGCAGCCCCTTACTTCAAACTACAGATGTCTGTGTGACAAAAGGGGCATTGTCCTGTACAGTTGTAGATATTATGAGTCACCACCTGTTGTTGGTTTGTATCCAAGATCTCCTCAGTCCATCCTCCCATCTCCCTGAACGTACATCCAGGCAAATTGCCAAAAGATACTGATAACCCCATTGCGCTGCATTAAGGTGCATCAGATCAAATTGCTTTGTCCTGTGTATCTTACGAGTGCGTAACTCCTCAAACATCGGCTCTTCCTGCAGACGACTGATGTGAAACATCAGCCTCGTGCAGAACTCTGAAGGCTTATTGCCTTCCATGGACTGCTTGGACTGGGCAACCACAATATGTTTTATGGTGATGAATGGTTACTGTAAAGCATAAGCACTTAACCCATTAGCCGTTTTATAGCCAGATCCATCTACTCACCTAAACCATGTGAGATCATCAGATTTGTGCCTTTAACTGCCAAGCAGGGCACCAAACTAGTGATGTCATTAGATGTAGACGATTTCACCTGATTTGTTCACAATCCGTCCGACATCTTTAGACACATTTATTTGTCATGCACTTCATATTGGTACTTAAAAGTTGACTTCTCTCAGCTGTGTGGGGAGGGTTGTATAGAACAGCCGGAGTGCAGTGAAACCGTAACGGGAGAATCCAGACTCGTGTAGTCGTATGACTGATCTGCAGACGCGCTTTGGTCCTGGTCTCATTTCAGACAGTTGTTTTGACACGATGCATTTCTTAAGTTGTACATAACCTCACTAGCAACAAAAGGCCAGAGCATTGAATGAAGGAGGAAGCATGCAGAAACAGCGTTCACTGTAATAACACTGAATTTATTCATAGGGCATTTTGTATTTTTTCTGTTTGTGTCAGGTTTGCTGTGACATTTAATAACGGCACTACAGGTATTGATAATGATGTGTGCCAATTCTAATGGTTATTTGCAAAAGAGACGTGTAAATACATTTGATCAAGTAGCTATTGATTCACTATTGTCACAGGATGCTTTTGTTTTTGAAGGCAGGAAGAGAGAAGGGACGATTCAGGACTTTTCCATGATCCACAGATATTTTTCTACAAATTTAAATCAGATGATTCTATACACTGTTGAATAACATTGTAAAGGTGTAACAGATGCTGTATATCATATCATGTTTTCTGAAGTCGTAAAGCTTTACTGTATGATCTGTTGAAGTAGTGGTTATTCATTTGACATATTAGTTGTAATGGAAGCCCGAACAGCAGCACTGGTCACCATATTCAGGAAAAAAAAAAAAAAAAAAAAGAAAGAAAGAAAAGAAAAACCTCAGATGTTTTTTGTAATACTTTTAGAATATATCTTATGAAGTGGGTTTTGTAAGGAAACACTTTCGAATCAGTGGTGCTGAATGCAGAGCACACTCAGTAATACATACACGCATAAAACAGCACAATACACTCATCATTTAAACCCCTCCCGCCTCCACCTAACTAGCGTGCTTTTTGTTTTTCGCTCACCTCTCATATTGGCTCTCGCTAATTTTAAGTCTTAAACAATTTCCTCGTATCTCGTCAGTTATTTCATGCTCACACGTACAACTCTAACACCCAGAGGTCAGCTCTGGAACAATAAACATTTCAGCGAATAAGCAAGACTTAAAAGAGGAAGCATAAAGCCAAATAGCGAAGGAGTTATCCACCTCTGTTGAAAGGTCGCTCACACTTTTCTGTCTGTTGCTACCTTGTGTTGTCACTTCAGTTCACCCATAGCTTAAACCCACAGTGTAGTTTGACAACCAAATGACCTGGGGAGATCTTCAACTCCCCCTTTTGGAAAGCTTTAAGATCCTTGTTGAGGCTTTAGCGAGTTCGGAGTGTTTTTAGATGATTTTTTCCAACGTGTCATCAACAACGTGGAAGTAATAATTCTCATAACTTCTCCCACTGCTTATTTTGTGAGTGTGAGTGTGCGTGTACGTGTGTGTTGTAGTACAAAAGGCTGCATGACTGTAAAGGGATGGTTAAAATGTTTTTTGAAAGTTGTTTCCCGAGCACTTCTGTCACTCCTGAGATGCTTTTTTCTCCTTCGGGGTTTCCCTCCCTTTCATTTTTCCTCATGTATCATTGTTTCTTTATCTTTCTATTTACTAAACGTATCATGTTGTTTGTTCTCAGCACTGTAAAACAGTCCCTTCTACAACATTGAAAAGCAATATCACTGTATGAAACGTTCACAATGTATTTGTTATGATTGACATTTGATTCATCATCATTATTATTCACATGCACCCTAGGTGTGATAATTGAAGTAAATCTCTTTTATACAAATACTAAAAGTGTGCTGTGGTAGTTTGTTTTTTTTGTTTGTTTGTTTGGTTTGTTTTTCTTTTGTTTCTTTGCTAAAAACCTTGGGAAATATACTGTAATTGTTGAATGCTATGAATGGTTCTGTAAAATAAGTATTCTCAGAGAAAGAGACACACGGGGGGGGTGGGAGGGGTTTCTGTAAGGGTTTCTGTCATGTTTTGGAATTTGGACTACTGCCATTTATTTTCGCTACAGGTGAGTAGTGTTGGAGAACTATAAATAAAACCTACATACAAACAAGAAATCTAAAAGAAACCTCATCTTCAATGGATCTTTATCTGTCCTCTGTTTCCTCGCTAGGCCGTTACGCACAGCTGCAGATGGAGTTTTCTGCTGCAGTGCGCACAAGCGCTGAGCAGAAGGAGCTGATCCTCAAGCTGGAGCACGACTTGAGCACCATCCAGACCATGTCCTCCCTGCCACGCCCCGATGCAGATGGGTCAGAGGTCAGCAACATGGGGAACATCCCGGAGCCAGTCAAAGAGGCCACTGCAATGTTTACTGGTAGGCACCTGCATTTGATGAAAAGCTGGGGGGCTGATTGAAATGTCAACTGGAGGAAGTTTTCCTTGTTAAATAGAGATATGTTAGTATAGGGAAGGCAGGAAGACAGTTAATACCGTTCATATGAAGTACATGCATTTCCCAAACTAGAACCATTGGAAGCAGTGAACTCACCCTTTAATTGGTAATAAATACACTGACTATTTGATCTCTAACATCTAAACTCGGTTTGCAGTGCTCGACATCTCATTTTTCCAACTGAGCTCTACTCACTTCAAACCAGCTGGAAGAGTTTAGCAAAACCGACATTTCTCATATGAAGTAACCATGTTTTGGCACCCTCATTTATCTAAATGGGCTGACCAAAACATTAGCAACACCTCTTAATATAATGCTCACCAGTACACCAATGTACACTATGACCTCAGAATAAACAGAGTATATTATGTTTACCTGCACAGGGACTGGAGATGGAAATAAGCTTATTGTGGTACATGATGCTGTTGAAGTCTGACTTCCTGACAGCACACATTCTCTGATTGAAAGGTAGACCTGCTGAGAGGAAGCTTTGAATGGGTTGTCTGTTAAATACTGCAGATTAAACTCATTAGAAGAATTCAGTGTTTCCTTCCATGTGCCAGTCAAGACAGTTTAGTTTTAAACTGTTAACTGGAATTACACCAGCATCACAGAATAAAGTGAAATTCACCAGAGTCATGGTTAATACACTTAATATGATGTGTAACTACGAGAAGTGAATTATGACATGCAAGTGTCTGTTGTCTCCAGGTTCCGGCGTGAGTTCCCATCCTGAGCTTCCTCCGGGCCAGATGGACTCTCTGCTCTCTATCATCTCCAGCCAAAGAGAGAGGTTTCGCTCCCGCAACCAGGAACTGGAAGCTGTGAGTCACGATCTCTCTCTAACAAACACACACACACACACACACACACACACACTCACACCCTATACACATACTGTTTATTGAGTCTTTCGTAGGAGAACTAATTTCTCATCCATTTGTTTCCTCTGTCCCTTGTAGGAGAATCGCTCCATGCAGCAGACCATGCAGGCCCTGCAGAGTGAACTAGACAGCCTGAGAGCAGACAACATCAAACTCTATGAGAAAATCAAATTCCTGCAGAGCTACCCTGGCAGAGTGCGTCTGTGTGTGTCTGTGTGCGAGTGTGTGTGTGTGTGTGTGTGTGTGTGTGTCTGTGTGCGAGTGTGTGTGTGTGTGTGTGTATGTGCGCTCTACATGGGTGACATGTTCTTGTTTTTGATATTAAACTGCTCTTGTGATATTTGGAACCTGAATATATTGTTGAATAAAATTTAGAATTGACAGTTTTCTCTTTGACGTAGGCCGGAGGCAGTGATGACACCGTGATGCGCTACTCCTCCCAGTACGAGGAGAGACTAGATCCCTTTGCTTCCTTTAGCAAGAAGGTAAAAAACACACACCTTCACAACACACAGAAGATCTTAACTGTATGTCTTCTCACTGTGACCAGTGATCATTCTGAATGAGAGATTAGTTCATTAGACTCAACAAGATTGAGTTTTACTGTTTTCTATGTTCACTATTGATGACGATGGCAAATCAGCAAGGTGATCTGTGTCATGTTTGACCTTGGTTTATTGTCATTCTTTAAAGTAGGAGCTCAAAACAAGGTAGGTAGGTAGACATTCTAAGGAAGTCAGACCTCAGTTCTAGGGAATACACTAAACACCTCAGACTGTCAGTATGTGAAATATAAAAGCACCTCAAACTGTATGTCATCTGTTTCGCTTTTCAAAGATGGTGTGTTTTGGTTAAGGCTAAATACTCTGTTTTACAGGAGCGTCAGCGCAGATACCTGAGTCTCAGCCCCTGGGATAAAGCAACTCTGAGCCTGGTAAACCTCGAACACACACACACACACACACACACACACACACACACACACACACACACACACACACACGTGTTACGACGTGTGATGTCCAACCCTCTTGTATTTTGTGTTCTAGGGACGAGTGATTCTCTCCAACAAGATGGCCCGGACTGTTGCTTTTTTCTACACTCTCTTTCTGCATTGTTTGGTGTTCTTGGTACGTCCCCTTGAAAATCTGAGGAGCTTCTAATTATGCTTCTGTGTGTTCAGCTTTAGAGAAATTGTTCTCCCCCTTTACGTGCTGGTTTTATTTTAATTTATTTTATTGTTCCTTCTCCAGGTGTTGTACAAAACTGCTTGGAGCGAGAGTATCGGCAGAGACTGCTCAGCTTTTTGTGCTAAAAAGTGAGTTTGCATCCTACAGTGGAATCTAAAGCTTGAACATGTGTCTGACTCTTTCTGCATCATGCGTGAGTTGAACAATGAATTTTAATCCCTACAAATCAAAATTTCTGTCTCTCTGTGACATGCAGGTACGCTGACCACCTCCACCGTTTCCATGAGAACGATCAAAACCTCTAAGCTCAGTCAGTCATGTCTGACCAGTGAGATGTCGGCATTCAACGGCATGTGTGCGCTGCATAAAAGTTTCCCTGTTTATGCTCCTAATGTAAACAGAGCTTTAATTTTCAGTTGTTCTTGCGGTAGCTAACATCTCCACTAGAGGTCAGTTCTGGCTCTAAGCTGTAAATCAGGGGGTTGCTCTACATTCTTTCTGTTTTCAGTACAAATTTCTCTTTAATAAGTTCCAATTAGAAGCCCAGCAAAATATATATTTAAAGGATCCTTCATGGGCTCTTAGATGATCGTAATAATGGATGTTGGTGATTAATAAATCCTAAAAAATGATTCTGCTTATCATCCTATACCAGGGACCACAGTAATCTTTTTTTTTTTTTCTTTTATTGAGTTTAACTGGAATTTTGAATAAGGGGAGAATTGAAATTGATTAGGATAAAGTTAATATAAAGTTGATATAAGACAGGGATAGGGGATATGGTTAAGGAACATTTTGTTTGAATGCATTTTTGTGAAGGTGGGGAAGAAAGAGATTGTCATTTAAAAAGTTAAAATGGTGGTGGAACAGCTGAGAAGGTTTTTAATTCCTTTTGACTTGAGATTGACTAATGTCATTGATTAATGGGTAAATACGGTTTTAATGACTTGGCATTATTACCATTTAGAGACCATTTGCTCCTCACCTGAAAAATGAGGGTTTGCAGTAATGATACATTCGTGATTATTAAGTCAAAACAAATCACTGTGCATGTTTACCTGCTTTCTTCTTCCTTTTCTGACTGACGTTGCAGATATATTCCAAATAAAGTCTATGCAGTAATTTTTCTTGTGTTGTTTTCATTCGGAGATGTGGGTAATAGTGAAGATGGCACTTTGTGGATATAGGTATATGTTACTTTGTAACCAAGGCTTGAAACCAATAAATGCTCTCTGTAGGATGTGTAGGGAAGTTGAGACTGGAGTCGGGGGTGAGAAACAAGGTGGCTGGTGGCACCGCCTTCCATGTGGGAGACTGGGGTTCGAATCCCAGGTGTCGAATCCAAGGTGTGGCCTACCTCCAATAGGGGTCCTTAGGCAACACCTCCTTACACCTGCCCTTGTAAGTCGCTTTGGATAGAAGTGTTTGAGAAAGTGTCTCTTATTTAAAGGAGGAAAAGCTGAGCTCCTCCATAGGCCTCCAGTGTTGTCCAAAAACTTAAAAACAAACAATCTCCATGTACATTACCTTTGATACTGTAAATATATGTGTATGTATTGTCCTGCTGGTGGAAATACTCAAATCTAGATTAATGTGCAACTGAAAAATAGTCCTAGTAAATGCATTATTTAGACGTCTCCCCGACAGTACGGTGCCCAGATTTTCCAGGACTTCGCTTAATACATATTTGTATTTCTAAGAGGTTTATGACCTCCTTATAATCATTATGCTGAGAACCACAGGCAGAATTGGGAAGTCATGGTTTTGTGTTTTTACATAAGTCATGATGGAAAAGAGGCAAATGTATGCTGGAAGCAAACACTTGTAGTCGTTAACTGCCAGAAGAAAGCCCGGCTGAAACCGGAACGCACACAGGGATGGCAGGAGTGAATGTCAGCGATTCAGGTCTCAGCATGTCCCACTGATAGCTGCCTGCATCTGAGTTTGACTGAATTAGATTGCATTATTCATGAGAAGTCTCCTCTTAAAGAGCACCTCAGCTCACAGTCATTAAAGACTAACAAGAGACACACACACACACACCTCCTCCTCCTCCTTTTTGCTTATCAATCAGAGCAGACCTCAGCAATCTCAGCACAATTACAGCCTCGTTCTGACCTTCAGAGCACCATTCACCTCTAACCCCAGACAGGGATACGCACACAGTTTGCTTCCCCTACGCCTCCTCTCACCGGTTCCCATCTCGGTACCTTTCCCCCACATCCCTCATCTCAGCTTCTCCAGCTGCTCATTGACGGCTCCATTAATATTAACAACATCCATCTGTGGTACAACAAGGATGTTATTTTTACTGCCGTGGACAGGTCACTTCACGAGTCCAAAAGCTTTCTTTAGTGACACACAGTGACGGGTCGGGATTTTATTTTCTGGCATGTTTCTGAATCCTTCAGTGACGGTCACTATAGAACTGGAAAAAAAATAGAAGAGTACTGAATTATTTAAATTTTTTCTTTTCTACATTGGTTCAACAGAGGGCAGTAAAGTTATGTTTTATCGTGAATCTGAATTATTTAGCTGATGTAGTCTGTAGACTGTAGTCAGCCTTGTACCTGTGTTGTTTCTGTTTCTTTCTGCATCACCTTTCCTGTTTTCCCTCTATGTCCTTCAACTGTCTTGATGGGTCAGTTGTGTGAACATAATATCTGTTGTCTTCGTCTAGCATCTGCTGTGACCTCAATATTGGGTTATGGATGGAAACGTGCCTTTTAACAAACTGTTTTTTGTTTAATCAATCGATTGAATTGGGCTACTGTGTGTGTGTGTGTGTATATATATATATATACAGTAAAGTGTATTGTTTTATCATAAACAAAACAAAACACGTAGCTCATATCCTCAGTAATATTTCTGAGACTTTTGCATTATAAAGCCATGAGGACACATTTGTGTCTATGTTTATATATGTGAGGTTTATTCAAGATTGAACAACATATTATTTATTAAAAACAAATTAAGAAAGTAAGTCTAATATTTACTTTGTCACTCATTACTTTCGTTCTTTCTTTTTTTGCTGGGTAAGTTTTGACTTCAGCAGAACTTGACCTCAGCATTTTAAAAACGCTGAGACCAACTGTTTAAATCCAAACACAAGGCTAACATTTCTCACATTTCTCCTATTTTAAAGACTAAAACAAAGTAAACTAGTTTGACTTGTGACAGTATCAGTATCAGTATCAGTCAGCTAATTAATTTTTTTATGGCATCTTGAGCTAAATCTTTTGTAGTTCGCTCTAGGTTTGAACATTTTGTGCACGTGTGTGATTTCCCAGCCATAATAACACAGCACCTATACTACCAGAGCAAATTAAAACTCATAAAGCCCCAGACACAATTCAGTTCAGGGTTTTTTGAGTCTAAATTTGCTGAATGAATGAACGGCTTTCAGTCCCCGCACTTCTCGGTAAGATGCTCTGGGACAGATCATTCTTGGTGAGAGAGGACTTATGTAAAGACTCCATATGTCTGCCTCTTTAGCTTGGCAGGTAAGATTGTTTTCCTCTCAGACAGTCCCTCCCATTCAGCAGCTTCCTCCTCATTCACTTCTCTGTGGCTGTGAAAATTTCATTCAGCGCAGTCATTGAAGTAACACACCATTCAGGATTCTTCTCCTTTGTGTCGCCAAGTAGCTCAGACCATAAACTGCTGAAGACTGTTGCATGGATACAAAGAGTGTGTGGGAGTGTGTCTGTGTGTGTGTGTGTGAAGATTGCTGTTTGATGTCTGTTTAGGAAGTCCCATTCATTTTATTTTTGCATAAATCATTCACTAACATTTCGTGTATAATCCCCTTCTGAAACGTCTCTGTCCCTTTTCTTCCTTTCCTCCTCTCTTCTGTGTGTGTGTAGTTAATAGTTGATTTAACCCCCACACCCCCACCCCCCCCCCCTCCAATATCATCCTTACATGGCTTCTCCTCCTCCCCCATGCACGTTTCTATGGAAACAGGCCTCCTCTGTCAGGTGGCTCCGCGCCGAATGCTCCCCCCGTGCTCTGATTTGCTCTGACATGTACGGCTGAATCACTTGGCCATGTGATCCTGGATCAGCCAGTCCAGATGCTGAATACGGAGGTGGCCTCTGTTTTGACACCCACGCCCCCGCCTTTATAGTCTCTTCCCCAACCAACTGTCCTCTCACCTCCGCTGGAGAAAGGACGGCTGGATTTAGATCATGTACGTTTACAGATGAGAGATGTGGTTACACAGTCATTACCAAGTCAAAAACTCACATTTAAAATGATCAGCGCTGAAGTTTAGTGTTTGGGTCCCTGTAGAACACCAACATCTACCTGTAGCATCCAAAACAAACAAACTCATTATTTTTCACCTTGATAGTTCATGAATTTTCCAGATTTATTGTCATTGAGCTCTCAGCCGGCATTACGAGCATCAATCATTCCACTGTGGTAACAGGCTGTCAGTAAGTACTTTACACAAAGAGGAAACCATACACCAAGTCTGTGCAGAAACACTGCCGGGTTTTCAGGGTCCAAGCTCATGTCAGACAATGGAGATGTGTTCAGTGGTCACTTCAGCAGCACCCACAGCAAGGGTCATCTGCACATGTGGGAAGGTGCACAGTGGCATGTATTAGGATTTTAAAAAGACATATGCTGCCACCAAGGTGACGTCTTCTCCTGGGATGTTATGGGATGTTTCAGCAGGACAGTGTCAGGCCTCACTCTGCATGTGCTACAGCAGCGTGACTTCACAGGGCATGATCTTGACTGACCTGCCTCCAGTCCAGATCTGTCTCCTATTGAAAATAAAGCACACACACACATACACATGAAGAGGACAAACAGACGTCCGGAGACGACCAGACGAAACGGCAACGAATATTATCCTCAGTTCCCAAGAAGAACATACTGTACATGATGACTTTACCTGCTGTTGGGTGGGTTATCACATTATTCATGTATGTTTACTTTCATAGGTTTTATATGTAAAATATTAATCAATTCAGTAGTGTGTAAGTACTATTTAGGAGAACTGAATATATAAAAGTAAATTATATTCATGTGCGAAAAGAAATGATCAAGAAACAAATATTTCTATTTAATAGTTTCTGATCATGTTTGTCTTTCCATTGACTGATGAGCTGTCCTTCCTGGTGCTGCTTCCTCGTGTTGTTTATCGTGTCACTCATAGTATAATTTACTGTGCTATCTTGGGCTGAGCACCAGAGTGGCTCGGATGACATCACAGTGCATATTGCATCATCTCCTGCCACCTCAGCGGGAGAGGCGAAAGCTCAGGTACAGGGTGACACAGAAAACACACACGCACAACTGTTTCACCGGCGGGCCATCCGAGGAGCAGCGCTGCTAATTTCTAGCAATTGCAAATGAAAGTTGGTGTGACTCAGCTGGCAGACTGAGACTTCTCACACTCTGTGATGAGATCTGACACCAGTTAGTGGCCCAGCACTTCCAGTAGATCGTACGGGGTTTGATTTAGGTTCTTTGAATTAGATAGATTAGAACTCCCCATCAGTAATAGATGGAAACGGTGGACATGTTCCTACAAATGAAGGGTGCAGCCTTGTGAGTGTGTGCCATGTTTTCCGTGTGCGTCAGTAGTGTGTTTTCTTGGTCAGGAGACCTTGAGGGACAGTTTCTTATTAAAGCCTCCTGACACATTGATCCTCAAACAGCCCCAGGAGGCCAATCTCATCTCAACCACTTTAGATGCTTTCACAGGAAATCAACTCAAAAGCATCTTTCTCTTTTTTTTTTTCTCCCCCTTTTGTCTTTCAGCTCCCCACACCCGCCTCTGTCTCACCCATCTGAAGTCTAAATGCGGTATATATTTGAACTCTTGATCGATGACGCCCACTGAGGAGGCCGTGCTGTTTGTGTGGGTTCCTGCTTAGCCATCGAACTGTACATCTGTATGTCTCCACAGAGGAAGAAATGGAAAAGTTAACCTAAAAGGCTAAGAAACAGTGACCTTGATGTGGGGAGGGTGAAGGATTTAATAAGGAACAATGAGATGAGTTGATATTTGGATAGAAGGATTGAGACGTGGGAAGGAAGGGAGTAAAACACAGGTGATGCAGGAGAGACAGTGACTGGTCTGTGGATGAGCAGGAGGTTGAAGCACCTCCCTGCCCCCTCGAGGTTCCTGTTGATTCATCCTTCCGGCAGGAAGTGTGTGAGGATCAATATGAAGCGAGGGTCTCTGGAGAGAGACAGAGAGAGAGCCCTCTCCCAGCCCAGATCCGTTTTCGTTTCATTAGGCAGCTCCTTGCTCTATTCTGGGATACAGGTGAAGGTTTTACTGTCAGCATCACAGTAATCAACTAACTGGGTTTATTTCCATTTTAAAATGCTGCATTTTATGAGTTGAAAAGAAACTTCACAAAGAAACTGAACATCTTGTGTTTTAGCTGCGGAGACTGGATGCAAAGCAACAGCAAAGAGATGCAATATACTGTCAGTGCAATGTGAATATGAGTGGTTCCTGATGCTAAAGGCCTAAAAAACACCACAAGCTGTTGAGGTGTGAACCGAGGCCACCAGGAAAGTGTACAGTTTACCATCAGGAAGTGAGTTTATTATTGTAAATGATTTATCAACCCTTCAAACCGTCATCATCTGTCACATGCTTTGGTCTGATTGTTTTTTTGTAATCATTACATGGATCCTTCAGAGCTCTGAAAACAGGGTCACAGTGCGACACTCTCATTTGGTCAAATGACATTTATGTAATGACATCAATCTGACCTCTAACACAGAGCAGGTTCGATTGACAAGTAGACTGGTAATTACTACTACTACTACCACTACTACTGCTACTACAACTGCTACTACTACAATAATACCAATAATAATTTAATAATAATCTCAGTATCATTTCACTGTACTCAGCTGAGTGATGTAAGAAAGAAAGTGAGTCAGTGAGCATCTGAACCTGCTTCTGCATGATGTGGTCTGACTCACTTGGACGGTAGGAGATGTCATTTGCCATTAACTCTGATATTTTCATTTATTTATTTTTGGTCAGCCCAGTCAGGTGTAAGTCAAGTTCACGTAGGAGTTCTGTTCTGTGTTGTCTTTGCTGCTGTGGTGCCTCTACACATACTTTACACATAAAACATTTGCAGGCTCACAAATAGTGGATGTCACAAAAATGTGTTCAGTATTTAGATATAAAGGCAGATATTTAACAATCTCATCATGTAGATGATGAGGATTATGAAATATCCTAACAGAACCTGTGTCCAACTGTGGGTTCTTTGTTTTTGTTGCTGATGTTGTTTCTGTTCCTCAGATCTCAGATTATATATATGTTGTCATGACTTTAAGGTTAAGTCACCTCTGCATCAGTCAAGACGATGATGTGCTACATCAGATATTACACATTTGATTGTTTCCTTTTGTGATGCTGGGCGTTTGGAGTTTTGTTTTCGCATGTTATTCGAAAACAGAGAGAGGAATTACATGTAGAGCAGCCTGAGTGCTTCATTCGTTCAGTTTTGGTCATCTTATTTACATTAATAGATTAGAATCATCTGCTGTGATTCTGTGTTGGGTTGATGTGTGTACTTGAGTGTACAGGTGTACCTAATAAAGTGAGGATGAGTGTTTTCAAAGGGCCTGTGTATCACACAGACACACACACACACACACACACCTCCACGCCTCTTCCATTGTGTCAGTGGTAACAATAAGGGTGTGGCCCCTTTAAGGACAGTCATGGGCGGCTGTTAAACAGATCGGTGCCCCCCCCCCCCCCCCCCCGCCTCACCCCCCCCCACTCTATTGAAGGAAGATGCGGTCGTCTCCAGCAAACACACACAATATGTCGCTCTTTGAACATGCCTTCAAAATAAAACCCTCCAAATTAAAGGTGTCGCCCATCAGCAAACACTCAGGGGGGGGGTGTCTTAACAGGTTCAGGTGACCTGAACTAAAACTAAAACGAACGTGATTAAGCACATGAGCTGATTACAAATGTCCTACTGTCTATTTGAGTGTCATGTGCATCCTGTGATACAGAGGTCACAGGTCCTGACCCTCCACCTGCACCTACAGCCTGCAGGTTCCCCCACAGCAGCCTCTACACTGATCATTGGTTACCAGCCGTTCCCATGTAATAATGTAATCCAGCTGATGTGACCTGAGGGTCTGGTCCCCTCAACAACAGCTCACTCTGGGCTCAGCAGCGTGGGGACTTTATTCTGAAGACACCTACCGGAAGTGTCCCGTTGCCTCTCTGCTGCTGACTTGTCGGTGGACACGGACAGCAGAGACAGAGGGACAGCAGCGCTGTGCGTCGAGCTCGGAGATGGAGGGCTGACCGGCTGGGAGCTCGTTCAGACTAGCGGGGACAAACCGTGTAAGAGTCCGGAGACGTGAGGCTCCTCAGAGACCTCCTCAGAGACGCCGGCGTCATGCGACCAGTCCTGGTTTGAGGTGAGAGCCCGCGGCTGCGTTTTCTTTCTCATCCAGCGCGCTGGCGTTTCTCCTTAGACACCTTTATTTTTGCAGAAGCCCCTTTTTATTATGTGACGGTGATGTGAAGAGAAATAAAGGCGTCAGCGTCGTGGTTTGTTGATGGTGGGAACAACGAGCAGCCTCCAGGTGCTGCGGAGGAGAGAGGGGGCTGCTGTGCGTCGGTCTTCCCCCCGTTTCATCCCCACGGTCTGACTCCGACACGAGTCCTGTGATCAGGATCGGGTCTGTGATGGCAGGGAACAAGTGCAGTCAGTCCCTGGATGCGGCTCGGTTTTAGGTGTCGAACACAGAGACCGAGGCTTCCTCGACCTGAAGGGGTCTCGGTGTAAATCCTCTCCCCCGTTAATCCATTAATAGCCTTGATTGAGTAAAGTGTGGTCGGTCACAGGACGGACCGCGGGCCTGATGTGCGTCCTGTGTGTCCGGATGGGACGCACAGGCCCGCTCCGGTGTCAAACTCGTGAGTCCGCACGCAGGCTCCCATTCATCGCCTCCTCTCTGGACCTGGATCTGTGAACCATTCAGCAGGAGCCAGCTGCCGAGTCCCATTCATGAAGTCCAGTACGCATCATGCACGACGCTGCGCTGCTGGCTGTGAACAGGCTCTGTGGGCCTGCAGTGGCCCTGTTTCAGGCCTGCTATTGACTTTCTCTCATGTATCTTTTTATAGGCTACTCGAGGCAGTCAGTTAATATGGAGCTTAATAATCTAGATCATAACAGGATACAGGCCTTTAAACCACCGTCAGGGCCTCATGATACCTCTATGAAGGTACACTGCATGTCTGACTCTATGTTGTGGTTTTATGGTGGCTAAGTTAAAGGGAATTACTCTGTAATAACATAAATAGTAACTATAGTAACAGGGTGTTATTTTATACTATTATTACTCTATTCTATAACTAAATTGTCTAAGATTGTAGTGGGACTCATGGTTTGTTGTCATGTCTAAGCATCAATCCAGTTTTATTATAATCCTACTAAAACCGGCCCTAGGGAAGTGATGTTACACCATCCAGACTAGACTGTGCTGTGCATTGAGTGATAACAAGAACACCCTACAGACACTTCAGAGTATAATACAATTATAATATAATATTTAAAAGATGTGTTAATATTCAATTGACTATTTCATTTAGCTTCTCACACAGTATCATTACTGTGTATCTTTGTATCACTTCAGTCTCCCCTTCTGTTTCACAAAGATTCACACTACAACTTAAATGTTTCACAGCTGATCGAAGCTGAGCGATGCTACACCACCTTCACTACACTATACAGAGGGTGGACAGAATAATGAGAACACTTTCTAATCCAGTTAATCCAGCTTGTGGAGACTTGTTGCAGTTTTCCTCTGGCGACTTTGTCTAACTGTAAACATTTGTTTTTTTTCCCGTCATTTTGCCGTCGCCTCGATCTCTGGGACATTTTGAGCCTATGTCACAAACGCCCGTCTTTCGCTTTCTGTGTGTGCACATCCAAATGCAAACCCCGCTCACATCAGTGTTAGCTGCAGCCCTACAGGAACATGTATATTCAAGCATCACGTCCATGCTGTCTGTTGCCGTTTATGATGCATCATCAGACTTTTTTTTTCAATGTTAGCCTTACTGTGAGACGCTGAATTGAAAACTCATCCATTCCTACTCACACAGGTTTCACAGTGTTTCTCCTCCTGTGTACATCTCTGTGAGAGGCCTGTGGTCATCTGTGAAATTAGTTAGAGCTGGTGGGAGAGAGACAGGAAATGGAAGTCAGTGGCGGTATGTGTGTCACCCACGCTTTGCGTCCTTTATCACTGGCTGCCATATGGATGCCTGAGCTCACTCAATATTTACATTGTCGCTGCTTGCCAGAGAAACCAGGAGAGCGAGCGTGAGAGAGAGAAAGAGAGACAGAGTGAGGAGAGCCTGCTGGTAGAGAACACGCTAATTAATGTGTTTAATATCTGTGTGACGAGGCTCTGCTACCTGCCCCATCACACGCTGGTCAGTCTGGTTGTGAACAGTTAGAGCTCAATGAGCAGGCATGCCCATCCTCCATCTTCACATCATATCTGGTTTCTTATGACTGGCTGCATCTGTTTGCATCTACACAGTCGCACGCAGGCACACAGAGCTCTATGCAGCCGGTTATATCAGTGTCTGGATCAGGACTGTCTGCCTCTCATGCTGACTGTCTGTGTGCACGTCACCGCTACAATCTCCAAACGAACGTAGGCACTCTCATCTCTGGTGGTCTCAAGTCATGTTGGGACTGACAGAAACTCTCCAGACAACTTTCAGTCACATGAGAGCGGGACGTGGTTATCAACGCGCAGGTTAAAGGTCGCTGACCGGCTTCTCTGAAGTGGACAGATCTAAAAGAGTGTGTATATGTGTGTGTGTGTGGGAGGGGTTGATTACGGTTGACCCCTATTACTGCTCTTTCTCCTTCCACAGCATCAAACGCTCCTTCCCTCATCCTACCTCTTTATCTGCGATCATTTCCATGTGGGTTTTTTTTTCTTTATCTTATGTCGACATCTCCTCTGCTTCTCTTTCGCTCTCTTTTTATTCAGTGGTTAAGCTGGTTTACACAGTTCTCTCTTGGCGTCTTCACACACACCTACACACACCTGGATGTCTGCTGTAATAATGTGTCTTTTGACTTGTTCAGGTGACTCAGTTTTTGTCAGTGTGACTTCCCTCCTGTGTCAGCTACTGCTTTTGTTTCTGTCCTTCTTCAGCAGAGAAAACAAACGGAACAGACATCGTGTTACTGCTGAAATCTGCATCTCTGTCACCTACATTTTTGCTGCAAGTGCAGTCTTAGTTTTAGTTACTTGTCACCCCTTTATTTAGGTCACATGTTAGATGTCACAGACTGAAGAATATATAACTGTGTATTTATAGAATAGTTATAGTTAACACGAATATCATGTTGAAACTAACACTAACGTGACATCAGTGCACACATGATCATTTGCCACTCATGGATACGGGTTAAAGTTAACTTGTTATTGCATTGGTGCTACATACCCTTTTATTTTCTTTAAAAGTGAATCTGCTGATTATTGATGATTCTTCTTCATTGATTTTCTCTGTAGATGTTATAACAGTGATAGACATCAATAAAAGTCCACAATGATGCCATCGGAGTGCTACATTTACCAAAAAGAAAATCATCTAAAACCCCATGTAGTCTGTTTAATATCGCATGAGACAAAGAAAAGCAGCAAAAACTATAAAATGTATTAATTTAATTTATTTAAAATTGAATCTTTGGGTTTTAGGGCCTCTCTTCACGACTAATGACTAATTTGACTGATTTTACATAATTAATTAGCAGCAAATCTTTGACCTGTGAGATGCTAGAGCCAGAACATTTAGTAGTATTTAGATTTAGAGGATACTTCTCTCCTTACTGTGGAGCGGTGCTGTCGTCATCTCTCGAAGAGACAGACTCACCGAACAGTCTGGCAGCCAGTAGTTTTGGAGCGAGGCGTGCCCTCATAACCACACAGATAATTTCAATTAGTTCAGCTTTATTACTACGTTTTGCAACTTCTTGTTTATTGTAACAGACATTGTCTAATACCTCAAAGGGTGCGTGAAGTGTAATTGAGCGTAGCTGAAGGTAGAGACGTTTTTAGACATGTAATGTAACCCTGATGTTCTCGAGACATTACTGAGAGCTGTATGAGAGAACGCAAATGCCCGGGTCAATCGGCCTGGACATTACTGGCCCATCTCGTAAAAATCCAATTAATGTCTGATTGTGCCCATGTGTGCGTACATAATGCAATGCAGCGTTGTTTGGAGACTTCACAGTGAGATGAAGTGGGAATTCCCTCCCTTCACTTTAACCACTCAGCAAAACACCAGATAGCACGGCAGCTATTTCCCATGCTTTTTCCCAGCAGTGCTTTGGTCACAATGTCCAAAGGTGTGTTTGGAGAACAAAGACGATTTAATGTGAAGACCAACTGTTAATCATGGGGCGGAAATGTCGTGCTTTGGGGTTGTGCGGTAGCCAGTTGTACAGAAAACATTGCACAGACAAAGGGAGGAATAGATTCCACTAAATATTACATTGACTTAGTGCAGCGCCCAGACCGTTGCTGTGTCATGTGTTTCTGTTGTTGCTGGTTCACAAAATAAAAAGTAATGTTGCATTAACATTAGAAGAAAGAACAGGGAAAGACAAAAAAGTATATTTATGGGATTTATCCAAGGGTGACAGAGCTTTCACATCTAGCTGTATATCAACATGTGTGTTGTCTTGAAACATCCTCCTGTCCACACTGAATGACAGCAATATTTACATTTTGTGAAAGAAAACCTAATTAATGGATTCAGATTTAGTTTAAGATGTGTGTGTGTGTGTACGGCTCTGTGCTGTGCTGTGGAGCAGGCTAATCATAGAAACCATGGCTGGGTCCAACCTCCCTGGGGTGGGAGCACAACATCACCAATCATCCTCATCAGCCAGTCACAGAGGGTGTGCTGCTGGCATGAAACTGCTCACAGCAATGGGTGTGTGTGTGTGTGTTTGGATATAGGAGTGTGTTAAACTACATGTACTGTGTTTATCTCTGTACACAGAGGTATGTGTACACACAGCTTTAAAAACACAAATCCTTGTACATCCGTTATGCTTGGCTGGAGTATCCTTTCCTCAGTAGCTGCTTCCCTCAACAGCACAGTACTAATCAGGCGTATGTAATTCCTGGCCCTGCATAGTCCAGTCCTGTGAGGGCTCTACGGAGGACATGAAGTGAATGAATCCCGTCCGATGTGTTTTGCAGGCTGTAGTTAATCTCTTCTCCCTGCACAGTAACGTCTCTTTCCTCTCCTCCCCACTCAGTTTACTGTTACAGACAGAACTTCCAACCATCTGACAGAGATATCAGCCTGGCTCCCCTGGGCAAAGAAGCAGCAGGAGGAGCGAGGGGGGCACAGCAGTGGTAGATTTTTACAACAGATAGGGAAGAGATACAGGAAGGGGAAAGGCTCCTAAGGGTTGAAGATGGAGGTGGACGTTTTTAGATTCCCCTCGACTCCTTGTGGTCTTTTTGAGAGGAGCTGTGGGAATGCGAAAATCTTCACGGTGCCTCTGCTCCCCACCCGCACCGCATCGGCCTTTCTTTACGCTCGTCTTGTCTTCCTCCACCTCCACACATTACAACATGGATTGTTTTAGCAGCTGGCCTGTGCATTAACCCCCCGCCCCCAACAAAGTACTCAGGTCCTTAACTTAAGTAAAAGTACCAGTTCAGCAATGTAAAATGAAAACACATATAAAGTGTCATTCAAAAACATTTAGAACTACAAACTTTATTAGAAATAAATGAATCAATGAATAATCCACATTTAGAACTGTTTCATTGTCAAACAGATACTGTATTGATATATAAATTGAACTAAAGGTAAAATCACATTGTGACCAAGCCTGGCTGCAGTTTATGGGCTGTTTTCTCCCAAATATACACAAAGGACAGAATTGAGGCCATTGCACACTGAATAAGAAACAACAACATGTGGCACAACTGTGGGATTTATGCGATACTGAAACATTTTTTTGTCAGAATAAAACTTTTATTTTCAGATGTGCATCTGGTCAACTGCCCCACCACCATTAAAGAGCAGAGTAAAGCCACTACCCTGAACATTTCTATAGGACCTTCTCAGTGGATGAGAGAGTCCTGAGGTCCTGAGCTTGTGCATTGTGGTGTGTATGCATGAGACTAATAAAATGGGCATCCACTCATTAAAAAAACTCACACAGAAACCTAAACTCAGTGTTTCCAGGACCTTAACATAAACATAAAAAAGTTTAAAACGAATGAAATAACCTGACAGTGAATACTTAACTCATGCATATTCTTTATTTAATTTATACAGTTTCCTCCTTATATCATTATTTGTATTTGCTCTTGCAACTTAGTTGTATTTTTACATAATTTCCAACGACACCTTCAATTTTCATATACAATTATTTTCCTGAAATGTAACTATAGTTGAAGCAAACTGAAATAAAGTACCTCAACATTTGCACCTGAGTAAATGTGCTTGTTACTTTGCCCCATTGCCACTCAATCCCCCCGGCTCTTTTCTCTTTTGTTGCTTTCACTTTCATTTACGCCCCCACACTAATTTAGTTTTCTCTGTCATTTACTTTGCAGCCCAGCTGAGACACAGAAAACACTAACACTGTCCACTTCCTCCAGAGTCATATGGCTTAATTTTGGCTCAGTGAACGTGTGTGTGTGTGTGTGTGTGTGTGTGTGTGTGTGTGTTTGTATGTGTGTGACATTTAGTTCAGTGTCCTTGAAAGAGGCACATTGTCATCTATATAAAAGAAGGGAGGAAGTTTGACAAATGCACCTCACTGTGTGTTGTTTTTCTGCTGAATGGGTGGAAAGTTGGCCCAGTGCAGATTTCTAAATAGCTGAATGGGTATTGACTTTCTCATAGCCAGCAGCACGCACTATCGCTCTCTCTCCTACAGACGAGGGGATCGAGATAATTATCACACCAGCACTCGGTGATTAGCAGTTTAGCTTGTAAATGTTGTGTGGCTTGAAGAAGAGGAAGAAACGGGTGGATGTTTGGATGAATGAAATGATGGAGTCATTAATGAAAAGTGTTTCTACCTCTCGTTCTATTCAGCACCACCATATAATCTGTTACTGCTGGTGTTTTTACTTGATATTCATATATGAACGCAGTTTCTAGTAAGACATAAAAAATGTTAGTAAGTCAGTATTAAGGTGTCTTTATTCATCTACTCTACTAATCTAGGTTGCAGATGCTCTGCTCCTCTTTCTAAAGTAAGTGTTTTCTGGAAGCAGTCTAATATGTACCATACCACGGAATATACTGTATATTACTGAATAACAATAACAATATCAAAACTTAGGTTCAGTAATGAGTAGTTGAATTTGTGCTTGGTCCCTTCCACTCTATTGTCCGCATTGTGCTCATTATTTTTGCACAAGTGCATTTTCTCAGGATATTTTAAATTATTTTTAGTTCCACCCCGGCCACATGCTTTTGCAAGTGTTTTTGAGCAAGGAGCCCAAGTTGTTCATTGCGTGTAACTTGTAAGTCAATTTGGATAAAAGCATCTGACAAATTACTACATTTTTCTTTCTATTCTTGTTTAATGGTGGCTCAGATTCAGCACTTCTCACTCTGCTAGTAGCTCAGAGACTTGCACTTTGTGCTTCTGCAGAGTCCAAGAAGGTTGCAGTTCTTGAAAGTTATGGCACTGGAGGCAAAATGGTTCCTGGAAGGTTCTTGCTTAATTTTTACTAAATCTTTTACAATATAATTTCTGCTTTTCTTTTTCAACACGTGCTTTGCGAGCCCGTCTAGGTAGAAATCACTTGGTTATGTGGTGATCATGCATTGGCTTTTTGGCTATTTTCCAGTATTTACACTATAAACGCTTACCCCTATTAAGAAAGTGGAACCATAATTTCTATCATAAAATCAAACACTTTTCTCCTTTTTCACACTGTACATTGTCTGTCAGACCCATTACGCTAGGTTCCATTACCTGATGAGAGACCATGTAAGACATCCCATCTCCAGACATTTGGTTGTGATTCAGCCCCGGTGGCAGAAATGACAAGAACAACACAGTGCTGCTCATTCACATTCTTAAGGTCTTCAGCCAACACAAGCACTGAGAGATTCTCCTAAATATCACACGTCCAGTCAAAACAGCTTAAACTGAGGTCTTCAACCAACCATTTCTGCACTGAGCTGAAGCAAGAGAAGTAAAAAGAAGTATTGGCATTAGAGAATTCACTGAGACAACCACACAGTTCCTTTTATTGTTATCTCTTCTTGCTTTCTTGTGCCTCTATCCATCATCACATCCCTCTGAAATTCTGACATCAGGTCTCAGCATTCAGGAGTTTCTCTCTTGGTTTGATGAGATAAGAAATGGTCCTTCAAACAGCTGGCACTCCCTTATCACAGCATCGCTCTAATCTGTCATATTGTTTGTTTCAGATCTGTGGGAGAGGAAAAGTAGAGGGAACGAGAGATATTAGCTTGTAGTTGAATGTGTGTGTCAGACTTAATTCCAGTGGGGAGTATTTTTGCACTAATTCTTCATGAAAAGACAGCCCACACTGATGCTTTTGAAAATGACAGGAAATTCCAGGAAACTCTGCAGTGCAAATGCATGCATGATTTGGTTTAAGAGTGCAATTGCAGAAAACAAACATTTGAGCACATATTGTGAGTGAACTGCCAAGAGCAGCCTAGCAGTTCTCAGAATAAGCTTTCACAGCTTGGTGGGGGGGGGGGTGTTGGCCGTCCCCGTGCATATGCCGCTCAGCCTGCCCACTCCGACAGTACCCTTTTATCTGTGTGATTTACAGACAAACAATAATCAAACCAACATGTGTTTGTTTGATGCTATTCATATTCGCTGATTATGTATTAGTTACTGATGTGGATCCCTTGGATGTTGCTACTGACGCGATGATGGTATGTGTTAGATCCCCACTGCAGACCAGAGTGTGAAGACTTTTATCAGTGATGTGATGTGGTTTGGCACTGCTCAGGCTAGTGAGGGAGGCAGCATCAAGGACTGAGTCATACAAACGCACACATGCTAGGGAGGATAGGAATATTCAGTAAAGCTGAGTGGACAGGAGCAACTACGGTCTTAAAAAATGTCTTCATTCAGACAACCATCAGAACAACTGGAATGAGATAGATGCGACATAAAAAGGAGCCATACAATGAATATGTGTTGCATCCAAGTTACTGTTAATCTGCTCTGACAGAACACATGTCTAGAAAATCCAGATAATTGGAGCGCAGAAATCATGAACTGGAAACTGATGGAGACCTTAGCTGTCCTAATGATTTCTCTCTGATGTGTTGTCACATAAACATAAGAAAAAGTGTTGCTGTCATTATGTAAATACAATGACACTGCATACATTTAATTGCAGTCTTATTGTTGTACCCACTAACACTTTGTTCTCCTTCCTGCAGCCTCTCCTCGGTGGGTTGGCATGGCCCAGTGATGAACGGAGCGGTGGTGCCCGGTAGCCCGGAGCTCTCCTCCTCGTGCCCACTGCCTGACTGGCGAGAGTTCTGTGAGCTGCATGCTCGAGCCTCTGCTGCAGACTTCGCAGACAAGTTCCAGCGCTTCTTGACGGAGAATCCGTGTTACGACTCACCTGGTGCTGATGCCAGCTTCTCACAGCATTTTGCCCACCATTTCCTTGAGTGCTTCTCTGCAGCGCTGACCCAGGCCCGAGAGAGCCAGGCATCTTCGCCGGGGGAGGACGGCTCCAACGCGGCGCCCAAGTACAGCATTGTTCCTTTCCTGGGAATCCAAGGCTGCCCGCTGTCCTACGGTCACGACCTCTACCAGAGACGCAAGGACGCTGGGGCTTCAAGCGAATCCCTGGACAGTATGGACAGTGGAGGTGGAGGGATAGATGGAGGAGGTAGTGGCGCCCCCACCTCCCGAGGCCCTCAGCCGGCACACAAGGTCTCTGCTCTAGGACAGTCCCGGAGCTCAGAGGATGTGTCCGTCAGTCACCCAAAGGCTCGCTTCAAGAAGGGCTTTTCCCTGAGGAACATGAGTCTGTGTGTGGTGGATGGTGTGAAGGAGATGTGGCACCGACGGGCCTCTCCTGAACCTGACGCACCCTCTGGAGCCAGGAAGGCTAATGGAGGAGGAGGAGGGGAGGCTGCAGGGGGAGAGAAGTGGTCTCAGAAGCTGCGGCTTCCCAGGGGCTCGCAGGGCCACAAGGCTGAGCTGCTGGAAATCCAAAGGGAGGGTGTGCTGAGGTACATGGTGGCCGATGACACGAACTGTATGGGTGCTGCACAGTGGCAGAAATGCCGTCTGCTGCTGAGGAAAACAAAGAGGGATGAAGGAGGGGAGAGGTTCCTGCTGGAGTTCTATGTGCCACCCAAGGTACTGAAAACACACACGTACAGGGAATTTAGACAGAAAAACATGCACACACTGGTGAAATTAGAAGTCAATAGATTCATATTTGACTGCATCTAAAGATTTTTTTTCATCAGTTAATCTGTTAATTTTTTGTCCTATTTGTCATTTTATAAAAGTCAGAAAGTAATTCTGTAAACCCAGAGCGTTGTAATAAACCCTGGTTGTATTTTGCAGAGGCTGTGTGTCTACAATGAGCCTGCAAAAATCTTGCAAAATGTTGTCATTTACAGTAGTTTCAAGTCTATATTGATAACAACAAAACATATAAAGCGATAACTAAACCATAAACATATTTTTGTCACAATAATAACAACTATTAGACTCTCTACTAGAATTCTTGACGCCAAATCAAATTTGAAGATTCCTTCAATGCGTTTCTGAGACAATACATTCACAGCGAGACTTGGATAAACATGAAGTGACCATGACCTATGACCTTTAGCTGCTAAAATCTAACCAGTTCATCACTGACAGGTACCAAATTTAAAAGAATTCACTCCAAGCCTTCGTTAGTTATCAAGTTCACCACAGCTGGGTGACCATATAACCTGACTGGGCAGTCAGAGACTTGTCCTTGTTTCCTGATTACAGAGTTTAGTCAAATGACCAACCCTAAGAGAGGAAGGCGCCTGGTGGTTCCAGACTTCTTCAATTTCATAATTATTGAGGTCACTGTGCTCCACAAGTTCCTTGGACATTGTGACATGCAGTGTGATTATGCTTTTTATACTTTAGAGACACAGGCCTTAAAACGGTCCTAAAGTCCAGTCAGCTGGTTTTGATCCATCTGAAGTGAAGAAAAAGTAAACAGGTTGAACCCGACAACAATTTGGAGTTTAAAATGAAATCTACAGGAAGTGAAGGGGTCTCAATTAAGAGTCTAGTTAAGAAATTATTTTTCTTTTTAATTTCTATGTCAAGTCTAAAAACCTGTTTATTGGATACCTTTTCCTAAATCCAGGATATAAACTCAGCCTGAAAATCCAGCCCCTCTGACCCTGAGTAACACAGTCTGAAGTCAAACCATGCGTACACACTCACGTGCATGCATCACATTTGGTTATGTGGAATTTCCAGATCGCTGCCACTG
This sequence comes from Anabas testudineus, assembly GCF_900324465.2. Taxonomy (NCBI): domain Eukaryota; kingdom Metazoa; phylum Chordata; class Actinopteri; order Anabantiformes; family Anabantidae; genus Anabas; species Anabas testudineus. The sequence goes on from NC_046622.1 coordinate 18,914,084, forward strand.
ACCTTAAGAAGGCCGTGCGACTGTGCAGCTGAGTGTGTGTAAATCTGCCACTGTCCTTTGAACTTGGCCAGCAGAGTGCGGGTGTAAGGCTGCAGAAAGCGGGAGAGGGGTAAGGACAGGTGGGAGGCAGGTGTTGGAGGGGGGTGAAGGAGCTGGTGGAGAAACTGTGTGAGAGAGAGGAAGGTGACACAGTGATTTCTGTAGGGGTGAGGAATCGCACTGTTTCTGGCAAACTGACTACGACAAACTGAAATAGGAACAGAAATAGTTTGTGAGTCAAACTCAAAGAGCTCCACAAGGAAAACTTGTCTGAAATGAAACTTAATAATTGTGCTTCAGCAGTTTCACTATTCTGCACTATTAATGTCCACGCATGGGAAAAGTATTTTCAACGCTGGACTAGGCTGAGATTACGACAGGCTTCAGAGCAGCGGTTACAGCCTTGATGACACATTAATTAAACACACACACCCCGTCGGTCCTGCCCCACAGACTCTCACTGAGTTTTATCACTGCCATCCTATTCGGGTCTTACAAATAATAACAGTGCAGAGTCAACAACGTCGGGAAGATAAACCGACTCATAAAATCTCACTCCTGCCTCCTCCTGGCTCTCTTGCTCTGTCTCTGTCAGGGCTATCAGTCTGCTGGCTGCTGCATGTGACAGAGGCAGCACACCGCAGAACTCCTGCCTGCATTATGACACAGCAGCAGGTCCTGACATGACCCACTGTCCGTTCCGTTAATGCATTCATGTGGGTCTAAACCCTGAATCCTTACACGTAGAGGATTTCGTAAAAAAAGAAAGACGTAGAAACGCCGCGCTGCGTGTCTGCAACAACATAACAGTGGTTACTCTTTTGGAGCCATTGATAGCCTCTGTGAGAACAGTTTTAAGTCCTGTCGTTACTCCAGTTCAGAGAGATGCACCTTTATACCTCCAGAAATAATCCAACAAACGCTCACTTGGTTAGAGTTGTTGGCTTTATTTGTTTCAGGTTTGCCTAATATGGAAAGATCAGTTTTTTACTTTGCTCTAGTGACGTGCAGATAGATCCAGCTTTAGCTGCTGAGGCTTTGAGGTTCTCATCTTTGAAATGTTTTAGTACAACAGGTTTCACCAGTGGTTAATATTGGTTTGCATCAACTAAATACTGACACTGGGTTTGTGCTTCCCACATTAGAGAGGTACAGGAAATGGTCAAATGGTTAAAAACAGGAAGTGTTGTTTGACATTTGATCCAGAGAAAAGCACTGTGGGCGTCGACGACAGCCCACTGTACAGGCAGATCAAGATGAGAGCAGTGTTGCTCCAGACAGACAAGCCGATAAGCTTCTGCTAGACCATCAGTCAGTCTCCGTGCTCTGACTCTCCTGAGACACACAGAAAGAAATATACACGCACACACAAACCACACTCACAGCCTCAAACACACTCGTAGGATCTGTTAAGATTATTGTCTGGATCAGACTCTGTGAAGAGGGCGATCGGAGGCCAGGCTCTTTTCTGTGATCACCTCTTTGTAAAGTCTTTGCGTTTCATGTTTGTTACTCAGTCAGCAGTAGCAACCCCTGAGAAACACCGTGAGGAACGAGAGACTGCATAAAAACTGAGCTTTTCATAAACTCTTCTTAATCTATTTCATCTCAGGAAACAAGAGAGGGTAGTTAAGTGTTGTTAATGCTTTATGAATTGAATCATTTTGACTGCAGGTTTCACCCTAATTATCATTTGTGAGGGACAATGTTTGATGACTGAGAGATGTTTACACACTATAAATGTAAAGGCCAACATACTGCATGTTTGAATGTTGATCATCTATTCTACTTATTATATGAATAAAAAAAGAAAAAGCCATTGGTTTATTTGAGGTTGTATCTGTGTTTTTACATGTTGGTTCTAGTCCTCAAAACCCAAAGTGAGCATCCCTCTCTCAGCCATTGTGGAGGTGAGGACCACCATGCCGCTGGAGATGCCCGACAAGGACAACACATTTGTTCTTAAGGTAGGAGCAGATTAGTTTAATGGAAATACACAAAAAGAGTTTGAAAACATGATGTGAGTGTTGCTGTTGAAAAATGAGCCAGCCGTGCTTTGACGTGCTCTGTACCCTGATGTGGTGCTTTGAACAGAGCTCAGTGTGTGATCACAGTGTTTGGCTGCTCCCGCAGGTGGAAAACGGGGGAGAGTACATCCTGGAAACCATTGACTCGCTGCAGAAAAACTCATGGGTTGCTGACATCCAGGACTGCATCGACCCTGGGTAAATCACCAGATAAATATTTGCTGCTGGCTGAAGATGGAGAGAAGAGAGGGATGGGGTGGGGGGGGGCAGTGTAGAGAGGGAAAAGGGTGGATAGGAACAGGAAAGGAGGGGTAACACACAGTCATTAATCATCAAGTAGTGGCGTTTTTGACAGGTTGCTTAAGCACAAACATGGGCGAGCTTGCATTCCTCCTCGGTCTCGTTGGCCGGTGGATGTTAGTCGATGCAGCTCAGGACGTAAACAGTAGAAATATTTGTGTCCATGTTTGCAGGATGAGACTGTGTGGTGTTTGTTTGCACGTGTCTGTGCATGTGTATACGTTCTTGTGGTTCTTCTGACCCTCCTGCTTGTGTACAGTGACAGCGGCGATGACATCGAGCTGGCGTCATGTCCTCATGGTCAGGCCTCCAAAGACTGCTCCATGGTGGCCTCTTGCAGCTGTGAGCTGCTGTCTGAGGGTGAGACAAGGCGTCTTTTTGCTGCAGTCACGGTTGCATAACGGTCAAATCTTTTGGACAAATGTGTTAATATATATAATCATGCGTAGGTGTGTATCGTGCTCCAGAGAGGTCGTGTCCTTCAGCAGCAGAGCATTACAGTACCCCCTCAGTACGTTGCAGGGAACCCCCGTTCACACAGCACCCATCCCACATGCCTTTGGAGCGCTTCCTCCAATCCCCAGAGGCCCAGGGGTCCAACTCTTCTTCTGGTAAAAACATATTCTTCAAATGAACAATATCAAGCATAAAAATCGTACGGATACAATAATACAAGGATTTGTGTGTGATTCTGCTCAGGCGGTAGCGAAGGAGCAAAAGACTCAGATGGTGATGCCAGCCTGGTGGGTTACCCATGGTTCCATGGTACATTATCTCGAGTGCGGGCTGCTCAGCTGGTGCTTGCAGGCGGGGTCAGGAGCCACGGGCTTTTTGTGATTCGTCAGAGCGAGACGCGGCCCGGCGAGTATGTGCTCACCTTCAACTTCCAGGGAAAAGCCAAGGTGAGATCGTTAGAGGCAAATGAAGCAGCCTTATGTTGAGCTGTGGTTTCACACACTCTTAAAGTTAATTTAGAGAAAGCAGGATGTATGTGCAACTGTACTACTATAAATATATTGATTTCCATTTAGTTTCTGAAATATTAAAAAATTATGACAAATGGGCGTCACAAATCACAATTGTTGAAAAGAGAATGGAGGATGTTCTTATAGCTGAGAATCAGATTTATAAATAAATAACTTATCAACATGTCATTGATGTATTTTTCATTAAAATAACTTTGTTCCTCTGTTAGAATCTGTTCATCTCTCCTGCCAGCTGTGCTCTTGCTCTGCAGCAGCGTTAAATTTACTCAGGCATGTTCTTGACATTTTTGGGATGCAGCCATTGCAGTTCACAGCGAACCGCGTTCAGGCCTGGGAAAGATGCAGTAATGTCATCATTTTGTGTCCTCTTATGTAACGTGATCCTTGCACATCACATCCTGCCAGCCGGCAGTGTTGAGGAAGTGTCAGCTGCCGCCTTTTCCTCCGGTGTCAGCGATGGCATTCTACTGTCAGCAAGACGCCTCCCAGATAATGTCCTGACCTCTGTCTTGGTCTGTCTGTTTCAGATGTTGTTGAGATGTGTCTCACTCAGCAATTCTCTGTCTTGTGTCTTTTTCTTTCTCTACCCTCGACCCTATTTCTCCTTCACTCCTTTGATTCACAAACTTTCTACTCCCCTGTCACTTTCCTGTCTCCCCCACTCTCCCTGCCTTCTCCCTGCCAGCATTTGCGTTTGTCTGTGAATGAGAACGGTCAGTGCCACGTCCACCACTTGTGGTTCCACACCGTGTCGGACATGCTGAGACACTTCCACGCCCACCCCATCCCCCTCGAATCTGGAGGCTCAGCTGACATCACATTACGCTCCTATGTGCAAGTGCAGCGCAGCTCCACCACAGGTACACAACACACAACCTAGAATCATTTAAAGGTTATAAATGTTAATATGTCCAGGTATCTGCGCTTGACCATATATTTTATTGCCTTATTTTAGATAATAATGCTAATCTTAAGCACATTATCTGATCCTAATAACATAGGTGTACTGTGACAGACAGCATGTGAGTTGTCTGCTGCTGCGTCTCTAATTTCAGTGATCAAAATCTGGGCCGTTTACAAACAGGCCTTTTTCACTGAAGACGCTTTGATATGTCACAGTCGGGAAAACTCAGGTGTAAATAATTAAATGATGAATGACAGTTTCATTTAGCTTCTTTACTGGGACACTTGAATAGAACGGAGTCATTGTTGGTGACTTTGCGTAAACCTATTCCTTATGAGGCTGGTGGTGATATTTGTGGGTCAAAAATAAAACATTTAGACATAAACAGACAATTTTGGAGCGGGAAGGTCTGTAGCTTTAACGTGTTGGTGCTCTGTATGTAATAGTAACACATTACCTAAAAGGTTTTTGCATTTCTTCTTGTTAGTTAATCCTTCCTTCTCTTCTTGAATAAAAACATAAGAAATGAAACCAACAGTTTTTGGTGGTTGATGTACATAAGCTATACACTGCTGTGTAACTGTGCTATTTTAATGCTGTATTGTTATTGTGTAACTGCCTCTCTTGTAACTATTTGATCACTTAACTCACATAAAAAGGAGCAAACATAGGGTGTTAAATGCAAATCTTAGAAACTATTTGTAGGGAGATTCAAAAAGAACAGAATAACTGGTTTGACTGTTGCTCCTCAGGTGAACAAATGATAATAGATAATGCAACTATACACTTCCAGACATGATGATGGAGAGCACAAGTTTGTTGTTTTTAGTGGAGGAAGCACAGCAAAAACTCCCTGAACCTTCCCCTTCCCCACTCCTCCTGCTCCATATTCACTCTGCTCCTGCCCTCCGCTCTCCTGGCATGGGATGAATGCCCTCCTGTACAGGAGAGTGAGGGGGCGATTATGCCGCAGCAGTTTTGCATGCAGACCGAGACTTCGGCCCCAACCCACTGTGGTGGTCACAAAGAGAGCCTGTGTTTCCCCAAACGCTGGACCTACACACACTCATACACTCTCTCACATGGACATAGAGTGAGGGTTTGATTCGGGGCGTAAAAGGCTTTATTGATACACTGGTCAGGCGTGTCTTTGGCACCACTGTTGTCGGTGTTATAGCCCACCGAGAGAAAGGATAATAAAGGAGGCCCAGACTCTGTGTTTACACACTGCTCTATGAAGGGCCCTTTTGCAAGCAGGTCTCTGGTGCAAACCAACAGACAATAATCTGGAGCACAGATTATCTGATTAAATTAATGTTGATATTCTTCCTATTTGAAGGACGTTTTAGCGCTGTTAGCCTCATTACTATTATAAACTGTTGTCTCCAGCTCTTGTTTAACCTTTAAAAAAGGTATTTTTAGAAAAGTTGTAGGCAGACCAGCTGTTAATAGCCAATAGCTTTTATTTGTGAAAACAATATTTTTGGGAAATAGGAAGAACAGAAACAGAACTTTTTAACCCTCTGACTGCCGTCAGCCGATGAAAGGGGTTTTCCTCTGTGGACTTTCGAACAACAAGCAGCTACATCAGCTGCTTCTTAGATCAAGGACATCAAATATTTTGAAAGGGAAAAGACTGGCGCACCCTGATAAAGTTGCTGCTTTTAATGGTTTCAGACAGACTAAACTAACACTTTGACACTGCCTTGTCTTCTTCAGAGTCAAACAGAACAAACGTGCAAGGCAAACCCTTTTATTGTTGGTCAAAGGAAGGTATACATGGGGCACACGTGCGATTGGATGTCACCAGAAATAAAGTTTATCGTTATAGTCATATGGTCATTATGATGTGTGTTTTTCTTAAAAAGATTTTTTTCCAACAAAATCTGCCACAGATGTGACCGTGCCTCCAGTCCCCACCCCACCCAGGGATGCAGGCTGCCGGACAGAGTCAGCCCAGCCTGCTCTCCACCCGCCTGGGATCACAGTGCCCACGGGGCCCACTCCTGATACGCCGCTCTCCTCCAGCACCTCCTCTTCACCCACTGCCCGACCCACCCTCTCTCGCAGTGACCCCGGTACAGGAGGAGGAGTAGGTGGGGGGCTACAGAGCCGCAGCAACAGCTCTGAACGCCTGCTGGAGGCCTCTAGTGGTGCATCTGACGATTACCATGATGCTGATGGAACCCGCAGGGCCCGAGCTGTGGAGAATCAGTACTCTTTCTACTAAATGACCCAGGACAGGGTTTAGTCGTGTCATTTCTGGATTGGATGAGAAGCATAAAGTCGAAAGTGACAGGGGGCGCTCAGAACGATCCAAATCACAGGCTCACCCTTTGTTTTGCTTATTCCTGCAGACCCGGTAGAAGAGCGAGAGGTTGAGTTGGAGTGAGAGATTAGACGTAGAAAAGCAGAGAAAGGTGGAGAAAGCAAGAGGAAGTCATCCAGTGGACTCATATGGCTTTGATTCAACTTTTCTGACCACTTCCTGTTCACCCTTACCCACAGTTGCCTGGGAACAAAGCCTGTGTCACCACCCCGTTGAAGGACTAGAGAGTTTGAAATGATCCTGGAGTGATGGCCCTTCCCCTCACTGCCCCTCAGCTCTCGAGAGCATCCTGTTAATGTTTGTAAAGCTGCTTTGAGTCTGTCCCGGATATCCTCACTGTCCCCTGCGGGGCTCCTCTACAAAGTCCTGCTCTGGGTCTCTGCTCTGCACTAACATTAGTACAGCAATCATGGGTGTGTTAGTGTTAGCGGGGAGCGTGTACAGCCTAAAGGGTCTTAGTGCCTGACAATTACCTTGGACTTGAACGGACTGTTTAACATAGTAATGTGGACGATGATGCTGAACTCTTGCATAACCACAACAGCCCAAAAATGAAATGCAGGTGATTATTTTACTGTTGGTTTCTGCTTAAAACATACTGAACACACACACACACACACACACACACACACGTTACAAATCGGTTTGACAATGTTAAAATGGAAGATGAACAACACAGGTCCAGCCTGTACCATTACGGCAGGGTGTGTCCCATTTTGCTGTTATACTGGGTTATTTGTATGAGTGTATGGTGGTGTATTAGAGTCCAAATATTTTTTAATGATTGGTGTGCTACACTAATGTTTTTAAGACATGTTTTTTGAGGTCCCTCCGTCTGGTGCTGGTTCTGTATTCAAGCTCTTCATATTGATCACCTGTAGATTAGATATTCTGTTAACATAAAGTAGGGGTTCACTTTAAAGTAATGCCTTGAAGATATTATTATACCAAATCCAGCATTTACCGGAGGGACTCTGGACTTGTTTTTTTCGAGTTATGGCAGTATTGCGTATGGTCTGTGTGGCCTGCAGGCGTACCATGTGAATGTGAACTCAAGTGGTACACATAGGAAAATTTAGCGACTAGGTGGCCATGCTTGAATGGAAAGATCTGATATTGCTGCTTTACTTTATGCTGACACAGTGCTGATTCTAAGCTTTGAATAATTCAAAGGAAGAACTAAATTTAACACACCGCACTGCAAAATATTTATGTTACTGTTAGAACTGATGCCTTAAAATTCGGTGTAATGCAAAATATCAGTTCTAATTTTACACAGTTGGAGACTAGTCATTTAAAAGAGAAGATTGAGAACACTCCTTTGACAACTGAGTGCTACCAATCTTTTCAATAAGTGCACTTTCCTTATTTTACTCTTTGCAAGCAGCTAAACTAACTACTGTACAGCCTATAATACTGATATTAAAAAACATATGCAACACGTTTGTTCGCTTGGAATAAACATATCAAGAGTCATTGTCATCTGTTATTTTTATTGTTTTGTTGGGTTTTTTTTTTCAAGCATGGCCATTTAGCTTCAAAGGTGAAATTTCAATTTCAGCTAAGGAGCAGATGGAGCAGTTCATGTGCCAATTTGAATCCTATTTTTGAGACGTATTTATTCCTCAGCTGTTGTAAATTACATTTTTCCTATTGAGTCTTATTTATGTACAACTGATTGATTCTCCTTGATGAAACATCCTAGGTGCAACCTGCCTGTTGCCAGAATCCATTTCACATATCACAGATCGCTCATGTCTCCTTTTTATTTTAACACTTCTTAAAGCTGAATTTTCTGTTGTCTGACTGAGTTTTGAAGAGTCTGTGCAATTTTGTACAAAGTGATGTAATTGACATACTACTTTATATTTCTGTGAATAAAACGTGAACAAACTTTTGTGCATTTTCTGCAGTTATTCAGTCACATGTCTGAGGTTTGGAGTGAAATGTTGGAGACTGGAGGCTCAGAAAAGTCCATATTTCATGTTACGAATAGTGTATATGACTAAGTATTTAAAATGACGGGGCATCGTCCTGTGTAAGGTGTGAAATGGTGACGTGGTTTTCTTCAGTTTCAGATGATGTTAAATAAAACATGGCCAGTGTTCCATTATTAGACCCGACTGAAAGTACACAGGGTTATTTGTACGAGTATACACTGAGATGGTTCGAGCATTTACTATATGTGAGAATTCGTGAACCAGATTTAAAGATCATAGTTTAAAGTGACATGTATTGACTACTTCATTCAGTTAAAAGGTAATCCCAGTCATTTACTAGTTTTATGTTTCGACCGTGTAGCGCTTTCAGAGAAACTGATAAATACGCAGACATGCTATCAACAGCAGCAACAGCGGCTCTGTGCAGACTGAGACCTTCACAACATGCATCCTCCCACACACAGTTTAAACTCCATGAGCGCTGCAGGCCAACAGCTGCAACTCAGAGATCATGTTGATGTATTCAGGTGCCCTCTAAAGGTCGGACGCTATAACGTTACAGGAGAAATAACCAACAATGCTGAATAAATGTACCTTTGTATTTATTAGAATAACTGATAAAGACACTCTTCTTATATACACTAAAACAATTTACCTTAAACAAAATAAAAATGTTCTAGCAATATATTTGGTGGTATTCTCTGTGTGCAGTACACGAAAACATTTCTAGCAGCAAGAGGAGGCAACAACATTTGGACTGCATATTTCCAGTTTCTACTTCTGCCCTCTTGTATTTACGTGTGTTAAGTTTATTTATGCTGTTATGGGATTGATTCATACATTTTTAATTTTGTCTTAAAGCATTATGAAATTGTGTAATCACTCAACTCATTCATTCTGACCAATCAGAGGCTGGAGGACACAATCCACAGTCCAGCCTCTCAAAAGTGCATTTCAAAGTTCATCTAAGGCTTATAAGAGTCACAAAGCTGTCTTTCTGATATAAAACCCTTTTTTTGTGTGTTTCCACTCTGACAACTTTAGAAAGTTTCCACTCAATTTGTCTGAGATTGCAGTAGATTTATATTAAAGTCAGACCAACGTTTGATCAAATCTTACACTGAAGGCCAGTACTAATAACAGGAATAACGGTGTGAAGAAAAAAATGTCTGTGCAACACAGTGCACACTGTGTTTACTGCACTGTCTAAGGTAGCACCACCTCCTGCCCTCCTGAGAGCTGCATCACGCAGCCCCAGCTGCAAGAAGGATTTTTCGTTGCGGCTTCTATTTCAGGATCTGGTAATATTGATAACAATCATGCCTGCCATGGTCAGTAGCACCAACACAGTCATCTCTATAATGTTCACCTCCCTCTGCTTGGCCAGATTCTGCTTCTGGTTCTTCTTCATTTGATCCCTCCAGGCTTTCATGATCCTCTCCCTCTGCATCTGCTCTCCGTAGTGACCCCGATAAAAGCCATCAAAGTCATATATGGGCCTCCCTCCAGCTTGGGAGTACTGCCTGGTTCTCTGTTGGTGCTGCTGCTGCTGTGAGGAGCCCGTCGATGTGCCTGCAGCCTCTTTAGAAGACGGCCTACCGGCACTTTGGAGATCTGACTGGCTCAGGATGCCCCGGTCATACATCCTCCTCAGGCTAATGTTGGCCAGGACAGTGTAAGCCTCGCTGATCTCAGAGAAGCGCCTGGTGGCCTCCTCACTCCCTGGGTTCTTGTCAGGGTGGTGAATAAAGGACTGCTTGTAGTAGGCTGTCTTGATTTGGGACTGTGTGGCACTGGGGGACACTTTGAGGATGTCGTAATAGGCTGTCCGGCTTCTGTACAGCAGAGGAGCATCTGTTGAGCTGCTGCTACTCCTCCAGCTGTAGTTTCTACTCATAGATGGATCAAGAAGCCTCAGGCTCTTTCCACCGCCTGGTCTCTCTGACCTCTGCTCTGCCAGAATTAAGATGACAGTGCAGAAGGCTCGGAGCTGCTGAGGGGACCTGAATGTGTCAGGATAAAGGAAAGCGGCTCCTCTGGTCACGGATGTCGTGGTACGGCACAGAATCATCTCCTGGAGAGCAGGCTGAAGTCTTTTGCATAAGGATAAGGCTGTTTTATTGCGCTGCATTGTTTCAGCAAACCTAATTCCAGAGGGTGAATCCATCTCTACAGAGTTTGCACAGAGTAGTGTCACATTTTCCTGCTTATGCTTACATTTCATTACACATCTCCCTCTGCAAAGTTTTGCTGATTTGCCTTGTGCTGCTCTTCTTACTGACACAGGCTGAACTTCGCATAGCTCCTGAGCCGAATCCTCTTTAACCCGACCGTCACTGAAGGTGCAGGTTACCAGCAGAGATCCGGGACTCTCTCCGGTCCACACCGATCGACTACGGCTGTTTCTGAAAGCCGGCAGTCGACAAACTCCGCCCTGAAGCTTCCAAACGACCTCTGCCATTTTACCGAGGAGAGCTACTTGGACCAGGCCGGAAACAGCTGCAGTGTCCTGCTGCGTCACACGATGAGGAACCAATAAGATTCAATGTTTACAGGAAGTGCATCAGTCGGACCATTTTTTCCCACTCGGACTAATATTTTTTCAGGAAAGGTATTTATTTCTTACAGAACAAATATAAAAATTAACTGGACCAACTGTTCTTTTTCCTCCTCTCTTTTTGGCTTAGTTTTAAACAATCAGTTGTAACATTTCAGTTATGTTATTGATTTGTTTTACTTTTTTCACTTCTTACTTCTTTTAATTAAAGATCCATGTGCGTTTTCATAATATAATCTTAATCACATGTTCATGTCTAAAAGTTTATTCAGTAACATCTTTAATTTTTTTTTATAATAATATAAAACAACACTAGTTTCTTTATATCCAGTAGATGGCGATATTGCGATTTGTTTTTATTAATCTTGACGAAGAAGAAGCTCCGCGTCCCCAGTGAATGACGTCACTGTATTTCACATGTGCACCGTTTGCTTGCAACCAAAATATCTCGCTCGTTTGTAAACTAAAACAACTATTTAATTGTCCATCTTCAGACCTCAATATACCCCAGGAAAACCATGGCCGCCAGCTGTCGACGGCCTGAACACAGGGCTCCTCCGGATGTGGTAAGTGGGTCGGTTTATTCAGTTGTTTTAGCTGCTAGGCTAACAGGCTAACATGCTAACAGGCTGACATCAGCTGAACCATTTTGGATCTTTAAACGTGTTTTTAAATTGTCTTCAGCTAAATTAGGGCCGCATTAAACAAGCAAGTACAAAAGCTGTTTGCCATGTACAGACAAACTTTAGCAACAGTGGAGCTTCCAGACAGTGTCAGCGTTTTTACTGAGCGACGTGTTGATATTATTTACTTTCATCTTTGCAGTTCTACAATGAAGACGAAGCAAAGAAATACTCTCAGAAGTAAGTATCTGTCATGTTCACTGTGTGTCAGAGATGGAAGTACTGAACCGAAGTACCAAGAGTAAAACCTTAAGTTATGCAGAATTAACCATTTAAGGGTATTGTGTTATTATCATTATTATTGTAATAATGTGCATATTATGGAATTTAGTGTTACAGTGTGTGAAGGTGGGGCTTTGTATACTGCTTATAAATATAGTTATATATTTATGAATCAGGGATCAATTAAGTCTTTCTTCACCTAAATCTCTTCACAGCTCTCGAATGATTGAGATCCAGACCCAGATGTCAGAAAGAGCTGTAGAGCTTTTAAACCTGCCAGAGGACCAGCCCTGCTTCCTGCTAGATGTAGGGTGTGTAAATGACACAATGTTTACACTGCATGTCTGAGTTAGAAATATACCAACTTGTCTATTACCATAAATACAATCTCTGAGAAAATTTATTTAGCTGTATATATGTTTTTCTTTTTTGAGGTGCATCATATATATTTATTTTGAAATGTCTGGATAATCAATACATTGGGTTTAAACTTAAATTTTCATCTGCTAAAACACCTATGTTTGATGAGGTGAATTGTCTGACAGTGTTTGAGAAGTGTAAGACTAGTGGTAAAATTAGAGTAATACAGTAACTGTGTGTGTTTGGGATGTGAAGGACTCAAACTACTATCTGTCCTCTGTCTCTCAGGTGTGGCTCCGGTCTCAGTGGGGACTACCTGTCAGAGGAGGGACATTACTGGGTTGGAATCGACATCAGCACTGCAATGCTGGGTTAGTTTGAAACAGGAAGCAGGAGTTGGATAATACACCAATGTAACATCAATACTGGGATATAACACATAGTTAAATTACATTAACTTCTGAAATGGCTTTGTTTGTGAAACACAGTTAAAAGGAAATTTAATGTCCATTTATCAGTTTACAGTTTTTTTTAAGATGGCATTTGTTGGGTGGTGTTTTTGATTATTCCATATACACTGGTAGATCAATATATATGCCAAATATAAAAATATTATCATCATCTCTGTATATTTATTTGATGTTTTTACATAAACACATCTTAAATCAGAGCTTTCTCACACTATGACTGACTTTTTAATCAAATGACTATATAATTTCTCAAATATTTGGAGTTTATTTAAACATGCCTTTAGTTTAAAATCTGAGTAAGTTGCTGAGCATTTATCAAATATTTTGTGACAGATGTTGCACTAGACAGAGAGGTAGAAGGTGACCTTTTACTGGGGGACATGGGCCAGAGGATGCCTTTCCGACCCGGCACCTTTGATGGTTGCATTAGGTAAAAATCACAGGATTTTCCTTGGACTAATTGCAAATAAGTTCTGTATCTGTTTTTCCATTTACCTTCTGATTTTCTTCCCTGTCAGTATCTCTGCCTTACAGTGGCTCTGTAATGCTGACAAGAGGACACATAGTCCCCCAAAGAGACTCTATACCTTCTTTAGCACTCTGTATTCTTCTTTGGTAAGCTTTTATCAGTGTTTTTGATTACTCTGACAGAAATACAGCCAGATACAAGCTCTCTTCTAACTTCTGATGGCTCTGTCTTTCAGTCTAGAGGCTCCCGTGCCGTTTTCCAGTTTTATCCAGAGAACTCGGAGCAGGTGAAAAGAAAACACTGTGCATTATGGATGTAAAGTTATGTCCACATTCCCTCACTTACCCTCAGTCTGCTTCTTCCTTCTCTAAAGCTTGAACTGATCACGACGCAGGCCATGAAGGCAGGTTTCAGTGGAGGAATGGTTGTGGATTACCCCAACAGCAGCAAGGCAAAAAAGTCAGTATCCATCAGAAGCAGGGCTTTTATGTTGAGATGTTGATCTGTAGCCATCTGTAATAGATTCTGTCTTAACTGCCTGTGAAATTAGAAGCTGTGTATTTGCAACACAACTCTAACGAGGGCACACTGACTTTCATATTGACTTGACTTGATTTATCTTTTCTCACAAGCGCATACACTTTGTCTTGTTTGTTTCCAGGTTTTTTTTGTGTCTGTTTGCCGGAGTAACAGGAGTCCTTCCCAAAGTAAGAAACAGGAGTTTGCTTTGGATATTGTGGGTTGTTTGATTGGTTTTAGCTACAGTTTGGTAACTCTTTTTTCATTTCAGGGTTTGGGATCAGAAACTTCAGACAAAGATGTTCCACACCAGGTCCAGTATTCAGGACAGAGGTAAGGAGTAACACTGGAGACAGACACTGCGTATCTTAAATGGAGTCCTCTGAGTGAGCAGATTTTTGTGATAGTTTTATTAAACTGTTTACATGTATATAATTATTATTCATTGACATACACTTCTGATAAACTGTTCTTAATGGAATTAGATATTAGAAAAAATAACTACGACTTTTTTTAAACATCTTGTTTGTTTCCTGACATTATGAGAGTAAACAGGTCTTGGTGTTGATAAGTGCAGGTCCCATCATACCTGTTCTGATGAACCCAAAAGACCGAGAGAAATTAAACAAAGGGTCGTTGTCCTGCCTTGACTTGAAAGAACCCATCTGGCAGGTTTTCCTCCCTTTCACATACAGCAGTGATGTTTAAGATGTTTAACAGAGAGACTGGATTTTGTGAAACATAGTGTGTCAAAGCGAGAGGTTTGGATCCTGCTTGCCACAGAGAACAGGCTGCGTTTTGAATAAGCTAATCAGCTACTCTTTGTCTTTGTAAAGATGCCGTTTTAAGAACATGAAAGGAAAATCAGCGAAGAAGGGACGAGACTGGATCATGGAGAAGAAAGAGAGGAGGAGAAGACAGGGACGGTACGTACATGACTATGGTTCAAACTCTCAAACAGGACAAATAGTGGATTTAACATCCTGTGCTGAAATCTTCAGCCTCTGAAAACTACAATATGTTCAAGTTTAGCTTTTACTGAATCACCTTTGATTAGCTGTATTTTGTAACACTTACTGACGCCTCCTCTCTCTCTCTCTCTCTGCTGTGTATGTTGGCCTGCAGGGAGGTTCGAGCCGACACAAAATACACCGGACGTCAGAGAAGGCCTCATTTCTAGTTGTGACTCATGCAGCTGTGCCTTCATTAACTCTCATCTGTACCACCCCGCACGCAGTCACTTCCAGAGCTGCAGCGTGTTTGGACTCAGTTAATTTCTCAACACTGTAATCCAAGTCGATGAGATGCAGAAGTAAAATGATCTTACGGTCAGTCGCTTTTGGATTTGGTTGAGTGTTAGACCATTTGTTTCTCCCAAATGGTGGTGAGATCACACTCTCCATGGAAGTACGGAAACAGACTTGTACCGTCCCACTGATATGATACATAAAGCAGTGAAGATGCTGTTGGTATTGATTACACCAACAATGTCAAATGTATAAACATATTTCTTTTGTAAATTGACACATTGTTTTAACAACATACATGAATTTGTGACATAGCTATGTCAGAAAAAAATTACCAGAACTGTTATGGAAGCGAGATATTTAAATTTACACATACATTACATAGTGTATGCAAATGTGTATGATGACCCTGACAGTTGCATGTAAGGACAACTAAGTAAAATGTTAAAACATTTATGGAAATTTACTTTTCATTTGTTTGGTTGTTTATGTTGAAAATTATTCAGAAAAGAACAGTACATAATATGGATATAACATAAAGAAGGCATGATGCTAGTGGATATCGCATTTAAACGATTAAGCATTTTGTGGTGAAATAAAAAAAAAAATGGTTCTGTGAAAATATAAAAAAGAATAAAGCTCTTTTCTGCTTGGACAGTAATCTGCACCTCCACTGGCCGACAGAGGTCGCTGTGCGCTTTGGCAAAACACAAACCACCTGGGCGTTATCTCTGAACCTGGTCAATCGATAACCACATCCAGCCCAGTTTCAACGTCAACCTGTTAGCCTGACCTTTACAGAACAAATAAGAAAGTCAGGAAACAGGCTCATGCTTAAAAACGGCCAGTCCGTGTGGCTTGAAGAGGAAGTTTCGGGTGCGTAATGGGTTAACAGCGGAAGGCCTCGCCTCACCTTTCGTGCGCGTCACCCGGCTCTGTAAAGTGGTCCCACCATCACTCCAGCATCCAAACCAAAGAGGGGAAACCGCCGCCTCTCGCCTCTCGCCGCCGCCAGACGCGACTCCTCTGCTCCGTCGGTCTCACATCATCCTGTCGGTCTCCACCCTTCAGCTCCATCATCACACACGAACAGAAGACGACGGGAACTGAGGGAATAAGAGTGATTTACCGGCAAAACAGGAAACCATGAAGGATCGTATGCAAGAACTTAGACATGTAAGTTACTGTTTGCTTCTTTGAAATGGTCACCATCCACCTGTGGCGAGCAGGTGCTTCGCCAAGTGTTTGGTGATATGAAAGCGCAGAAAGCGCAGATCCCCGGAGCAGGATGCGCCGCTGGAGCAACAGTTGGGACTGAAATGTTGTTTCTCTGCCGAGAGCGGGCTCAGAAAGCTCCAAAGCTTTACATTTCGGCTGTGATGAGTGATTTCCAGTGGCTAAATCAGAAGTCAGCTTCTCATCTTCCCTATTAAAATGAATTTAGATTATTAAAAACATTGATGGAGTCTATTACACGGTGCACCGGGAGTGGGACAGACACTTTGTAGTTACTGTCAAATCAATATATGCTCATTATGTTTATAGTCACACAGGGAAAAATGCTTTTTTTCTAAATCTTTTCAGAATTACAATATGATAATTATCTAGAAAGTCGAAATACGAAGTCCACAGGCCTCCAAGAAGCGACACCTTCAAGTTTAGAGGTGTCGAAAAACGAACAAGAGCCAAACGATGCTGGTGATTCACAAGATCCTAGTGGATCCTAGTGGATCCTAGTGGATCCTAGTGGATCCACTAGGATCCACTAGGATCCACTAGGGGGTCATGGTTAACGGGCTGATGTATGTGCTCTTTTGTGCACCTAGATACCTAAATGTTATCTGTGCATACGGTGTGAGGTTTTTCTTTAGGGGCAGGTTACTGGAGCGCACATCCTCACTCGGCTCAGCAGCCTCTCTTAATATATCCGAGACCCACCCGCACCCAAAATGCGTGCAACTGCACCTGTGTGTGTGTGTGTGTGTGTGTGTGTGTGTGTGTGTGTGTGTGTGTGTGCGGGGTTTGATCGATCTGGCCAGCTATGACTGGAGTGGGAAATTGGTCCCTGCTCGCCCATTTCACCTTTTAAATGTCCGCCCTTTGCAAAAACCTTTGACCACCCACAACAAGCACAACGTGTCCGTCCAACGCAATAAAACCTTCAGATACGTGAATTTTCCATCCAGACAGTCGCCATGTTCAGGTACAAGAGTTATTATTGCTGCTCAGAGACATTTATGGTTAAATTGTGATACAATAAGCTCAAGAGATTTCACATAAGAGTATTGTCTTCCATAGGAATGCAGCTTCTGAATGTGTGTGTGTGTGTGTGTGTGTGTGTGTGTGTGTGTGTGTGTGTGTGTGTGTGTGTGTGTGTGTGTGTGTGTGTGCAGTGGCCTTTGTCAGGGCTGGGTAATTGGCAGTTAAGCTTAAGAGAGAGAGAGAGAGAGAGGAGGGGAAACAATTTACGGCTCCTCAGTTTTCTGTGAAGAAGTAGCTATGAATTGGCCTCCAGGGAGAAAACCCAGACCTGCCAACTCTCTCGCTGTGTGTGTGTGTGTGTGTGTGTGTGTGTCCATCCTGCCATGCTGCCTCCTCACTGTGCTGGAAGGAGGCTACAGTACAGTACAGTCCAGAGAGACGAAGACATAGTCAAAGTCTTCCTCACCAGCACCAGTGAGGACATCTCAACCAACGTTCAGCAAAGCCAGTCGCCATTGACAGAAATGAAACATTAGCTGCTGATTCCATTTTCTTTCATTATTTTGATCATATCTTTTGTGTCTGAGAAATGGTAGCTGGAGCGGCTCCAGCCAGACCAATTTAAACCAATCCGGACCAAATAAAATTGAACTAAATTGCAAGTCACAGACTGTTATTTCCCATCAGCACAGATTAATGTTGTTTTCCATTTACAGCCTCAAGTTAATGCCGCTGTTTGAATCTCAGGGCGGTGACGTCGTGGGTCTGTACAGAACAGTGCGTCAGTACAGTGTAGGATACGTGTGTGATTATAAAATGTATGAAGGCTCTGTGTCACATTGATGGGGGGGGGCATTATCTTCAGTACTGGTTATAGGTTCCCAGTACGTGAAGCAAAGTCATACCACACCTTTGACTTTGTTTTAATAGTTAGGCTGTTGACAAATCAACTTGAAACCAATTATTTCTGATAATATGTGATCTGTTCCACTTCCCCCTTTACTGAGGCATCATTTTTTACATTCAGGAGCACTGCATTTAGAAAACTGTTCCTGTGTGAAATCAGTTCTGCTTGAGTACAGCTGTATAGTAATATTCTCAAATGTGTCCTAGCTCGCCGTTCACAAATTACAAACATTAATCTGGAAAAGTAATCTGGGGATTTGTGGTTCGTGACAGGGACTATAACAAAATCAGAGAGTAGCCTTATTAAATGAAATCAATTCTGAGCAGTTTTCATTTTAGGAAGACTTGCCTCAGCTAAACGTTGTGTACAATAGTTGTTTGTGCAACACTTTTAATGTAACTACAGTTAATGTGTAGCAGGATTTGACAGGGTTCATTTTCATTTACAGTACGCAGCAGGCATGGTGGCATTAAAAAAAAGAAAGAAGAGAACTTTGCAGACTGCGCTGCTTCTGTGTGTTTTTTGTAGAGTCACCCTGCACGTTTACTCACCAATGTGCTCGTGTGTCATTTTGGCAGGAAATTGAGTTTTGCTCATATTCATGTGAGGGTGCAAGTTCTTCTCCAGCGTCGCCCATATGCACATAAAGCTACTTTATGAGCTCAACACCTGCCTACGGCTCTGCTCCTCCAATAGCTTGTTAGCCTGCTGCCTAAAGCTGCCAGTCTCCATAAGTACGATGGTTATACAGCCTCTCCGCTCACCTCACGTCACCTCGTCCCATCACTCCCAGTTGGCCCAGCAGCGATTTAGTGACAGATGGCGCAGATATGATGTGTTTGTCAGCCTACTTTGAGCTCTAAAACCTTAAGGGGAAACATGCTGATGAGGTTTTTATGGATTTCATACACCACAGGGGCGGTTATCAATCAAATGTGATTGTTTATCATTTGGCAGCAGTCAGTTATTTATTCAGGCTGCACCTGTAACAGGTCATTTCGCCTTCATATCTCCTCATTTCTGTCTGACATTTTATCAGCTACGACTTCTTTCTTCTGTGTGATCATTTGATTGACCATGTCTGCCTCTTTCCCTATCTCCCGCTCTTTAATAATAACCCTCTGTTTTCTTTCATCCTCCCCGTAATGGTGCGTTCCTCCATTATTGCTCTTTTCCTATCAGCGATTTATCAGATGGCTTCTGTTCCTCCTCTACATTTTTTTTCTCCCTTCCTTTTCACGCTCCTGTCTTCTCTGTGCAGCCTTGTTAGTCAGTGTTAGTATTGGTTCAAGCAGCTCTTTGTGCGTGTGCATTGCTGGGGTACTCACTGTCACTGCCTGTTTGGTGTGAGAGTGACACATTAACTAATAGGGTGTATGTGGAGCACCATCAGAGCCTGTGTGTGTCTTTTGACTTTCTTGTTTCTCCTTTTTTTTTATTTCCCATTTTCCCTCCTCCTCTGCTCACATCCACCCCCCCTTTTTTATTCCGCAGCTTTTTCATCTGTCCTTGATCATGACCTGATCTTGTCTGTTGATGCTACTTCAGCGATACAAACAACAGCAGGGAGGGAGGGAGCCATGTATTGTTGTAAACCCTCACAGTAAAGTAGCAGTAAAATGCATTGTCACCATGCCATATTGTCACTGTTAACCATGAGAAAGGCGCGCACACACACACACACACACACGCATTATTCATCAACACATTGAGGCTGCATAATTGCATTAATGAGCTATGAAATGAGTGTGACCATTCTGGCATTTCACCAGGGACTTGTCTGTCTTTCTAATGAGGTGACAGTTTCAGTGATATCCAATATCTGTTGGCTGCTAATAGTTATTTTTGAAATGTGTGAATTATAAATCAATTGAATCCTGCACTACACCATCCTCATCCATACCAGTTAGACATGAAAGAAGCACTCGTAAATGTTCACCTGCTTTTTTTCTTTGAGATGCTTTCTACCTGTGAGATTACCTGCAAATCGGTGATGTATCTTATCAGTGTACTTTTCATAATGTACGGATCCATTTTTACCGTGTAGTAAATGTATTTGCGTTGCTTGTTCTCATACTCATAAAGAGCAGCAGCTCCCGAGGCTCTAGATAATGGAGGCGCTAGTAATAAAGATGTTTCTGTAATCAAACCTTCCTGATCCGTTGTGGGAGAATTTGCTTCAGGTCATCTTCGTTACCATTGCTGAAATTGAATTTGTAGTGTGCTGACTTCTCATCATAATAATCATGTCACCTCATCTCATAAATCCGTTGCAGCAGAGTGGTTCTTTGGCAGATAGTTCCTATAATGGCAGATACTTGTTGGAGATTAAGGCCTTTAAACATAATACAATCAAACCATGTCATTGACCTCTTTAGCCCCCTAAGTAGCTCTGGCCCTCTTACTAAACAAGGTCTTGTTTAGTAAGGTTTAATGGGTACTAACAAGGACACTGCTCTACCTCCTGAACCGCAGCCAACATCACAGACCTTCTGTCTCAAAACTGCAGCTATGTGCAGAAATACAAAATAATCATCCTCCATCCTATAAAAGTTATGAAAAAGTCCATTTTGGCTCCAGTTTATTGTTCTGTTGTGTCCTTTCTCTTAGTTACATTCCCCTGATGGAAAAGCATCATAATTCCCATCAGCCATATGGTGAAACAACTGGTGCCGTTGTTTTTTTTGTTTTTTGTTGTTTTTTTTTTTGAGGGACAATTTCCTTTAAACAGTTCAATTAGGAGAGGCTAACTGAGAGAAAAGCGAAAGAGAATTTAAATTAATTATTGATTTTGTGTGGACAGAAGAAAAGAGAGTCATTCCAAGAGCTGCATAGGAAAACCCCCTAAATTTGGTGGTGCTGAAGGTTGAGGAGCCTCTTTCCACCTTTGTTTTCTGAGCATTTGGTTTCTTTGGGCCACACATCTAGTCCCACAGCTCTTTTATCGCTTGCTTTGCCTACAGTGATTTTTTTTCTCTACACGTCCTGTCATTCGTTGACATCCCTCTCTCTCTCTGTTACATTTTCCCCATATCTACAATATAATTGCGTTAGTGGCACATTGCTGCTGTCATAATCCTTCATGGTCAGCGAATTACCGAGTGAGGCGCTCTGGATATGTCCCGCAGTGAATAAGGGGAAAAGGGGGTGGGAGCCATGACATAAGCGTTGACAGCGCATCTCTTTTTCCCTATCTGTGATCTGTCATTAAAGTTCAGATGGAGCTGTATGACATTTTCTCTCCCACTCCTGCAATGCTGAACGCTGGTTGACTGCCCGCAGCTGCCCACACACATGGCCAGGGCAGGCAAGTTTGTGTATGAACATCTGTAACAAATGGAAAGTAAGCATCCACTACTTAGTCTAAAAAATTCACTTGTCGTCCCTGCAGCGTAAACACATATCCCTATGAGATTTGGCAGCTGCAGACATTTAGATTCTGGCCTGAAATTTTATTATCAGTGATTTGTGGGAAGACATTCAATTATTGCATTATAAGTGATTATTTAACCTTTCATTGTGTGGCAGTTTGTAAATTTGTATTTAGGCGTGTTGAAATGGCATCACTTTGATGATTACACTGTGAAAGGTCAGAAAGATGTGAGGGAAGCAGAGGGCAGAGAGGGATGAAAGCCTGGGAGGGGGAAGCAAGAGAGAGGGGATACAATCTGGGACATGATGAAGGGTGTGCATGAAAAACATTAAGAAGTTTGCACCTTTAGTCCAACCGTAATAAATATATATGTATATACAGTATGTGTATATATAAATTGAGAACACTTGATTTTTTCAGTAATAATGTCTTCATATCTTCATTATCTAATATCTTCATTGCTCAACATTTGACAGCATTTTTGCTATACTATGCTACTACAACAGTGTTTTACAAAATAACCAAAGCACAAAACAAATGTTTTTTATTTTGCATAAAACAAGAAGAATTAACCAACAATTCAGCAATGAGTCAAATTCAACTTATAATAATGTTTCCCATCAGACCCAAATAAACTTCTTTTCATCACTAAAGTGAACTTTGGAAGTGCTGCTTGCTGCTCCACAGCAAAGATTATTCTAGCCCCAATTCCAGCAGCGTTGAACTGATTGCCCATTGACATTTTCTGTATCATCCCTGTCCCCCTGGGGGACTTGTATGAGTTTGTGACGTAGTAAAGATGAAATATTCTGAAAATCACAGATTTGGAACGACCAACTTCTCTTGCTATGGCTGACAGGAACATCCTGCTGCCAGGGGTTTCAGTCACTTTAGAACGGCTCACCATCTTGCAAAGTAAATAAGTACGGAAATTGGCACCAGGTGCTAAATTAACGCCAATAATAGGGAGGTATCTTAAAGTGCTCAATTTTGATCAGGGTTCTTTAATAAATATCTCATTTAAGTTTTTTATACTGTGCTTCAGAATATATGTAACTACGGAAATATGCTTAAAATACTGCTATTTTACTCCTGTTTATATAAATACTTAAAAATAAAATTCTCTATGTAAGACAGACAACATAAAAAACATAATTTTGATAAATAAATGCTAACATAGTAAGAGGGGAAAAAAGAAAAGACAGATTGAAGGCGTGGGGAGGGAGAAGGAGACAAAGGTAACTGAGTCCATGTTGTGTGGGCCAGATGCTGTAATGATTCTGTAGTGAGGCTGAAATCTAGAGGAGGGAGAGTGAGAGAGAAAGAGGCGAGAGAATGATGGACAGGGAGAAAGAAAAAGGAAGATGATTAAAGGGGGAGGACATTGAGGAGGATTGTTAGGAAAAGACATTTTTGCACATACTCAGAGTTCATGGGAGTGCTTTATCTCTTCTTCTGCCCACATAATTCTTTGCTGTGTTGTATGTGTTGAGCCATGTTCGATGCAGCCAGTCTTTTAACCTTCACCAGATCAGTTTTTTTTCCACTGGAATGCAAAGCATCTGCACTTGGGATAAAATGAAATAGAAGACGTAAATAATCACAGCAAAATTTTTGCAGGTGCAAATACAGGGGAATTACAATCACAATGTAGGTAAAGCAGCCAAGAGGACTGTTATACAGTCCCCAAAAGTCCCAGGAGCAAAATAATAACTAGAGGCAATCATGCAGTCATCTGTGAAAAGCAAACACTACTGTTATCATTGGAAACTCACAATAAAAGAACAACAGCAATTTCCTGTGAGCTTACATTGTGATGACTCTTGAAGATACTTACAATCCCTCATTTCATGTGAACTGACAGATGTGACTTTGACTTTAGATTTTTGATGTTGAAACAAACTGCTTAAGGGACAGTTTGACTATCTACACTCAATCTCTAATTCTTCTGATTGGACCATGGAAAAAAAACACAAATAAGTTGAGTTTTTTCAACTGGAGAGGTTCAGAAACACAAGGCACTCAGCAAAGCAAGAGCGGTGATCTGGTTTAGACTTTGCTGCATCAATGTGCTGTGCTGAAGTGAAGTGCCTAAAACAGGGCAAAGTGTTTATTGCAACTGTTGGCTGCAGGTGTCAAACTCAGATGTCTTGGCAAAACACAAAATGGGTTTTCTTCTCTGAGTTTGCTACCACAATTAGTTGTGCTCTAATTGAGGGCATAAATATGTGCACACAACAGCAAAGCTGGTCCAGAAAATACATAATAGCACATACAGTGGCAAGAAGTATGTGAACCTTTTAGAATTTCGTGGTTTTCTGCATTAATTTAACAAAAAAAATCAGATATTTCATGTCTTTATTGTTTATATAGCCAGTTCCAATGATGCCTTCAAATCTTTGGCTGTCTCTTGGGGTTCCACTAGCATTATGAGCTTGTTATTTTTGTTCTCGATAAAGATCAGAATTTTTTTGTGTTATTACTTAAGGCGCATTGTATTTGTTAATACTCTTAACTTAGATGAAGATTAGATCACATATTATGACAAATTAATGCAGAAAACCCTGAAATTACAAAAGGTTCACATACTTTTTCTTGCCACTGTATAAAAACAGCTGTAATTCCTATGCAGTTCATTTGATAAGATAAAACTGACAGTCTGCACAGCATGACTGTTTCATTTCAAATCTACTGCGGTGGCATACAGTGTGAAAATGATGAAAATTGTCTCAATGTTCAAATGCGAATTAACCTGACTGTAGAATAAAACTGAAGAAAATCACCTTCCTCTTCGAGTTTGCATCTACCATAAAACGTGTCAAACCTTTGAATAACATTAAAATGCTCTTATTTTTTCCGGTAGTTACAAAACGATTATGGAGAGACGGATAATACAGATGTTAATGTTTTCTCAGGCACAACGTCATTCTGTGGACACTTAAGATGTGATGTGCTGACGCAGTGTGGAAGGCAGGAAGGAGATGTAGGAAAATGGGGAAGAGAACAGTGAGAGAGAGAAACCAGTTCTTGAGAAAAATGTCTGAGAGGACAGACTTCATCAAGAGATGACAAGGCAACTGGCACAAATCTAAGTGAGAGGAATGTAGAGCCACTACATCGTGGCTCTATCGCAGCAATATCATGTGAACCCACTCAAACTATATTTAATCAAACAAATCTGGAATCATCACATATTTGGAAAATAGAATAATTTTGTTTAAAACAATTAAACAGTTTCCTAATTTGAGAGCTTATATTGAACTGTCATGACAACAGTATGGTGAGAGTCGTTTTATTGGTGGGAGACTTAGTTTGGAACAAAACTCCTCACATGGCATTTTTAATAACAGTTTGGTGTTGGTATGGTGGATTTGAGGTGCACTTCGGGTGCTCTAGAAGCAGAGAGAACAGAGGCGGCGGCGGCAGCAGGATGCAGGGGAGGAGGAGAAGGAGGGAGTCAAGTCAGAATGAGAAGCAGCGGTGTGCTCTGCCTCTACAGAGAGAGAGAAGCTCCTGCACAGAGGGGTGGGCTTTGGTCTGGTTTGACTTTAAGTGGTCAGGAGGGGAGAAGACTGAGCAGTGAACCCCAAACCTCCTACTCCCACCCAGATCTAAGCAGCCCACTGAGCGACAAAGAGGCTGGAGGGTGGCCTTTGGTACTCTGCTCTTGACTTGGATCTAAATGTACACACACAGCAGATTCTCTGAGCCAAACACACATGCACACTACAGCACATATACAACAGATGGTAAACACACACAGAGAGAACAAGACCTACACAAGTTGGTCCCCATTAGATCATAATCCTTCAAGGCACTTTGCCTCTGGGGCTCACACTCGGGTGAAAGACCCCAGCAGGGACAGTGGCCTTATTATTAGATTAGAGAATTGTTCAAGGCACCATGCCAGCAGGGAGTCACTCCATTAAGACAAAGGCACTGCCTGAACATCCACTGTAACATGAGGAGGAGGAAACACAGTCTAAGAGTAAGGCAGCAAGAGATCAAACAGATCAACGTACAGCTACAGAGAAAAGATGAGGAGAAACAGGGAAACGCAGAAAAATACAGAAAGTTGTCAAAGTGCAACGGCATGTGCAAAGAGAGGATGCAGAGAGTGTGTCGATGTACAAGTAGGCAGGTTAAATGGAGCTGGAGAGATTAAAGTATGCTCGCAAGTCTGTGTGCACTTAGACCCTTCATGGTTTTATTAGTACAGGAGAGCTGAGCAGTGAGAGACAGTTGAAGTTAAGATGGAAACCCATGTGGGCAGTACTTTATTGTCCTTTTGTGTTTCCATATTTCAGCAGATCTGTTTCCTGCATCTTTGTATTACAGCCAATTCAAGCAGCTTCCTGCAGTCCCATTAGAAATGACTCATAAAAGTGTGTGTCAGCTGCACAGAGAAATATTGAACACATAACCAGCTTTATTATTATAATGCAGCTAGGTAAGATTCAATATGGACGTGTGCTCACAAGTAAAGACACACACACACACACACTATTATTCTATCAATGTGAGGAAATGTTTTGGCACAATGCATTCCTCATTCCCTAAACCTAATCATCACAACTAAAGAACCCAAACCTGGGTCTAAGTCTAAAGCCAAGTCTTAATCCTCAAACAGTCCATTGACAGGGTTCAAAAAAGTGAAAACTGTCCTCACTGTCAAAATGTCCTCACTTCAGTGATCAAAAATTTAAATAGAACCTCACTCTGCTGGCCACACATTGAGTCCAGTAATTATTGTAAACTTGAAACAAATTGGACGTCTGTTATTTAAGCTATTTCTCTCCAAATTTAATTGATATACTGTTTAAATTCTTTTGTAATGATTTGAGGAAGACATTTCTATTCATCTTGACCATACTGTTGTGGAAACAGGAATCGCTAAATATTACTACCACTGAACCTGGGCAAATAAGACCAGAAGGTGGGTTAGGGTTTTCCGAGATCAGAAGACAAAGGAAACTGAAAAGTGAGTGCTTTATCAGGGACGAGGCAATAGGGGAGAGAACCCAAATGAAGATAATCAAAGCCAGGCGGGGCGATGCAGTGTTGAGTTTAATATAAATAATAATCACTAGGCTTAGAGGTAAACAGGCATGATACAGATATGGATATGGTAGGTAAGAAACGGGTCCAGAACAAACAAAAAGACACAGGGAACATGCAGGTTGGCAAAAACCAGCGTCCACAGCAGGAGAGACACACATTGGAACATGATGATCTGGAAAATAACTGGAGAAAAAGGGCTGGTGTACAGCACACAACAAAACCGAGTACATCCCTGAGCACATGAAAAATGAAATCAGTTGTCCTAATTTGGAAAACAGAAATGCTGACTGTAATGAGTGCTCCATATTTAACTGCAGCAAACCCTTTGTCACATTCGCTGTTGTTCTGCTTTTTTTCTGTTTTCTGTAATATTTCTCAGTGTTTCTCAACTTTAGGATTTTCATAAGTTGTTCTGTTGGGCTCATGTCAGGCCACACACTGTACAGGCTCATGTCATAGATTGAATGTTTTTCTTCATTAAAAGCTCTTATGGGACTTTTTTTTACAACGTTGAAACATTTTCACATTGTAAAATGCCTTTTCCTGTAAAGCTTCTTGAGACTGAGAGTCATTTCTTTCACTCAGCATTTGAGTTACTTGCAACTTCCATTCATGGTATCATCCATAAATATCTATGAATCTATGAACAAATACATCTCTGGTGTTCATCTGGGGAGTGGCCCACCCATCCACCCTGATCTTCTCCCTGTGCTGCCTTTGCTGCTCTTATAACTCCTCTTATAGCCAGAGCCATTCTCCCTGCTTCTCAAGCATTTGGGACATTCACCACCCACACACCCAGACATCTATAGTCTATAAACACACAGGAAACAGCTGACAGTAAAACCAGGGAAATTAATTTTCACTTACATTTTCTGAATGAAGACTCATACACCAAGTGACTTTGTTATGAATGAATGTATTGGTCACAATAAGAATCAGTGAAAGCAGTAGAAGCTACAATGTTTCTATAAACTCATAATAACCTTTCATTATAACTGTTTTCCGTCACATTATGGCTGTCAAAAAAACATGACAACGACGCAGCAAAACCACAAACCAACACTCCAACGTCACTGAGAGATTGCCCTGCTGGTCGATTGACTGAACGACTGTCACTGTGAATGGAAGAGGAGGACACAATGTAGAGCTATCGGGACAGGATAATTAAAGAACCGGGGAGCAGTGTGTGGGTGATGAGAGGACACAGGAAGTGATAGATTGAACCAAAAGACAACAAGCCAAATAATTCAGCTCCTTTCACATTGCTGTTCTCGCTCTTCTCTGACAACAACACCAGAAACAATCTTCAGAGAAAATCAACAACTCTTCAGTTTTGATTCAGGGCATTAGGGTGAATTTCAGCAGCTGCAGTCAGCTGGAAATAAATAATGTGGTCAATTTCTCCATGTCCACTAGCCGATCAATGCACTGCTGCTAATAACTTGCTAATATCAAAACAGATCAATACTTTAATCTAACATATGTATGGTAGCAAGAAAAAGTATGTGAACCATACATTTCTATGTATTTCCCTGTATCTTTTGGGAACAACCATAAAAATCTCATAGTGCTAGTGGAAAAGGTATATGATAATTAACTGGTTGAAACCTTAACCAGGTTCTTCCTGTAACTGTGGATCAGACCTGCACATTGTTCAGGAGGCCTGGACACCCTGCTAGTTCAATGTTTTACCTACTGTGGAATCATGAACACAGATGTTAGCCATTTCCAATGATGCCTTCAAATCGTTGGCTGTCACTCTGGGTTTTTTATTGTATGACAAATTAATGCAGAAAACCATGAAATTTCAAAAGGTGGTGGTTTGCCTTCAACAAGTGAGCCATAGAATGGGCCTGCTGGTCACAGGTCCAAGAGCTTGATGGCCTTTGAGCTAAAGTCTCTTTTAACATTTTTAGTTGGGAATGCAATAAAAGGACTACAGCGAGTCTTATTCTTACAGTAGAGGGACTTGAAAACCTTTTAAATGTCTATGCACAAGTTCAGACTCTCATAATTCGTCCATGGAGTTGTTATAGATGTATTGTATGAAGGGCAAGCAGCCAGAGGTCACTGCTCTTCCAATCTCATGTAATGAGAAAGTTTTTCCTGCTTCCGGGCTCCTGGTTCCTATATAATACCAGCACGTCAGTATCTCTGTCCAGATGGAACTGACTGCCCACACACGAGGATGGCATAAAAATAGTATCTTGATACAACTCTTGGCGTTTCTTAAATATTAATTGTTCCTAATGGCTCCAGTAGTTGTTGAAATATAGAGAACACTAAAAATATGGTATCTTAGTTTTACAGCTGTTTCTTTCAAAAGGAATTCTGTAGCAAGTCCCATTTTGTTTTGTGTAAGAAAGGGTCTGTTTGAGTTGGAGGTAGGCTGAAGATTTGAGCTTTTCTTCTTTGAGCTTTTCTCCTTGAGCTTTATTCCTTCACAACACCAGGTGCAGCAAAGAAAGTATCTGTCATGTGCACAACTTAGAATTCATTTTCTGATGTTCAGAAATATTAAGGAGTCATTTCAGTCAGGGTAAGATTGAAACTGCAGCCCTTCTTTACAGCATTGATAAGCAAATGGATCTCATAAGCTGCTAATGGGGAATTGAATTAGTTTGACAGTGGCTTGATGAATGAGATCAAGCCACATGAGATTCCTGCTAATGTAGTATAATGGCTAATATGGGATTAGAAAAGAACATCAAAAGGAAAGTTTGTGAAGTTTTGTCGAACAGACTGTGAATATCAGAATTTAATCGTTTTAAGAAATTACAACACATGCTTAATTTACTGAGATACTTTCTGTTGTAAATATATAATTTCAGTAAACAACTGCAAGCAACTGTTGTTGTAGTTGTTTAGTGCTGCTCTTTGCCCTAAGTCTTGATCTATCTTTTTGTTTGCTTCCTACAGTATGGATTTAATGAACTAAGTTGTTTATTTATCTGTACATGTGTATTTGTATGCAAGTGTGTGTAAAAGCCAAGATTTTCTTTGCCCCCAGGTTCTAATTCAATAATAACTTGCTAATCACTCGACCTGTGGTTCTAATTACAAGTGTCGTTAAGTGCTCCTTGTTTCTAATCAGCTGATGGGTGGAGAGGTGCAGGGAGCGTTAATACTGTTCCATTTAACCTCAAATTATGCAAAGACACAACCTTACATGGTCCACCCCAGTTGGGACCAGTGTCATCAAAATGCACACACATTTTACAGTTCCTCTTCAGTGGACGTGTTTATTCATTTATTTTGTAGCTGTTTCAAATAGCTCCTAATTGTTTGTGTTTGTGCAGGGGAAGGAGACGACAGAGGAGGAAGATGAAGTCGCTGTGGGAATGGAGAAAGGCTTTATGGACGAATTCTTTGAACAGGTTTGTTTCTCTAACAACCCTGATTTTCTGTCTCTGTCAGTCACTATCACCTCCATTCACCCATTAGGAGATGAATAAGTTGCCAACTTAAATTATATACAACGATCTCCCTGGATATCATGTCTCTTCTAATACTGAACCTAATTGTGTTGTTTTTCAGAGCGCTGTAATCAATCTCATGCCACTTCTCTTCTCTGGGGAGCATTTCTATGATTTATAGCTGTTGATGTTGTTGCTGGTGTGGCATCGGTCGTTATGTATTTGATTTCATTTCAAAAGACCTTTATTGATTCAAAAACACCACAATGCTCATCTTTGAATAACAACATCAGTGATTTCACTTATTTCTTTCTAGTATTTCCTATTGTGCATGTCAAAAAAATCCACCAAGCCTGTGTAAAGCAGCATCATGTTGTGTGCACGCTGTGCACATGTGCTGGGTACACAAACATCATGAAACGTCATGGCTCTCACAGGAGGCATCTGCAATGCCTTTTTAATGGGCCTGCAACATATATCTCCCACAGTGAGTAGTTTGAATGTATAAAGCAGAAGAGTTCAGCTCAATAACAAGAAGGTTCAGGGAAACTTCATATCTTGATTATAATCCATATTTATTTTTATTTATCATGTCAGTCATCTTCCAGCACTGCTACATTTCTTATGTTTTATGAGCTAGCCCCTCACCAACACCTGGGTGTATCAGTTTACATACAGCGTGGCTTAACTTTGAAGTCTTTAAATCATAATTGCAAATGCTTCTACAAAGGTGGGTTGTCTGAGGTTGAATGCCACTTGGCAACGTTTGTGAGTTACTAAAGAGGTCTAACAATCAGCACTTTGATATGTGAGTTTTCAAAGCCATGTGAGACAAAAAAAACGCAGGTGGTTAAATCATCTGTGACCGAGCTGCAGGTGCATCTGCCAAAAATCCTGTAAAGATATTTAAAGCATCAGTGTGAACAGATTCAAAAATCATGACAACACAGGGAAAGTACAGACGAGCATCAACAACAAGAAGCAGTCATCCCTTACTGTAACCAACTAAAAAGCAAATAGCGGTACAGGCAGGCAGAGAAGTCATTTTAAATTCACATGCCCCATTCAGCATCAATCAGATATGACCATGACCACTCATTTAAGCAACTGAGCAGCACATAAATAGACGGGGCGCTCATTCATTCTGCTCAGCAGTGCTTTCATACAGCTACAACCACCGCCTGCTTCTCTGCAGTTTAGTCCCATCCCCGTCCCCCACCTCCTCCTACATTAGCATTTAGATTTCTCCATTCTGTACGAGTTCATGTAAATGTAGCTGTTCTGTGTCTCACAATGTGCCCGGTGTTTGTGAGCTGAGTGATGAGCCTGTGCTTACACCTGTGGAGCTGTCTTTTGGAGCGAGGCCAGAGTCATGCACCGCTAAACCACAGTATGCCCTATTAGAATAAATAGTGTAACTTAATATTTTACAGAAACGTTTTGATATTTATCTCTATCCATTGAGCCAATTAGCCAGCCATTTAGTAGTCACCTATTATAATAGATATTGTAAAGGAAACAGGACAGAGAGCAGCTAAATGTCCTCATAGGAAATTTAATCTGTCCAAAGTGTGCTTGATCAACCTTCTCAATTAGTTATGTGTCAAGATGGAGGTGACTGGTAAGCATCCTCATTAGGTGCCCAAACTACCTAAATTGGCTTCTCCTAATGGAAACAGCTGTGATACCAGAAGTATAATTAACTAGCAGCATTATGGAATGGAAACTTTCACTTAACTTTTAACTTAATTAAATTAAATTCAATTTCATTTGTATGGTGCTAAATCATAACAGAAGTCTCAAGTCACTTTGGGACAATATTAGCAATATTCCTTACGTGGAAAAAGGCAGTTCTAGATATTTCTTTTATGTATGATGTAAAGGAGATTTTCTGGTCAAAAATGACTATTTTTTCATAGATAAATATAGCTGCATAGCAATGGAAATTTATAGATCCTATCCTAATAATATTGCCTAGGGGGACATATATATAGAGTAAAAACAATCGTCCCAAGCACAGAACCCTGTGGAACTCCGAACTTGTGTGTGCATGGACTCCTCGTTAACATGCACATACAGGAAACTAGCTGATCGATAAAGCAGCCTAGTGCTGCTCCTTTAACCCCAATGACATGTTCCAGAATGTGCAAATGTATGAGAGTCCTGAGGCCTGTGCTTTAAATTTTAATGCTCCATTTCTTGAAAGGGGTGCAAGCGCAAATTTTCATATTGGCATAGACAAACATTATTTGAATTGAGCATACCACTGTACATCTGGAAGAAACATGTTGTCAAATGAATGGTGTTGAATTTAGCTGCTTCATTGCACAGGAGAGGCCAAAGACCAGGGGTCTAAGGTCTAAAGTTCAGGTCTAAAGAAGATATTTTTATTACTTTTCAAGAATAGGAATTTGTTTTTTCTTTGGCCCACAGTACTAAAACGCCAGAATTTCAGGTTGGACAATCAATCCATGTATAATACAGTGTACAGCTTCAAAACTACATCTAAATCATAGTAATCACAGGAGGTTTTATCTCTGAGGGAAGAGTTCCACCCTCTTACATTTGTCTCCTCTCATTTCTCTTCTGCCGCTGCTTCTCGCCTCTGACAGACTGTCTGTATCCATCATAGATATCAAAGCATTTCTTATGTCTGGAATTTCAGTCTGGTATATCTATCTCAAGCATGAAAGTAAAGAAAGGGGAGTTTGAATGAAATATGGAGTCAGGGAGATCAACAGAGAACAGTTTGAGACCGAGCTGGAAGCTGGAGGGTTGTGAGAGAGACAGATTTTGAAATGAGAGTGATGTGGAGAAGTTAGACAGCAAGACAAGAGAGGTGAAATTGGTAATAACTTGTGACAGAGGGAGATGTAGATAGTGAGGGAAGCAGATAAGGGGAGCAGAGGGAGAAGAGGCATAATCAGGCTCTCACCCTGACTGGGTGCGTTAATTAAGCTTTCAGTGCTGATCTGGAGGGAAAGCAGACAGTGGAGAGCGCTTCAGCCCTCTGTCCTCCTCTCATACCATAAACATGGCTCTCACAGTGTGGATATTGATTTTATAATGTGTCTGTCAGCATTTATCTGAACAAAAGCTGCATTTTGTCATTGCCAAATTTTCCCAGGAACAAACCAAAACACGTTCAGGTCCTGCTCAAGTTCAAGTTTGTTATAGTTATTAAGTCTTTCGTCAGATTGCTCCAAAAAACCCTATCCACAATATGTGATCAGAATATGTGTGGCTTTTGTTGGGTTTATTTCTTCACAGTAGCCCTAGACAAATTAAATAGCATTTACCTACAAACCTGCTTATGTACAGTAAATCATGTGAAGCAGTATTAATGCTTTTTGGACTTTTCATACATTTTGTAAAATGTAGCATGTTTTATATTTCTTTTATTTACGAAGCCTTGAATCTGAGAATATTTGTATGCATGGCACAATACAAAAAAAAAAAAAAACATCACTATGAAACCCACTTTAACATTTAGATGACATTTTCTTTATAATGAAAATGGCTTTTGTAATTATTAATCACTAGTGATTCAAAGCCAACACAGAACCCACACATTGGCTATGATGTTTGTTTTCTGTTTTTAAGATGACTTTAAATGTTTATAGTAAATCAATGTTGTATTTTGAATCTTAGTGTTAAGATTATTTATAATAGAAATGTTTGATAAATTAGTGCCTGAGTGCTTTACATGCACATATTAAAACTCATGCATTGAGACTAAGTAAGTGCTACAAGAGTGTAGATGCATCTAAGCACCGTTATATGTGTCAGTATTCTTTTTTACAGGGTGTAGAAAGACTCATTTCATGCCCCTAAAAATCCTTCACTTAATGATGCAAGAATGAAGTGAGAAAAAGCAAGACAGGCTCAGCGTGGCCTCAAGCCGCTTACTGGATAAAAAAAATTTGGCTTTTACAGCAGAACAAGTAAAATTGGATGACAAAGGAAAACAGCTTTGGGATTTAGCTGGTTAACATGTTATTTGTGTAATATACAGGGAACATTGACACAGGGCCTGTTGTTCATAAAGGAAAATTATAAAATTGGTATTATAAGTGTGTGTTTATTTGTGTGTGCATATAAGTGAGCGTTTCAGCTGTGTCTGATAGTGCTTCTTCTCCTACACCAATAAAATTTGCCTGATGTCTTATGAGATGTGAGAGGCGCACCATGACTCACTAACACACGGTTTGTAAACCGAGACTGCTTCATCTCCTGCTCACTTACTGTCTCTCTCATCTCCTCCTTCCTGTATTCCTGTCGCCCTCTCTATTTCGTAACTTTGTGATCTCTCTCCATCTGCCCCACTAGCATTTATTAACTCTGCATTCACCTCAGTCTCCATTCTGTAGTGCCTGTTCCCTCCTCAGTGGTCTTACAAAGCCATCAATTTTATTATTAAAGAACTGATGCAATCAGTAATTAATTAAAGAGACAATTGGAGAATTATGACCCAGGATGAGGGTAGGAACACTTAGGAATCTATGGAAGAAGAAACAGAGGGGCATCAGAGTAGGCAGGAGTGACAGAGGAAAGGTGGACTGCAAATGAAAAAGTTAAACCAGAGATGTCCATCTACATGCAGACGCCACACAGAAAGGCACCTGGACAACCAGTGCATGTAAACCCAGCTTCTTCTGGCTGTGAGTTGACAGTGCTATCCACTACACCACGGTGCCGCCCCTCAGACCAGAGATATGCATGGAGGAAATGGCCACGGACATATCGAAGCCAATAAATGGAGAACCAGCCTTGTGTCGGAGCAGGTGTAGAGGAGGAGAAAGTGATCGGCATAAATGACACACTGAGATGAAAGTAGAGACTGATGAAGTCACTGGCAGATGTGACCTGCTGCTCTTCCAGCTGTTACTTGAGCCAGAGGCAGCACAGCTGGTGACGAGGCAGCGGGGAGGAGGAGGGAGGTGACTGGATAGAATGTCAGACTTGGATCTTGGTGGCAGGTGATGCTGTGAAGTGCAGAGTTGAAAGAAGGACATGCATGTGTTGCACTTCCAGGGTTACTTTTCTTCAATGAATCGCACGACGTGTGTGAAGGAATAGTTGATGTCATCCAAATACCTGTACCCTAAACCTATGACACACCACACAGCAGCCAGTTAGCTTGGCTTAGACACAGTGGAACATCTAGCCTGGCAGATTTGTAATGTTTAAACACAGCTAGTCATTTAATCATAGTGTTTGTATCAAATAGAAACTGAAACTTCTGAAGAATATGTTAATGTCCAAATTTCCGGGCAACAGATATGGACCAAACTGTGGCAGAAATGATAACCTACACATGAGGCACTTTTTATATTAATATAAACCTGCTTCGCTCTGCCCACTCATTCTGCCTCTAATAAGATAATGACATCTTCAGTTCATTTTCTGTCAACATCAGTCAGGTTAATCACTAGTGCTTCCTGCCTCTGTATATTGAACAGATCTAAACCTCTCTCTCTCTCTCAATATCTTTCTCTCTTATGACAGGTGGAAGAGATCCGTGGTTTCATTGAGTCTCTGGCAGAGAAAGTTGAAGAGGTGAAGAGGAAGCACAGCGCCATCCTCGCTTCGCCTAACCCCGACGAGAGTAAGACTGTTTCTCTTTCATGTTGGTAGAGTAGAAATCATTGGCAGGCTGCTGTATTGGATTGCATTAGCTTGTACAGATGTACCTCTGGCCAGTGAGTGTATGTCACCTGGTGCAGCGGAGTGTGATATTTGGTC
This sequence comes from Anabas testudineus, assembly GCF_900324465.2. Taxonomy (NCBI): domain Eukaryota; kingdom Metazoa; phylum Chordata; class Actinopteri; order Anabantiformes; family Anabantidae; genus Anabas; species Anabas testudineus. The sequence continues at coordinate 18,949,843 of NC_046622.1, forward strand.
ATCCACATACTTGAGCATATGCATGCATGTGGTGTACTGAGTTAAGTCACAGCATCTGTTGGTGCTTCTTGCAGCTCTGTAGTCCTTTTTTCACTGCACAGTCTTATTTAAGTGTCGACTCACACGTCCACACTTCCTGAGTCACATCACAGGTTGAAAAGACTCAGGTGTGTGGTGGCTTTGTAAGCAGGTGACTAAGTAGAAAGCAGGACATGAGTCATTTTCACTGCACATGGTAATTCAGAGGGATTTCTGTTCTACCATTTATTGTTGACTAAAATAACTTCAAAAAGCCTTTAATTTAAAATGTGTTCATCCCTTCAGCAGAGTTTAAGAGACTTGTCGAATTTAAGTTATAACAAACTCCACTGGAAGATATTTAGTCTTCTACTGCAATTAAATGTATTTGCTCTTAAGATGTTAAAATATTTTGCATGACTTGCTTATTCTCGTATTCCCTGTGTCCCACCTACCTGAAAAAAAGCATTGATCTGTATATTTGAGAAAGCTGCTTGCAGTGTGTTTTTGCGATCAATAATAATGTGTACCTTCATACTGAACTCTCATTAATGATAATGATAACAATAATAATTAGGGAGTTGGGATACACTAGATTGCAAAGTATGTGACTCCATGAGAGGCAACAACAACACCAAAGTGACAGATGCCTTTGAGCTGAGCAGTCAGGCAAATCAGTCTGCAGTTATATGGGCCGTTTGGGTTTGCTGGGAGCTGTGCGGACTGAAGTCTGATGACAGTAGAAGCAAAACACCTGCGGCCTCCTTCCTTCACAAACTGCAAGTGGAGCAGCTTATTGCTGGAGGTGCTGCTCAGGGCGCCTTCTTTATTTTGCCTTTCCACCCTTACCAGCTGGAGTCGAGATTGAGTTCATTCAGCCAGGTCCTGTTATGGTCCTTGATCAGTGCCAATGACTTGTCCATTTTACAGCAGAGATATCTTACAATGCCTGTAATGATGGAAGGACAGAAAATGCTTATAACGTCTAGAGCTGCAGAGCTGTATTTTTCTCTTTTACTGTGTGGAAACAAATCTGTATCAAGGGTGTCTCCTAACAAAGTCATGTCCCAGTATAAACGCAGGGATCAGAAAGATCCCAAAGAGTCCACATCTGCTCATCACCTCAGAATAAGCACGCAATGTGAGTTGTTGGCCAGGCTAAACTCAACAAAACTTACAAAAGACCCAGAGAGGAGAACTGCTGTAACTGGCTGCCTCCCTACAGGTGCCATAATGACTTTACTGTTGGTTTTTCCTCTAATTTGTCAGCCATATATATTTCTCAAATGAGGACTTATCATGAATTAATTCATTGACTCAGCGAGATGAGGTCATATTGTCCAAACCAAGACTGACCTTTTTTCACACACCTATGGTTAATGATAGCATTAATACTGCAAATGACTCAGTAATGAGTCAGAGACGCACTTAATGGAAGGAAGAAAGAGAATAAAGCCAAAAGTCACAGTTTTATATGCCGTTTAATGCACAGCGGCAGCAGAAAGCCTGATAATAGTGGCAGATTCCACTGAACAAAGGGGAAAAAATGACTCAATCTCCTAAAGGAAATTGAGGAAATAAAGAACGATTTGTCAGAAAAGCAAAAAGCCTGCCTGTTGATAGAGACTGTGATAAGAATCTGTCCTGTTTAGCGTTCATGCTGTCACTGTAAGATCTCTTACACGCCTGTTTGGGCATTTTTCTCTACTTTTATGCTTCCTCTTCATACGTTTTTAGTCCAGTCTTGACCGGCTGATAACAGCTTCTTACCTTCAACCATTTCAACCACTGCTCTTTGCTTCTGGTTAGTCTGTGCTAGATAATACAAATTACAATTCATCTTTACTCCTCCCGTCTTCCCACTCCCCCGTCTCTTTTCTCTCACACCTCTTGCTCCCTCGTTTATGTCAGGGCATTGATCTAGACCCCTGCTCTCTTGAGAGGGATACTCATACTAGTAACACCTCCCAATCTCTTTCCCCGTGTCTCACCTTCCTAAAAAAAGCATCGATCTGCTTGTAGCAGCAGGCATCAGATGAGCCCTTTAACCAGCCGCGGTGTGCAGATTACCCAGAGCAGAGCGATGAGACAAGGTGCTGCATTTAAGATATGATTTGACTTTGTGGCTGAAATCGATGTTCAGTGTGTGTGTGTCTTGTTGATAAATGCATCAGTCACCAGCCGGTGGAAATGTCAGGCTTGTTCATTACATGGAGGTTTGCTTTTCCCTGTTGCATTGTGGCCAATGATGTACAATGTACAACAGTGTTGTACAGTTGTAGGTTTAATAATCATGATATATTGGCTAATAGCCATCAGAGCGTAATGGATATTGAACCTACGTTTCCTCATGAGCACATTCCTCTAATGCAGGAAGAGGAGACATAAATGCATTAGATGTTTAGAAACATGATTGAATTCCATTTCATTGCGTGATTTGTTTTATTTTGTAGCACTGTTTGTTGGTCTTGTGCATCTTTTCTCCTCAGTATAAAGGTCAAAAGTCAGTGAAGTGCTTTTTCTGCAGCATTCTCACTGGCCTTTACACCCAGAGAGCACAAGGCCGATATAAAATCAAACTTAGTGGAGGTGTTAAACATTTGCCATTTGCTTTGTTGAACCAACCTCAGAGTAGTGCAATATAGGAAAACGTTGTTTGTAGACATTTTGCCATATTATACTTCTCCTACTTCCTGTTCTCTTTCCCACACAGACTGTAGTGTTATATCAGATAGTAGTTTGACGAGATAAGGACAGTTTACAGTGTTAGATAGTGAATTTACACACCTACTCCGTCAGATAACTGTGACAGGCAGCTTATCTCTCCCAAACTGTCATTTCCTTTCTCTTCATTGAAGGTTAGATACCTATCATCATGGTTCTTACTGGAGTTCTGTTTTGTTGACTGTGGAAACTGGACATCTTCAGTTCAGGAAGTATTAGTTGTGTGATTTAGATGAGGTTGTAGTCTGTGTCCATTTTATTCTGATCTTTAAGGAAAGCTTTTGTCGGTGTTTGACTTAGTGAAGGAGACGTAATCTGGTTTGTTATGTTCTGACGTGTAGGTTTGACCCCTGATTAAAAGCAACTAATCAGTTCAGCTTAGGGGCTTCATGTTGACACAGTTGTTCATAGTTCCTCTGGAAGAGCAATAATAAAAAAAAAAGCATTACTGTATGGATTATACATGTGTCCAGTCGTGTGGCATCATGTTGTCTTACTGGTTTTGGATAATGTAATGTTATAAACAATAGACTCACAGCATCGGCACATTACTATATTACTTATACTACTTTTGTTTTATTTCAGGAAACTTAACGTACGAAAAATAAAATATAACCTATAACACAAAAGTGGGTGATTTATTTAGAGCTCCCCACATAAGGGAAGGCTTTCAGGGGAGCTCGTGTCCTTTTCAGGGAAGCCAAGCTCGCCTTAGCTCCCCCATAATATGAACTATGGTCTGGACTGTAGGAGGAAACATGAGCAGTGACTGTGTACTGGGAACATAAAAGATTGATCCCAGTACGCTTAATGTGCCTTCCTGGTTTGTGCATTAAAACCATTTGAGAGAAGCAGCCTGGGGTTATACATTGTAGTGTACTTAGAGGATGTAAAAATCAATGCAAAACTAACAGAAAACAAGTAGATGGACTTTAAATGTGTGTTTTGCTCTCAGCACTTCTGGCTGCAGAATTTTGGATGAATTATAATGTCAAACTCTAAATCGCTCTGTCTGCCAGAAGATTAATCTGCAAATAACTGTAAACAGAGTAACTCAATCTGGGTGTGTCACACTAGACAAAGTGAAATGAAATGTTAACTTCCATTTGTTTGTGCATCAGGGCCCAAAAAACATACATGATTTGTGACTTGGTTTTAACTTAAACCATTAACCCTTACGTAGTGCAGCTGCTACAACTTGGAATTAAGTCCCCAAATGGGAAAAAGCCACAGTTTTAATATTTCTCCACTATCTCCATGCTGCTGCAGAATGTAGGCCTACTGAGACTTTTAGTTAATTAGAGGCAGAGACTCCTCAGTGCTTATACTTGGGAGTTTATTTAACAACATTTCTCCGTCTGTTTTCGCGTCCACTTAATGTTTGCTTCCTCTGACATCTCAGCCTCCAGTTTCCAAAGAGCATCTTTCCCGTGACTCTTAAAAGTCCTCAACTCGCAGTGCTGGAGATGCTTGTTTTAATTGCAGTCTCTGAGTGTTACTATTTCTAGTGTCAGTTTTTTGGCTGAGTGCGCTTCCGCCCTCGGAGTGCTGTTTGCCAGTGCTCCTCCAGCCTCAACCAAATTTTGAAAGTGTTGTGTAAGTTCCCCCAGCTCTCTGTATTTTGTTTGTTCTTCCCTGACAATGTTTTTTCACTTTGTCTCTCTCCTTTATCTGTCTCTATTTCCTATTCTCTTACATCTCCCCAATAAAATCTGAGCTCATATAGTGTTACAGCTGGTGAAGACAGGGCTTTATACTGTGCAATTATGATATCCCTCTTTAAGTGAAGGTAATAGGATGTGGATGTGCATGTCCACACGCACGGGCACACACACACACACACACACACACATATTTTTGCACGCAATGGAGGTCAAAGCTAGTAAGATAACTCAGGGGATAAATTTGTTTAACTGCCCTCTGTCCTCTTGGCAGTCTTACTGCTCTGATCGAGATTAAAATGTCAAGCGCTGGGAGGCAGGGAGAGGTTTCAGAGTGACAGAAACAGTGACATTTCAACATAGCTACACTTATACTGTCTTGAAAGATGTTACAGGAGAATGAGAGGTTGAGAGAGGTTGGAAAGAAAGGTACCATACTCACAGGCTCTTGGTGGTATAGATAGATAGATAGATAGATAGATAGATAGATAGATAGATAGATAGATAGATAGATAGATAGATAGATAGATAGATAGATAGATAGATTTCTGTCATTTTGTCATTACCTTACCTCATACTGCATTTCTGCAGGAAGACAAATATCAGTAATGTTTGAGGGATGAGCTCATATTCTGTCTCTGAAACATCCAACACCTGGACTCTAGACGATCAATAAGCAGAGCAAACACACAAATGGCTGGTAACATATTTACACAAAGAACAGAGAGAGACTGTGAGATGGACAAAAAGATAAATGGCTGCAAGTTAGAGACTGGAAAGGCAGCAGTTGACCCTCACTTAAAAAGGAGGATGACCTGGTGTCATTGTAGCTTGACATTTGATTGACACGTAAAGCCTGTGTTATCACTGTCAAAGGTAATCTGCTGATTGTGACAGTCAAGAAGGAACCTGTGATACGTCTGTCTTATAAATGAATAAATGAATAAATGCTACTTCATTTATCCTCTTGAACCAAAATTGATGTAGGGAAGAAGTGACTCAGAGCTTCAGGAGGTTTAAGATGATTAAATCCTGCTCACATGCTTTCATCATCATATTTCCAATGAGTGATGTACATCGATCAGCCACAACATTAAAACCTCTGAGACGTGACGTGAATAACGTTGATTATCTTGTTACAATGGCACCTGTCAAGAGGATATATTGAACATTTTGTTCTTGAATTTGATGTGTTGGGAGCAGGAAAAATGGGCAAGCGTAAAGATCTGGGTGTTATCTCCACAATGGCAGGTCTTTTGTTGGATGTAGAATGCAGCGGTCATTATCTACCAGGAGTGGTCCAAGGAAGGACAGGTTTGACCGACTGACAGATGTCAGAACACACATCACATCACAGCTTGCTCCATATGCTGGTTTTAATGTTGTGGCTGATTGGTTTAAACATGCTCTAGACGCAAAGGCTGGCAGTACAGTGCAAGTGAAGTCGAATGTGCTGTGTTTTTTAAAGGCTGTCAAAAATGAGCCTGCAAACAAAGACCAGTATACAGGAGAACAGTTTTAAAAATACTGCATACTGGTATTTTGATGCTTGTTTAGGTGATCTGAATTATAATATATTGTACTTTAAGAAATCAGTTGTCTTGGAGGTGGTGTGTATACTGTTTAGTGCAGTATCATTGACGTTTACTTAGATTTTCTGATTTGCATCAGCTGCTTCACGATCACAGGCTCATTCATCAGCTGCTTGGCCACCAGCTCCTGTCTTTTTCTTACCGGAGCTGAAGGCATCCAGAATAACCTGACACTTTTCCTCTGGTGATACTTCATGCCAACACAGAGCTCCTGGGTGCAGATCAGCTTCTTACCAAGTGTTTGTGACGGGAATTAGGAAGTGTTAAATGAGCTTTAGCCTTTCTGGTCTGCATGTTTCTCTGCACTGTCTCAGTCATTCTGGTTAAATATTGTTTGTTGTCAGTGTAATGCCAGCTGTGGTAATAATCATAATCAGTGTCCTGGAGGGACTTTGGAAGACCACTGGTGCATGAAAGAGTAGTGTTGTCGTTTACACTGAATTACATCGATATTCATTCTATTTTATAAATGAATTAAGCACCGCAGCGTAAATAAATGCAAATGTAAACAAATGGAAATAAACACAATGTGTTCTATATTAAACCACACCACACTAGAGACAGGGTCGCATGAAAAGACAAAATAAAACAACAAATCAGTCACAGCTCACAGACTCGCCTATGCCAGTTGGTCCCTGCCAAATATAGAAACCTTTTAAATCACAGAGATATTTAGTTTTATAATTTAAAAGCTTAGTAATTTTCCAAAAATGATGAATACTTTGTCTTGCTGTCTTTACTTTTAACTAGCCATTAAAGAATATGTATTACATTTTCATAAAGATCCTGCAAGAGCATGTACTTTATCTTCTTTCTGTCTTTCCTCAATTTTTCCCTGCCTCGCAGCGTCTCTCTCGCTCTCTCTGTCTGTCTTTGAAACAATCTGAAGCTGGGAGGAGGACGACGGCACACATCGCCATAGCAACACAGTCTTAATGATGGCAACAAGCGTGACCTGAAGATTCCATTCGAGCGTCTGGGAGAGGGATGGAGTGTGAAGCCACAGCTCAATTGACTCCTCAGTTTTGCCCTCTAATTTGCTTCCCTCTCACTCCCGCTACTTATTCATCAGTGTCTGCACTCTTCTTCTTTTCAGACAGCCAATAATGAGGCTGAATAGAGACTTGATCGAGCAGGTTGGCCCCTGTTTGGTTACCACGAGGGGGGAATCTAATCTAACTCCTTAACACACACACACACACACACACACACACACACACACACAGTGCGCACACACTCCACACAAGCCCAGTTTTTTAAATGATATTATCTGTGTGATGCCAGTAGAGCTGACCTCATAAAACAGGTTAGCAGAGGTTGCTATGGTCAAGCAGACATGAGAGAGATACTTTTCCGTAACCTTACACCTCTCAGAGTTTCTGAAGTTGTGAAACAAGGGGACGAAAAGGTGAAGAACAGGGAAAAAAGGAATTCACAGTTCAGAGAAATTATAAAGTATCTTTATTTATCATGTGAGTAATCAAATTACAGTGTTAAACAGGTATTTTGGGATCTAAAATGGGTTACAATTTTTGAGCAACTTTTGCTCCACACACAGAAAACATACACCACAGAACTCGGTTTATTCACATTGCTCCTTCTTCTTCTTCGGTCTTCAGTCTACCACCTCAGAACGGTCTCTGACCCTGACAATCTCACATTTTGCCACTGGCAAAAAAATTATTGATGAAAGATGCAATTTTATTCAGAAGTATACGAAGGATATGGTAATGTGCCAGTGTTTGTTTTAGAATTACTTGTGGAAAATGTGGCTTGCAGGCGGCTAGTGTAGTGGTAAGATTGCTGGACTCCTTAGGCAAGACCTCCTTACGCTTACCCTGCCTACTCTTGTACCTTATAAGTCGCTTTGGTCTGCTAAATGAAAATGGTATTTTGCATATTTAGTTCTTCTTTAGTATAACCCCAGGTGTCAGTACTTGATTTAATTATTGTTCCTTTCACTGGGACTTGGCTGCTCTGTATATCCTCCACAAGCCGGGTATCATTTTATCATAATATTTCACATCTCTTTCTACTGCTTGTCATCAGCTACCTCTCTTTTCCAGGTATATTTAAAGCATACATAATATGTTAATAATGGCTCCTATACAACACAACCCTGAGGGAATTTGTTTTTTTATTTGTTTTTAAGTTATGTTTACCTTCACAGCTTCTCACCAAAAAGCTTTGAGTGTGTGTCCTTGAGGCTCAACAAACATGCTCAATGCATTTCCCTTCTTCATGAAATATTTGTAAAGCTGGTTTCTGTTTAATATTTTAAATCGGGCATTGTTAGCATCTCTGTTTGCGGGCTGGCAGTCTGCTGTCTTGATGTACGCGTTGCACCACTGGCACCAATGATAAACAAATAACGTGGAACAGCTGGCTGAAACATATCACATTGCTTGCATGCGTGCACAGGGATCCACCCATAAAAACCTCAACAGCGGACCATTAAGAAACCTCATGTAGACCTAGTGATCCTAGTTTTTTTTCTCTTTCCCCGTCACATTGCTTCTAAAAAAAAGAGAAAAATACTACTTATAAAAAAGAAGTAACTGACTGCTTTGTCCCGCTGAGCTGTAGGTACCACAGCCTGATGTTTGCTGATATGGAAATACATCTGTTAAGCAGATTACAAGCTTGTAGTGCTTTGCTGATCAGTAGCTAATAGGTTCACCATCTCCTCTGAGCTGCTATAGTTTTGTGTTATCCCACAGGCTGGTTAGAGGATTTATGCCTGCCAGCATTAGTGTGTATAAGCTGATGATTAGGATTCATAGAACATACAGTATATTATTCAGTGTTAATAAAATGAGGTATGATCATCGTGGTGGACCTTCATGTTTTATTTTTTGATTGTGTTCAGCTCAGTATGCCGGCCATGTGAGCGTTTTGACTGTTTTTAATCATCAAAGTGTGACATCTCAAACTGCCACGAAGAGCATTCACACAATGTGTAATGTAGATTTACTGTGTAGCTGTAGGAGATGACGTGATTATATCTTTTTTTTTTTTTTTTTTGCTTCTTTCCTATTTCACAAAATGTACAAATATAATGTTTCAATAATTTAACATCTAGTAGCAGCTGACATCATTTTCACACTATGTAATCAAATTACCCAGTGAAGCCGTAGTTGGGAGCACATTTGTTATGTTTGCTGTGTTTTTTAATTCCTAAGTCTGTTATTCGTCTTTGTGATTTATGCAACCTTAAACACGCAGGTACCAGGCAAAAACAAAGTTATTATACAAAAAGAACCGCAAGCAATTTGGTTTGACTGAATAGTTTGACTTGAGTAACTTTTAGGGACCATGTTTTACGTCTGCTGCCTTCCCGCCGCTACCTAACATATGGAGATTTGGCTCTATTATGGTATTAAGATGATAAATGCTTTTCTCAGTGCTTAGCTATGTGCTATAAATGGCGATTAATGCTCCGGGGAGAGTGAGAGAGTTTGTGTGAAAACCCTTCTCGTTTTCCCTCCTTTTTGCTTCTCTCTATGCTCAGCCTAGGATTTTTCTCTCAAAACAGTAAATAGATGGTAAACAGTTTTTAGTGTTAATAAAGAGCACATTAACAATTAATATGTGATTTACTGCCACAATGTAATCATAAGCAGGTTTAGGTGCTTATTAATGTATTTGTCAACTACTGTAACTCCTCCTGATTGAAGGTGTTTTAACAGACATACGAGAATCTTTTTAGACAAAATTACAAATGTGTCATTGTTTAAATAAACCAGTAATTATGGTTTATAATGAACGATTATGATGTTGCATTTGTGACCAAGTAAATCTGGAGACTATTAGTTTATTTCCAGTTCGGCGAACACTGAACATTTAAAACAATGTGTTCATATATTTGTCTCATCTGCAAAGTATGACCTCATTTAAAAAAACAAGTTTGTGATTATATATTAAAAAAACTTTGAAACTGGAAGACAGTTATTAGGTACATGCCTACGTTTATATGCAGCTCACTAACGCCTCATTGTGCACACTATGTTTGCATGGTAGATCTGTTTATTATTTGTTAAATGTGCTGGATGCTAGTTTCATCTAAGTGAAGTACTATGGCACACAGCCTCTATTTTGAGAAAATAGTGCATTAGGAAAGTGATAACTTAGAGTAGTATCATCTGTGCAGTTACAAAAAATAATCATTAGACAAGATTACTCAAGTGAACTGTTTATTTGCAGCTACATCTCTAATGAGAATGTAACTTGGTTTCCATTGTTCAATTTATTTTTCTGCTGTAAGAATTATACCATTATTAGCCTGACCTAACACATTACACAAGTTAGTTTACCGTGTGTAATAATCTGTTAAATAAGATTATCAATCTGTTGTTTTGGCTCTAGCTGTAATGAGCAACAGAAGGAAGAAAAGATTAGAAGTCAGTTCTTCTTCTTCATGACAGCATGATGTGACAACCACCGTATCCATTCTTCAGTGTTGCCCTTTGAAGTTTGCAGTCATAAGTAAAACTCATGTGTTCTCCTGTTATCCTACACATGCATATGAAATAATAGGAATTCGTTTTAATCACTGACAAAGAATAACCATAAATATGATGATGGGACTTGCCTCAGCATTAGCATAAATCCTGCAACTGTCGTCTCTAATTAAATAAAGGGCACAGTCAAACTTTCGCAGTCAAAGAAATCCTTTTCTGCCTTTCTCCTCTTCTCTGTGCCTCTGAAATCCACAAAGAGACAAACTGCCCAGCTGTGCAGAGGTGGAGCTTAAGCTTTGTTTTTTTCATTCTTCATACAATTGTGTGAGTGCAACACCAGGACTACCTTTAGGGAGAGAGTAAAGAAGAGTTTTACCGTGTAGAATCGGGGCTGTGCCCATGGTTTACTGTGATAATTTCTCCCCACGATAAGAATTTCATATTATCATATTATCAACATTACCAATGTTGCCTATGTGCTATAATGTGGGCATCCCACTTCAGCCTTCATGATGAAATACCGACAGATGAGACATGATGCCAATTTAAACTAGGAGGGATTCAGGCGGATGAACCATAGATACTGCTGTGAAGGAAATATTTATTCATATTCTAGGTTTCAGTCCTATTCTATGCTTCAGTTGTTGGGTTATTTTGTCCAGGCTCATGTTTTGGATCACTGATTTGTGTTTTCTCGCCTTTAAATACTGCATTTTCGCTACTGGTGCTGTGCGATCAAAACAGCTGCCGTTTAACTGAATAATCAATTAATTGTTGCAGTTTTCGTGGTCACTTGCATGTAGCATCTGTAAACACCTACAATATAAAGACATCTGCGATATAAGATATAATAACACCCTGGCCATCATAAATATGCTTTTTACGTATGTGCTGTCATCCTGTTGACATAGCTGTACACTGGATTGTGCTGCACTCCATTGTGATTTCACTTGTTCCTCTGGTCACCGAAATAGCAAATCTTAGTTATCCACACCCACATGTACCCATCTTCCCACACGAGTTTCAACTTTATGTCTCCGTAGACTGTACAGTGTGTATGTTTGCGGGTGTAGGCCAGAACAGAAAGAAGACAGTAGGACCGCAGAGAGGAGGGAAGGATGCTGGTACTGAAGAGGGACGAGCTGTGCCGCTGTAGACTGAGTCAGATGAATTGTTTCTCCATGTTGGGACTGACACTTAGAGTTGTTTCTGGTGTGTCAGTATTGATTCAGTCTTTGTGCAGCTGACTGGCACACAGGTTTGTGTAAGTGGGAGCGTTGGTATAAAAGAGTGTGCTTTCACACAAGCCCACTAACCTCCCCTCTCCTTTCCTCTCCGTTCCTCATTTAGAAACAAAGGCTGAGCTGGAGGATCTCATGGCAGACATCAAGAAGTTGGCCAACAAAGTGCGCTCCAAATTAAAGAGTGAGTACTATTCTTCTATTTTCTCCTGCTACAGCTGCAGCTAATCACTGTGTTTTCTGGAACAGTCAGATCGTTTGACTCTTACAGACTCTTTGTCTTTATTCAGCTTCAGCATTCAGATGCTGATAAAAGCAAATGTGTCACATTGCCACAGCTATATGCTTTAATAATGACTTACTGTTAGTTCCAATTAGCATAAAGCGTGCAAAACAAGTTTCATGATCAAACTTTATCTTTGAAGTTGCAGCTGGAAAATGGTTGGTGTTTACACATAATTTCTGGCTACAGCAACAATTCACTTTGCGCTCTGTTGGCTCCAGTATGAGGTATTTTTTTTTAACTGAAATGATCAATCAAGGACTAAATTAGTCGACAGAAATTATAAAGTTTTTTTGTTTGTTTGTTTTTGTAATTAATATACGGTTAAAATAAATTAGCAAAGAGAAATGCTACATTTTATTTCAGCTTCTTGAATGGGAGGAAAATATGTCATCTTATGATCTAGAAAACTGTGTTTGGTTGGTGTTTTAATTTTAAAGAACGCCAATTTAGATAATAAAATCATAATAAATGAACCATTGATCATTTATTTAAAGAAAGTGTAAGTATAATCATTAGTAGCTCCTAAAACCTGCATTGCAGTAGTAAGAACATATTATAACCAGGGGCTGCAGCAGTTTATCTTTGGTCTGAAGAAAGGATAACAACAGGCATATAAAGACACAGTGAAATGTGTCTTTATAACCTTTGGCAGCTAACAGAGAACTCACTTTACACTCATGGATTATGTTTTGCATTGAGCAGAGTGATTAGTGTCACTCGCCACAGCACATACTGAGTTTTATTCACACTTGTGAACACAAACTGACTAATGTTATAGTAACATACTGTGTGCAGGCATAATCTATGCACAGCTGCTACATGATCACACCCTCGGCATGTATTAAGAGTGCTTGCTTGTTATTTTTGTGTGTATTAAACCTATAATCGTTTTAGACTCCCACTTTTTCTTTTCTTGTCACCTTTTATAACATTTTTATAATTTCTTTATGTCTCTTCTGTTAAATGATTCAATCTAACACCGTGTGTGTGTGTGCGTGTGTGTGTGTGTGTGTGTGTGTGTGTCAATGCACCCATTGATAGATTTTAGAATAAACATAATTTACTTGACCTCTAATAGATGCGGGAATATCTCAGTATGTCTTTAGCAGCTACTGGAGTTTCTAGAGAGAATCACTTGTTCATAAATAAGTTTGTTGCAGTAGCTAAGACAGTAGCAGCCTCATGCAAGGACATTTTTTCACTAAGCGTCTTACTTTTTTCTCTGAGATGTGTTTCTCTGAGTGTCTTTATTGCTTATTTGAACTTAATGAAAGCACTTTCTTCAAGTTACCACAAATTGCTATGCAAAATGTATTTGTCATCGCACTTTAGTTGTATAGAAACATCACTTTTATTAGACAGGCTTGATGCTACCTAGCAAAACAATATCTTCAGCTAAATGACAATAAAATAGATATAATATAGGAACTTTGGGCCACTAGCACCTAATCTAAGAGAGTCTTTGTGTCATTTTTAATTCAGGATTGAAAATTGACAGGCGTTGTATGAACTCTGTAGTACAAAGTTACTGTCTACATTTAAACAACATTGCCAGATTGAAGTTCATCCACTCTTTCAATGACTTGTCACCACCACATGATGATGGAGGTCAAAGCATCTCTGTTGGATTGAGGCCACTCTGTAGTAGATGCTTTTAGGTTTATTGTCCTGCTACATCAGCTGGGGGACAGCTACTCTGATTATCCTCTATGATACCTTGCTGAACTTGGAAATTCATTCTCTCCTCCATAATGGCAAGCTGTCCAGGCTCCGAGGTAGAAAAGGAGACCCAAATGTTTCCACTGCAGAGTTTAAAGGTGCTCTTTGGCAAACTGAGAACAACATAGTCCAACTCTCTGTTATTTCTAATCAATGCAGAAAACCAATTCCCGTGGGTCCTCATCTTTGTTCTTGCTACTATAAGTGGTTGTGCAGTAGTGTTTCACCACTGGGAATAGAAATTACAGTACATGCTCAGTGGAATTTAATCTAGCTTGTCATGAGAGCAGCCTGAACCTGCAAAGATTCAACAAGGCTCAAGGATTGAATTTAATCATTCCAGCATAGGTTTCGGAAACATGACCGTTTTATCTCAGAATTATTGATATTACAAATTGTATTAAAGCAAATTAAATCCACTGCCATTTTGCTGAAACAGTCAGAGACCAGTTTAATGTCTGCTTTGTGACAAGTCTCATTATTGTACAAGACAACATTTCCACTGTTTATATTTTGGATTTTTTAGCAACTTAAAGAAAGACAAGAAAACGCCCAAGTGAAAACAGGATGGATCAATAAATAGATGTTAATATATCTCACATTTCATGTACAACCCTGATCCCTGTTGCTAATTAATTATTCTTGAGCTCACTTTGCTTGCCCTACGCCTCATCAGCTGTGATGTGCAGTTACTGCACTTGTTTACCCTGTCTGCACAAGCTGTTTGCACAAACTCTGAGGTGTATATTACATACAGTAAAAGCCGCTGCAGGTGTAGACATCTTACATAATGTCACTGAGTGTGCAGGGGCTGCTGCAGACAGCTGGTACAGCCTTCTCATCCAAGTTTAAATTACAGCAAAATGGGAATGTAAATGAGAGGGCCCTTGCATCTCTGTATAATTCAGTAATTGATTGAGCACTTCACATGGCCTCACACTGACAGTTACTTTAATTTGCGTCATTATGCTTGGCAGCTTCCCCTCTACAATGACTTCCTGAGGTGTGACTGTGAAGACACAGTCTGGAAAAGTGCTTATTACAGCCAAAAATCCTCTAAAGAAGAAAAATGAACGAGCAGTCATCCAAGCCATTTATAATTTTTTAATAGTCATGTGTCCAGTACATTTCCAGTTCTGGCCTGTCCACCTGAGTGACTGATCTGATGTGTGAGTATATTCTTAGCACGCTAATAAAATGTTTTTGTTGTAGTTCGTTACTGTACCTGTAACATGTGTGACATTCTCAGCATAACATATTATTAGTATCATTTTTGTGTAGATCTGTGGCTATTATGTCTCATAAGTGAACATACTGAGGAAAACCGGGGTCCAGGGAGCACATTTAGTCTGTTAGTCTTTAGTTTTGGACTTTTTTGACATATTAGTGAACTTTCTGTCATCAAAATTAGCCTTTTAAGATCATTTATCATTATGTTATTCTCAAATTGGCACCACAAGGCACCCCAACTCCACTTTACTGCAAATTAAGAAATTCATTTTAGTTTTAATTCTGCAACTTTCTTGCCATCTGAAGGTCTGCTGTAGACTTTTGTGTGTTACTTTCAAGACGAGAACTCAGTGATTTAATTTGTACACATTTGTGTATCTGTCCAGGTATCCAGCAAACCATTGAACAAGAGGAAGGGCAGAACAGGTCATCAGCTGACCTGAGGATACGTAAAACACAGGTACATTTCAAAAACGAAAGCACCTGTTCATCCTATGTTAGGATGCACCATTGTAATTGTCATGGTATTAGTTAGCAGAAAATTAGCACACTTTACCACTGGGGTGTAACAAGAAGTGATTCCAATGTTGGAAAGTTACCATAGTTAAACTTACACCAAAGAAAAGGAAAATTGTTTTTAAAACTATGATATTTAACATTTATTGTTTAAAATCTTGCTGCTGCTGTTGCAAAAGTACCTGCAGCTTTTTATTGTATGTCAGCTTAGTATGTGCATAAACGTCTTTGAGTATATCTAATTTTGTCACATTTACAGTGTGAACGTGCATATTTTTGTATATTTTGCAGTTCATTTAGCAATGAAACTGTTTGTTAAGTTGGTGTCTACTGATGGCATTGAGCAGCTCTAAGTGAAATGTTTCGTTATTCCTTGTATCTCCAGCATTCCACACTGTCCCGCAAGTTTGTTGAGGTGATGTCAGAATACAACACCACCCAGTCGGACTACAGGGAACGCTGCAAGGGTCGCATTCAGAGACAGCTGGAGATCAGTGAGTAAACCCTACACCATACACCATACCCATGCTGACTGCACACTTTAAGACGCCATAGATCTAAAACATCTGCGTGTATTTTCAGACGCAGATTGTCTGTTTTTAATGGTTGGTGAGATTTTTAAACTTTGATTTTGCATTGATATTCATATATGAACATGGCCTCGTAATGCGTCTTGGTTACCTGACAGGACACATTACACAGTTTTCACAGAAATAAAAGGGACTGGGAAGCCAGTTGGCCATCAAACCTGGAGAGCAATGGTAGAAAACAGTCATGGCATGCTAATCTCTGTGTTGGTGCGGCATTTTGTGACCCAGATGCCACACTGGTTGGCATTTACTATGAAGAAGATAAAACTACTGCTGTCGTTGATACTTATTTTAATTCTGGTGTCCTACTGTAGTTATGTATTTGATATAGAGTGATACTCTGACTTACAGTATGACGTTCACTCCTGAACAATACTGTTGTCTTCATAAAAGGATATGCTCTGTAACCGTTTAGCTGCAATTGTAATACAAAGATCACTGTGTAATTTCTGTCTTAAATGGTTTTTCATGATAGCTTTACTAGTTTAAATGTCAATCTTAAGAAAAAAGTCTCTGCGTGTGTTTTATCTTATCATCCTCTTCATCTTCATCCTCCCGTCACATTAGTTTCATGGTAATTAGGCTAAAAAATTTAAGTCAGTCTCCACTTTCTCTTTCACTTTTTCTCTCTTTTCTCTTTCACTGTACATTTGCTCAGTAGGTCAGTGTCATTTTCATCAACATTTGTCTATATACTCTACACGTGTACATTGATTCACATGCCTCATACTGTATGACATACTCTTCCAAGACTACTCCCGATGGACATGCAACTTTTCTTTAGAAATTCAATCCGTGAAATTCCTGTGGTAATAGTGAATGAGTGCATAAGCAGACTCACATTTTCTTTTAGAACCTTTGCTTTGTCAATTCTGGCAAATAAAAGCTTCTTTAGCATGTTATCCTGCGAGTTTCATAATCATCGATGTCTTGATACTGCTGTTTTGTAAACTGTTACACTAACCATAAACTCACTGTAGTGCTTAACCAAATATAACAATTACATTCTTTTCTTTAGCAGTTTAGCAGTGTTATTCACTGTCCATTTATTATTAATGAAAATAAGGGTTAACTTTGGTTTAACCTGAAACCTGGAGTAATTCAAACAATTATCCTCCTACCCACAACATCCTTCAATTATTTTGCATTAGAGAGATTTCAATTCACCCTATCCATATTTTATTTTGAATTTGTCTGCGGTACTGTATCAAAACAACCGCTCTCACTCTGAAGCCACTTTCCAAAACACATACATCACCAACACCCACACCCATATGCATGCACATGCCAGGTTGCAGCCGCTTAGATCTGAGCTCCTCTCACTTGTGTCACACTGAATGTGTGATCTGATTTGACAGGTATTAGCTGCAGGCCCCGGGCTCCTGGACCAGGCAGCTGACATGGCCTCTGCCACGGCATCCTGGCAGACTGCACCATGCCAGCTGCCCCAGCAGTCATCGTAATAGAGTCATTTTATACACACACTCACACACACACGTGCATATAGAAAAGGCAAATGACATGACTCACTTATTGGTAATAGCAGAGGAGAGCAGGGGTAGTTATGTTGCTGTGTACTTGGCTTGGGCGTAATTTCTTCCAGCCATCTGTTGGTTAGTGTGGCCACATGCAGCCAGATCCATGTATGAGCACCACCTAATATATCTATGTTAAAAGCAGTCCAGTCAAAAGAGCAGCAGTGACAACGCGCAGCACTTCCTAGGGGTCATTCAAAGAAACTCCTCGTGGAGTTAAACACTCAAACCTGGCTCACTCGCTTCTCGAGCTCCTTAAGATCCATTTGGTTTTGATTTGTCAGCTGGTGGAGTCACAGGAGGCCTTTTCTGATATCGCCTGTCGTCAAGGAAGGGATTAGACACACAGGGAGAGATGGATTGAAACCACTGAGAGAAATGGAAAGAAAATGATTAGTATGACCAAAAGAAGAAAAGCAGTGTTTCCAGCATCCGGTTGTCTCCAGTAAATCTAATACTTCTGATTACATTTGCTCTATGTTTTGATATAGCCCAGTATAATTCCTTCAGGTTTATACAGCAAGCGAGCTGTATTTATGTTGTTCCAACCACTTTGACTTGGTTTGTGTGTGAATCAATAAGTGTGTCACACACAGAGGGAAACATAGTGCGGTCTGTCAGATTGAGTATCGATGTTTGCTCCGCTGCGTTCCACTTTTTCCTGTTTGCCTCTACTCAAGCCTGCAGGAAGGCAGCACTGCGAAATACTGTAAACACGTCATTGCAAAGGTAACATTATCTTTTCCCCTCTGTTGTATTGTCTTGACCAACAGTTCCTCCAACTTTCACCAAACCTTTTCACCTTCAGTTCATTCTGTTGGACTTCTTCTGTTTAAAAGAAAACAATTTTCTGACTGTCCAGAACTTTAGTCAAGTTATTGGCAGCTGATAATTTGCTTCAAACTGACAAACCAAGATTATATTACTATTTTACTTCACAATACTAGTTAAAAACAGATGTAGCTGTAGTCCAGCTCAGTATATCTGTTCTCTATTTAAAGACACCAACACTGATCTTCTCTAAAGCTAAAGCTCACTAAACACCCAGCATCTGTCTGGTTTTATCAGCACAAAACATCATGTTTGCAACCAGCGGAGTAAACACTTCTTGTCTACTGTATTTCCTGTTAAGAAATTGTCTGGGACGACATCACAGTGTAAAATCACATGATGTTTTCACACTTGTATATTCGTGCATCGCTATTCGTTAAAAAGAAAAAACAAGAAACAGCGTGTTAATTAGTGAACTTCACAGACTCTGGTATAGGCTGTTTTTTTTCCCTTTGGACAGAACATGAAGAGCTGTTTTCCCCTACTTTCAGTATTTGTGCTAAGCTAAGCAAACCCAACTACAGCCGTCCCCTGGCTTATGTTGTGGTTTATGTTATGATAGATGTAAGAATGATATCAGTCCTTTTAATATAGTTTCAGCAGGACAGCAAATACTTCCTAGACAATGTTCCTTTAAATCCCATAGGGTCTTTCTTTGGTTGAAACACTTCTGTCCTATTTTAGGCTGGTGTAATGGCAATTCTTGTAGCACTTTTGCTTATTAATAATTGACTATGCACAATATCACACATTTATTTTGTGGATGCTGCAGGATCGAGGGGATTCTGGTCGCAGCCATCACACGGCCTTCTTTCACATGGCAGGCAGAGACACACTCACAATGCCAGCGAAAAAGATGAGTGAGAAGGTTTACCATGACACAGTGTTGCAGTAAACAGATTGACATATAGTATGTTATGTGTGCAGATAACGAGGACTCTTTTCTTATTCCTGTGCAGGTGACATTGTAATAAACTGAAGCATGAAAATGACTTACTTGTTTTCGTTCTGTATGTGTGAACACTTCATTCCTTGGAGGCCTCACTTCATTTCTGTAGCATAACAATGGAAATGACATAATACTGTTACTGGTAGCAACATAGTATGAATGATTTAATAGTCCATAAACACTATGGGTGAAGTGAGACTTCTTGGCTTCATATTAGGCTTCTTAAGGTTTGGGTCTCCATGGTAACAAATAAGAGCCTCCCTCTGAGCCTGTCAGGGCTCTAAAAAACCCACGAGGAGTGTGTGTGTGTGTGTGTGTGTGTGTGTGTGTGTGTGTGTGTGTGTGTGTGTGTGTGTGTGTGTGTGTGTGTGTGTGTGTGTGTGTGTGTGGGGGAAGTGAGATAAACAGGGTAGGGTAGACTCATTGTCGCTGCTCTCTGTCCATCAACTCCAACTCTGACCCTGTTTAATGTTGAGGTTTGAGCCTTAAAGATAGAGGGATTGTTATCTGAGAAGCTGGGAGAAAAGGAATTTGATCACAGGGACGTGGTGAATGCGGTTACTCACTCTTGTTTGTGCGTGACATCATCCTGTCGTTTGTCAAACTGCAAAATGTCATTGCTGACGATGAGTAGATTCTTAGCACGGTAATAAAACTATGAGATCACTTAATAACCACAGCAACCCATGAATCTAATTCATGGGTTTGATATGAATATGATGGTCTGGATTAGACCAGATATGACAGTTGAATTATATGTGAAGAGAAAGAACAAAAGTGCACCCAGAAGTGCACATGCACACATTCACGTATTGGTTAATGTTGGAGAGAAGCAGACTGCAGACCATCATCACCATCCCCATCAATCCACCTGCTCTGTAAGCGAAGCCCCCATCCACAGCCGAGCCAAGCCGAACGACCACCAACTTCCCTCACGCATATAAATGCCACGCACACTCACACACACTGTGATTAGGGCAGAAATAGATGATTTGTAGTGGTTTCCAAAATGTCCATCCCCAGCAGCTGCAGAGGAAAAGGGGGAGCCTGGTCTGTAAAGCTTAATCTTCGTTAGATATTGCAGATATAGCAAAGCTGCAACTGTTCATTCGGTCATAATATGAATGGAAAGAATAGAGCATGTGTGTTACATTGAATGGTTTGATATTTTGGAAAAACAATCTTTCTTGCCAAGAGTTAGAGTAGATGTGAAGATCCGAGCCACTCTCCTGTCTGTACAGTGAATATGAAGCTGCCGCCAGCAGCACTTAGCTTACCTGGCTGTTTATTTGTGCTCTGTGAATAAGCATAGTCCCCTAAATGTCAAACTATTCAGTCAAGTTAGTATGAGAAAATAACTTCTCCCTGAGTGGTATTGACTCATTTTACCTTGAGACACGGGTGTCAGCATGCTACTGTATGTACATGCCTATAAAAACTTTTCATTTGAAACAACCTGAGAGGGAAATAACTCTTCGGTTGAACACACTGTAACTCTCGCCCACAATAATCACTGCACTTACGTAGGTTCTTGTACTTCAGTAGAGTGTTTCCAGTGTAGACTTTTGCACCACTACATTTTTTTTACTAAATTTTATTCAATTTATTTCACAGCTATAGCTAATTACTAGTTAGTTTTTTAAAGGTAATAACAGACCTACAGCTTACAATGCATGATAATTACTTTTGTTTGCTCTATGCTGACAATACCTGTGTGTTGTACAAGGAATACTTGTCTTCGTTATACAATACACTGCCCATCCCAAAAAAATTACCAACTGGATTTAACTAAACAAATAGGTAAGAGCCTCCCACTAGATAATTACTGCATGGATGATTATTTATCAGCTGGCAACAAGTTATTTATCCCTGATGGTACGGGTATATTCCAAGATAACAACGCCAGGATTCATCAGGCTCAAATTGTTAGATTGAGTGGTTCAGGGAGAATTACACATCACTCGCCCATTATCAATAAAAGATCTTGGTGAAAAATGTATGCAACTTTGGACAGGAATAGATGTTGGCAGATTTCAGAAGCTTATTGAAACGATGCCATAGCGAATAATCAACGCTAAAGGTGGTCCAATGAAATATTAGAGTGTGTGACTTTTTGGACGGGCAGTATATGGTGTTGACATGAACTTTTAGATTACTTTCCTTTAAAGGCTTTTTTTTTTCGTTATCGCCATACATACAGTGTGCCTGAATAACATGAATATAACATGAGCGAGACTCGTATTGTACACAAGTTACAGATCGTACCTACTGTATATACTGCTTCTAGCCCCACAGTGGATTTAAAATGTGCAAAGGAAAGATAGGAGATAATGCTGACAGCGGCTGGCTGTGAAATGGACTCGAAGAGAAGCAGCTCTGCAGGCAAACGCAGCACTTGTATATGATGGGATGTTAATGTTTGTGAAGTCTGTTGGGGAAAATAAAGATTGATGAGAAGCAAACACCTCAGCAGGAAGATATGATATCACGCAGGCAGGGTCAGTACATAGAGAGAGAGAAAGTTTGGAAATAGAGAACTGAATAAGTAGGTGATGGCCTCAGCTGTGACGTATAGAGACTGCACACACGTTGTGTGAGTTATGTTCAGTCATGCTTTGCGTATCCAGAGCGCTGTAGTGGATTATCTGCAAATATGAGATTCAACCGTAACCACACGATGTGCAGACTGATCCAGGGTGATAATATCAAACATGACTGATATTTCTGACTTTAAAAGCGGGCTGTCACATGATTGCCATAAATGCAGTGTCTCATCCTCATATGTTACTAGTCATGACTTTTAAAAACACAAGAAATCAAGATCCGTGTACTGTGAGGTTAAAGAAGACCTACACCATCCACATGGATATTTAGATCTATAAATGTATGTATATTTGCAGTTATTTGCAGTTAAAGTTAAATAAAAACTCATACAATAGGTGATCAGTCTGAATTGCCACAAATTATCTCTCTATTGCAGCCACTGTTGTTCACGGAGAAGGAAGAAAAGAGTTAAACACGGAGTGTAAACACTAGAGGCAGATGGAGAGGAAGAAAATGAGCATGTGGAAAAGACGGAAGCACAGCTCTCGTTTTAATTAATATCAGACACAGGGAACAGGGGTGGCTATTGTCACCCAGGGAATTTGATTAGTGTTTCCTAATGTGGTCCTCACCTACTGTAGTTAGGGGATTTTATTTAAGTCTAATACTGTTGCACCTACAGTACATGTCTGGTACAGTAACAGTGATCTCTGAACACCTACACCATGAGCACACGTTTCTGTTATAATTGTTAGTATCGTGTGTGTGTGTGTGTTCATTTAGCTGGGAGAAACACAACAAATGAGGAGCTGGAGAGCATGTTGGAAAGTGACAACCCGGCTATCTTTACCTCTGGGGTAAGCAATACAACAAATGCAATAGGAACACACACACACACACAGCATGTTAATATTCTAAATCTTCTCCTCTCTAACCATTTCCTTCCGTCATATCATCGCAGATTATCATGGACAACATCACCCAGCAAGCTATGAATGAGATTGAGACGCGGCACAATGAGATCATCAAGCTGGAAAACAGCATCAGAGAGCTTCACGATATGTTCATGGACATGGCCATGCTGGTGGAGAGCCAGGTGAAAGCTCAGTACCTGCAGCTCTGTGGTTTGGAGCTGAGGAAAACACATACACACACATTTAGAAATTAAAATGGAATTATTATATTATATGATATATTATTATTATATTATAGCAGTCCATATGTTCACAATAGTAACGATCATTCACCAAGCTGGCCCTGCTGTAACAGCTGCTGATCCTGCCTATTGTGAAAATAACTTCACTTCACACTGGCACAAACTGGCAGTCTTTTCATTTACATGCAAGTTGTAGAAAGTATTACTATAAATAGGTCTAACCATGCCAACAGAGTTGGAAGGAAGTTGTGATTTCAGCTCCATCTGGTTGTCTGTTTACAAAATATCTCAGTAAATTCTGACAGAATTTGGGGGAGCGATACATTTTGATTAGAATTTGCTGATTATCTGTATTTGGGATTGAAGCCAATAGAGCAGTAACTAATTATTAACAAATTATTATTAACTATTAACAAATTTTACTCAGAATTTTTAAGAATTTAGTTTGACTAGTCAATTTAGTCTTTTCCTCCCATGTGCTAAAAAAAAGCTGGTACAGGAATATAATGGACTTCATCCAGTGAGCAGTGGGCATATTTGAATTGATATGACGTAGTTTCCTACTGTAAGACATATGTTCTTCAAAGCCACATGTGAAGATTATTTCCCCGGGTTCAAGTTGCCTGTGCTCTGCTCAGTAAAGTGTAAAGGATAAATCTGTAGGCCTGGCGCCTGCATCAGTGTGTGGACTAAACCCCCACAGAGATGATCTCAGTCTGACTAAGGCAAAATGAAACATGAGCGACACGTGCAGAATGACAAACTGAAATTGAATTGTTGCTCGTTAGTGATATGAATTACAATGACAGCGCACTGTTAGGGGCTGTGCCTCATAATTTTGATGTGGAACTGATAATTCTTCAATTGTCTAATAATTGAGTGGTGTTGTGTGTGTTTGTGGGTGTGCGCTGTTATTCTCTCGTCACACATAAGAATAAATATTTAATTGAACTAACCCGTCCTTTATTAACTGAGTGCTACATCTTCTAAGATTATACTGGAGGCTGTTTGTTTGTGCCTTTCTCAGCTGTGCTCTCTTTTCTCCCCAACTTTCTCTGTTGTCTTCCTCTTTTTTTTTCTTCCTACAACACAACACTGTCACCACAAGAATGACTCTAAGCTCTAGTGAACAGAGAACAGCACTGCCCTTCTTATCGACAAGGTAATTTACCTGTGATTTGTTTATACTGATTTACTAACATACACTGAAATGCGAAAGGGCTGATTATGATTGTTTTTTTAAATCCGGTGTTAGTTTGATGAATGCTGATTTAAACATGGTTAATGACTCATGTTACTCAGTTTGATTAATTAGTTCCTTTTTTCAAAACCAATCTTTTAAATAATAAAGCTAAAAAACTGATCAGAACATTCATGAGACTAATCTGCTAATTTAAACACTCAAAAACACAAAAGAAACATGACTAATGATGTGGTTAGCGATGGTACGGCATGTGAGTTCAGGCAGATTTCCGCTCTCTCCAACATTATCCGTGATCCTCTTCTTTTCTTTTTTTTTTTATGCAGGGCGAGCTGGTGAACAATATTGAGCGGAGTGTCCTGGAGGCTCAGGAATATGTGGAGCAGGCAAAGGACAGCATACCAAAATGCAAAAAGTTCAAAAAGACCAGCAAACGGGTGAGACAATAATTGCACACAGTCTACTAAACTGACTCTCACATTGTTATTTTCTCTTTTCTTTCTCTCTCTCGCTGCTTCGCCTTCTCTCTTCCTTCACATTCACCCATTGTTCCTCCTCTTCTCCATCTCTATCCACTCCTCCTTCTGCCTACACATGTGCTTCCCTCTTTCTTCTTCCTGTCTGCATGTCTTCTACACCTCCTCTGTAACTAACCTCTCCCAGGGGGAAATGATAGACCGCATAGAGTACAATGTGGAGCACTCGGTAGACTATGTGGAGAGGGCAGTATCAGATACTAAGAAGGCGGTTAAATACCAGAGTAAAGCCCGGAGGGTGAGTCACACACACAACCAAACATGCTATCACATCAAAATCTGATAGCATTGCATGTACTGAACATAGTGGAGTGCATTGATTGTTCTCAGCATGTGTGCATGCTCATCTGTCGTGTATTCTGCATGTGAGTTGTGTCTGGATTTGACATACTGTGCTGCCCAACAAGACGGCACAGGAAGTATTTATGTGCTGTAGTTTTATTTAATCAATAATGTCAATTTACATCCTGTTCAAAGATCATTGTGAAGAAGCTCAGCTGGGAGCTGTCTGGGATGTAATAGATGGAGTCAAGGAAAGATTTTTTGACCTTATCTAACAGAACTGAGGGGTTATACAAGACCAAAATGACAGGCAACAGCTGATCTGCAGCTCACAAAGAGGTTTATTTAGTCTGTTACTCAGGTTTATCTCTCCATGACAAAGAGACACTTTGAAATTGATGATGTCCTTCCTTTTATTAACAGCATGAGCCAAAGTGGAGCAACTCTGCCACCTCTTGGTTAATGCCCACATTAGCACCCAGACATAGAGAAATTACAAACATCACATCACTTCAGTTACGTCCCCACTTACTGAAGAATGTCTCATTTCTTTCTTTCTGTCCTTCTCTTTCCTTTTGTCGTTTCTGATTAACGCGCCCCTAAATCCAGCTTCAGCTAAATGAAGCATTATATGACACATTGTCCTCCTTGTTTCCCCCCTTCCAGAAGGTGATGCTGATAGGAGGTTGTGTTGCAGTTTGTCTCACCATCCTCATTATTTCCCTCGCAGTTGGACTCAGTTAGGACCCTAAGAAATCCTCGTAGAACAGACAGAGCAGAAGCCGATGCCTCTTTTTAGAGTCATATGAATGCCCATGACACACACTAGTGACTGTGCAGCTGTTAAATGCACTGTTTATTGAGCTCTGTAATGTAACTGCATCATAAACTGCGGTGCTGGTTTATGTTACAGGTCTGAAGGCGGAGCAGTGTGTC
The DNA here is from genome assembly GCF_900324465.2 of Anabas testudineus. Taxonomy (NCBI): domain Eukaryota; kingdom Metazoa; phylum Chordata; class Actinopteri; order Anabantiformes; family Anabantidae; genus Anabas; species Anabas testudineus. Next base: position 18,975,850 of record NC_046622.1, read on the forward strand.
AAACATTGTTGATTTTCTTAACATGCTTTTTATAAACTGAACAGTCAGTGGCTGTGAACATGTGTTTGTCTGCTTTGGGTCTGTTAGTGTCACGATTCATGTACCTTTGTCAAGTGCATGTTCTGCATTCTGTGGAAATGCTTTGCATGTTTTACTGCAAAAGTAAAAATTTAAAATTAATGTAAGATGTATCAGAATTGCAAAGAGCAGACACCTCAGCAAAGAGGAAGTCCATGAACACCAGCCTCTCTCATTCGTACAGATGAATGACTGGAAACGCTGGCTGTTGTTTGGGACAATGTTTAATGAATAGTTCAACATTTAGGATCTACACTCATGTGCTTTAAAACCAATAGTTAAGATAAGAGTTGTTCTGATTCACTCGGCGAACCCTCATACAGCATGAAAGTCACTATATGTACTTCCAAATTGTTGAATTTTATTCCTTTCATTGTTGAATAGTGGCTGTTTATAAAGTCATGTGGATGAATGGATGCTAAAAAGACTTTCACAAGCCATGTTTGCTTTAAAGTCCCTATGTGGATTTTCTTCCCAGAAGGCGCTGTCAGTGATTTCTTATTATTTCAGGAGGTGGCTGTGTGCATTATTCTCTGCATCAAAATACTCTTTGATACCACCACTAAATGCCACCAAAATTAAAGATGCTGTCTACATAGTGGCTTTAAATGTGAGAATGATGATTGTGGTATGTGTGAATACACTGTGTGTGGTTTAATGTGGAATGAACAAAATGCAGAAATAGAAAAAATCTGTGGACTTAAAAGTAAAGGGTGTGAAAATGCCTCTAAACCACAAATACACTCCAGCAACTTACAGATACGTTAAAAAACAACAAATCCTTCTCCAAACTGTATTTGCATCCTACTGCTTTTTTTTCTAAACTGCATTTTGTTCAGATTTGTTATAAATATTGTAACGAGTGTTGGGCAAAGTACAAGTAACATGTTCTCCTCTGCTCCCCATTTGCTGCTTTGGATGTCTGTAAATATCATCTTGTTAAAATCCTATGCAGAAGAAAATTATGATTATTATATGCTGTGTGGTTCTGGGAATCGTTATTGCTTCCATCGTTGGGGGCACGCTGGCCTAAATCCCGGCCACCGCCCCGCTAAAAGACACACAGACACACATTTTCAGTTCCCCGTTTTCACGAATGCAATCTTCAGTGTTACGTTTAGCACAGGATGCGTTACATACTGTACAATATATTTTACACACACACACTCAGTGTACAGGGCCAGAAGTGTTTTTCGCATGAGTTGCTGTTTTGTAAATGTGTGGTGCTGCAAAAATGTTTCTCTGAGTGTTGAGTGTTGTCAACGATATGATGTTTCCAACAAGTGAATACTTGATTGAAAAAGCTACTTAACGGTACGTAACGCTATACTAATACATTCCAACTTCCAAATGTGACACTTATTCAGTTGTAGTGTCTATTTTGTGTTGTACAGGCTAAGTGACAGGCCACTAATCTGCAGTGTTTTCAGAGCCACGTTATCTCTGTTTAAATGTTCATTTACTTTATATTTACTGGACTTTTTGCTTATCTCTCTGTCTCTCTCTCTCTCTCTCTCTTTCTCTCTGACGTCCTCTACCTCCCTTCAAAAGCCCTGCATGGTTTAGTTCACTGTAAAGTGGTGATTTGTAAAAAAAAAAAAAAAAAAAGGAAAGAAGACAGCTGCACTAATGTGGAATATTTTGCTCGTAGAATCGTCACACTGCCAAATCTTTTTCCTAGCGTCACCTCTCGTAGTTCGCAGAAGCAACGCTACTGTACTTACGTTCTGGCCTTACAAGTTGTGCAGCATTTCTGCCTGTGGCTCCAGTGTTGAGTGCAAGTGAGTGCATGCATGCATAAAGTACAAGTGAGAAAGGAAATGTGCGTGTTCATTTGTAGCTACATGTACGAATGCGTTGAGCATGTGTGACGCACTGAGAACACGAGTGCTTGTTTCCAGCCACATGTGTCTTTGTTTTGTATAAAGTGTAAACTGATACGAAGCTCTCTAACACTGCCAATATGTTCAAATAAGCTGTTCAAATGGAGTCTAGTCTGGTTGGATTGATAATTCTTGTCTCAAAGTGGCAAAGCCTTGTTGTTTTATGTCTTTTTTTTATAGAACCCAAGCTTTAAACACAGCATATTCTTCTGTCAAGCTACTTATGTGTTTATTTTTATGGGTGAACTTGATGAGACAATGAAAGCGTCAGCATGAATTCCAAGTAGCCCCGTAAAATAAAAGACTCTCCTCTCAGTTTTCTGGTGACACATGAGACCTGCACAGACTGCAACCATGTTACCATGTTGCCTACTCAAACTTGTTGCCTTTGTGTTGTATCGTGATGACATGGTTTTGTTTGTTTCATTGGGGATTTTTCTTTTTTTCCAAGTAAAGTTTGTCTGAAAACTCACATTTGCAGTTTGTGCTTTACTTTGTGTACGTGCATCGACCAGGACCTGATGTTTTTATTCAAAATCTTCTCCTCGGGTCAACTAGGGGGGAAGAAGCTCAGATCCTTTAAGGAAAAAATTAAAGCACTCAAAAACCACTTTCTTAGCTGAGTCCAAGTAAAGATCAAGATGACCTGTAAAGACAAGTGGCACAGATACCCACGGCATCAAGAGGGCAAAAACAGTAATTGATCGTAAAGACTGGGTAAAGAGTGGGCGACGTTTAGCTTCCAGTAACTCTTTACTTTCTGTTTCACCAGAGGTCAGTGAAGTGTTTCCCACTGTTTCATTTACCTTCTTTCAAGTTTCATCCAGATCATGAACTCAGTGTTTTTAGGTTATCTTTGGACTAATGTCAACGCAGAACAGTTTTTGGGTGTAGGGTAGTGATTTCCTTCCCATTTTTGCAGGGCATCTGTATCCTTTTTTCACTTACTTCTCATATGGTCTCCAAAGTTCCCTTTTTCCACACAGCTAAAACAAACAAAATATTTACTTCCTCATTTAGTCTCATGCCTTTCGGGATTTAAAATTGTGATTTCAATAAAGACATTTATTTGAGTATTTGATTGCTCCATTGTCATTGAGAATCAAGACAAACTGTTGCAAATGAATCACTCTATACAACATTACCATGATTAATATATCTGAATACTTTATAGTGTCTTATTTTAAATCATCATTTTAAATTGGTTTAATAAAAGGTTTGTGCCTGAAATCCATCATATCTGAGTTCTGAAGCAAGCTTTACATCCTTTACATAAGCAAACATAGTAATGCGACAATGTAAAAAAACACCATTACAAACAAAGTCCTAAAATAAAAGTACACAAGTATCCTCAGTGAAATGTATATTATCGGTGTCAACAATATACTGGATAACATCTGGGTCTTTGCGGGGATCTCACTAAGCAGATGATTCAAAGAAAAGAACTAAAGATGAACCGGACGTGCCTGTACGGTTATTTATGATGTGGATTTTGATTGAAAGTCACATCTTACCTACTATTGCCCGCAAGACTATCTGAGTTGTTTATGATGTTTTCAGATACTCTTCCAAGCTTTTCATCATCTAAGGCCAGCGATCACAGCTTGCATGTAAATCATAGACAAGTAAAGACAGGATGAAGAATGAAGTCTTTCAAGAAGACTTTCAAGTGTTTAATGAATGTGAGAGGTTAAGAGGAGTTCTGATTTACAACAAAGTCATCCTAATGTGCAGCAGGTACAGTAACTGTGCCCTGTGGTCACATTATACACCAAGTCAATGGATAAATAAAGGAGGAACAAGCCGGCACTTGGGCACATACAAAATAAATGTTTGTTCTCACGGCTACAGTCAAGCTCTTTCAGGTTCACAGTTTTTGCTGGGACCAGATTTGTTGATATTGACTCAAATAGAATCGTATTGTATTATTTTCTCACTTAAAGTATTTACTTTATTTGGCTTTGTTTTGTATGTGTATAAATATGTTTCTTGCTAATTGCCAAGTTTACAGCATTGTCATTCAGTGCAGACTAGTGACTAAAGAGGGGCCTCTGGGTCTCTGAGTGTGATTCGACATTGCTGCGAAACTAAAACGTCCAGATTTCCCACTCAAAACAGTAAAGTAATAATAAATAATTAATAATAAATGTACAAACAATGTAATTGTTTTATTGCATTGCAAGTATGACTTTAGCCTTTTAGAGTTGAGGCTTCTACACTTTATCTACTGGGTGACACAAATAAGAACAACATGCATTAAATGACACAGACAGTGATTTAAGAAAGAAAATGATTAAAAATATATAATTTGGGAATAACAGATAAAATAAAAAGACGATTGTGTAATTAATACATAATGTGTTTGATTAAAATGTTATCAAAGCCATTTTGTTTTATAAAGCAAAGCAAACATTTTGACCAACTAGATCCTGTCTCAGTGTCCTGGAAACAGGTAGAAGCGCTTTGTTAAAGTGCATCTGTCTTTGGTTGGCATCTGTCTTTTGGTCTCAGAGGGAAACTCTTCAAAACGTTGCATCACCTGTGTATTTGAAAAGAAAAAGAAAAAAGGAAATTATGGATTGAGCTGTTGTTATTCACTTTTTTTTCAGCTTTGCAAACAGCGTGCAAGACGTACTTTTCTGAAAAGTTCATCAATGTCGTCCTCGTGGGAGCAGGTGTTAAACACCTCAGCGATGTACTGGATGAGAAAAGAGCCTTGTTTTGTTTCTCTGTAAGAGACAGTATCTGCAGGAAAATCAGGTTTCATTATATTTATCAATAAAGACTGTTCATGTTAATCTTCACTGTCTCTGTCAGAGACCAACTGACCGGGGGTGCTGGAGAGCAGAGAGATGAAATCTTTTTCTTTGTGTGCGTATAACAAAGCATCATCCACGATGTTTACTTCACGAGCAGGGCCTGACCACGACGCATCATCACAGACCACGTCCCCTTTTGCACTGTCGCTGACGAGCACAGATCCACCCTTCTCTGCAACATGCACACAGCACCTTTAACAGACTTTAATAATGTGGAACATCCGTTGGTGTCTGTGAAAACATACCTCCTCTGCAGGCCTGGATGATGATGATCTTGGGTTTGTTAAGCAGCGCTCGACATTTCTCTGTACCCAAGTGTTTGTAAATGTTGTCAACGGGGAATTCGTCTGGTTCTTCTTCTTTAAAGTTCACACCGAGCACTGCTCCTAGTTTCCCGTGAGACATGATAACCACAAACACGCTGTCTGTCTCTTTGAGTTTTGGGTGTCTGGAGAACTCTAATAAAGCATCGTCCATCCCCTGCGAGGACACAGCAAGTCAGACATCAGCTACTATATCACCCAAGTGAGGAGGCAAATGAGCTGCTAAGTACCTTTGCAGTGAGGTCCCTATGTTTCACCACCTCGTAGTTCAGGGACGTCAGCAGTTTCTCCATGTTCTCTTCATCCCTCTCTGCTCCTTCTCTGTTTAACTTCCTATCAAGAAAATGTCTGTTTGTGATAAGCAGGGCCACACGATTCCTAATGGACGGTGGTGTCACAGGGTAAATCTAGAAGTGGAAATTATCCAAGGGAAGACAGTTAAACACCGTAAATGAACAGGTCATGTCACAGCTCATACTGTCCTATCAACAGCTTAACAATTCATTTTCACTGTGGTAAAAGTGATAGTTAGTCGACAATGACAAACGTTTTTATCGTTCAGTTTCTCCCTCCAGAAAGAGTCAGTGGTGGTGATGAGCTTGGATGACCAGCTGGGCTCTGCAGCTGGAAATAAAACACAACAGCTGTTGGATTACTGGTCAAACAACACACTTACATCTGTGACTTCTAACTTCTGATCTGATCTTCTGAGGTCAACTCACCCGCTGGCTGAGCAGGTGGGCCACAGGACAGGCCCAGCTCAGAGTAAAGCGTCGGGTCTCTGCTTTCTAAGTGAGCGATCATCTTCCTGCTGGCTCTGTCTCCTTTCCTCTTCACCATGTCGATGAGCATGCGTGCCATGTCTGCTTTATTGCTGCAGTCCTCGAGCACAGAGTCTGTCTCCCCATCATTTAACAAACCGTCCTCCAAAAGGTCGTCCAAGAGCTGCTTGAGGAGGGGTTTTGACACCTTTTCCACAAATCTCCCCCGCACTCTGGCAAGTTCCTTATCTGTAAAACACAACTTTAAGGGTAGTAGAAGTGTTTACAAACTTTATTACTTGTAATGTGGTGAATCCGTACCTGCCATTGCTCATGAGCCTTGTTTCAGCAAATGGTCCCGTCAAATCTGCCCGTCTTAGAGGACGAATGTGTGTTTCTCTGCTGAGATGGTGTTTTGTTTTTTACCTCAGGGAAATTAACTTCCTAATAAAGTCATCAGAAACACTACTACCATGGAAGTGGTGCTAAACAAGTAAAACTTACCTTGCAAGATTTTTTGTTGATGGCTGTGACAGTGGGTCTTAAGTAAAGTGATGCCAAGTCATTGTCCAAGAAGGCTCCAGGACTGGTTGATCTTTGTCCAGCTTCGTACGTGCTTGTGTGTGTCAATCCAAATGTTCTTTGTAATTGTTATTCATGCTGTGCATAGGTATGTTGAGTGTCACTGCAGTCTAATTCTCTGTATGCACAAATGTACTTGGTCAGTGATTCGGATTTGGTGATGCCATTGTGGCCAAATAAAAAGGGAATCACCTGATGTCTACAGTTAAATTTACATAATGTTAAATGTTAAAATCATGTTTCTACTCCAAACAGCAGCTTGAGGAACTATCTCTGCTCCGTGCTTGACATAATTTGCATACCTTTTTGTCACGTGTATTCTTTGAAGGTGTGGAGCGATGTGCTTGTTTTCCAAAGAACACAAACCTATAATTCATAATGAAAACCAAATGCTTTTGTTTTACAATTTTAACAAACAATATTATTACCTCAGGAGAGTTTTTCTCTCTCATGTTGTTGCTTTGTGTTTCTGCTCACAGTGTTTACATGCTGTACCACAATGTAGGAAGAATAACACAAAGCAGGAACTGGTACAGATTGGTGTTTATACCAATTCCACCATTAAGGGATAAGATAGAAGTGATATGGTTATGTCTGGGTTTACCCAGTGTTATGTAAAACTGTGTTTCCCCCTGATTCCACAGTGGCTGTGTGGGTGGGGTGGGCTGTAACTATCCGCTTACATGTAAGTAAGAGCGCATTGTTGATTCTAATAACTTCACCCGGACATTGAATTTTTGGGCTGCACACAGATTTCCACAGAGACAGTTTCTCCTGGAGAACCGGAGGGTGGCTAGGGTCCAGGGCTAACACACTGGTCCATTCAATGCCATCCTCAGCACTGCCTCATGATGCCTCATATCGCTCTGGCCACACTTACATTGTTCCCTGACAGTAACTGATGTAATTGCAAGTAGAAAGAACAACAATTACAAGCAGGTGCTGTGTTATAATAGAACGGAACAGGTTTTATTGCACAATTTTATTGAAACAGTTTTCAGTTCATCAGATAACATGAAGATGAATTATGACCATGCTTGTTTTATAAAAGATACAAAATGCTTACAGACCATAAAAATATAACAACTGTTCATGTCTGTGGTTTGGAGTCTTAGGAATCTTGGCTGCAGATCCTTAACCCAACCATTAACTGTCAGTTATATCAAAATGAAATGCTCTGTATAAAGTACAAATGGAAGATTATAGATAGATTATAAATATAGGTCTCTGAATACAGTAGCATAGAAGGCCCACCACCCCTATAAACACAGTACCCCCCACCACCACCACCATTACTACCACCCCCTTGGGCCTGTGTCCACTATCTTGTCATTAGCACCGTATAAAGCAAGCATCCAAATAAATGTGGCACCAAGTGTGCGTCCTGTCTCAGAGACCTGGGAAGAGGTAGAAGCGTTTGGTTAGGGTGCATCTGTCTTTGGTTGGCATCTGCCGCTTGTTCTGAACAGAGAAATCTTCAAAACGCTGCATGACCTGTGCAGAAGAAACAAAGAGTCCCATGAAATTCTGCCAGATTAACAACATAGTACAGTTAATGAAGCCTGAGTATCGTCATTACTGCTTGTTCTACTGTAAACGTGATCTTGCTTCTCATTGTAATGAATTGTTCACACTGCACAGCAAAACTTACTTTTCTGAAAAGCTCTTCGATGTCGTCTTTATGGGCAAAGGTGTTGAAAACCTCAACAATATACTGGATGAGAAAAGACCCAGTACCTCGTTGTCTGTAAGAGACGGTGTCTGCAGGAGCAAATACAGAAATAGAAAAGACTCATTTTACTGTTCTTAGTAGATTATTGTTGCTTCATCCTCACTGTGTCAGCATTAGAATAAGATTTCAGATAAACTGACCGGGGGTGCAGGACAGAAGAGAAATGAAATCCTTTTCTTTGTGCACACATCGTACAGTGTCATCCTCTATGTTTTCTTCAGCAGACGGGCCCGGATGCAGCGCTTCATCACACTCCACAGCTGCTTTGGCACAGTCGCTAACAAGCACAGATCCCTGCTCCTCTGAAACACAGTAATAGTAATGAATACTTTATTGATGTAACAGTTTATGACGTGTTGGTTTATGATGTGTTAGGTTAGATGAGAATCACCTCCTCTGCAGGCCTGGACAATGATGATCTTGGGCTTGTTAAGCAGAGCTGGACACTTCTCTGAACCTAAGTACTTGTAGATGTTGTCGATGGGGAACTTGTCTGCGTTCTCGTCGTCATCTTTCCAGTTGACGCCAAGAACTGCTCCCAGCTTCCCGTGAGACATAATAACCACCACCACGTTATCTGTCTCCTTGAGTTTTGGATGTTTGGAGAAGGCACTGAGTGCTTTACTCATTTCCTGTGAGAAAAAAAAAGAGGTTTAAACCAACTTGACAAAATCTGGAGTTGTATCATGAAATCCACTATTCAAATTGTTTTGTTAGGTGTTTTTTATATTTTTTTAGTACCTGTGCTGTGAGGTTTGTGTGTTTCACCACCTCATATCCCAGAGCATTGAGCAGTTTCTCCATGTTCTCCTCATCTTTCTCGGCTCCATTTCTGTTTAATCTTACGTTGGCGAACTCTATGTTAGTGATTAGCAATGCCACACGACTCTTGATATTAGCTTTGGTCACAGTGTAAGTCTGAAAAACAAAGTTAAAGAAAGTTTAACATTTGTCAAATGTCCTAAAACAATCTTGAACAACACTTTTCTACAGAGTGACCTAAACTGAGACCAACTTTATATTCCAGTTGCATCAAAACTCCACTTTTACATGACTTATTTGATGTGGGATATGAACAACTAACACTTTTGTCTTTCTGTTTCTCACTCCAGAACGCCTCCTTGGAGGAGATGAGCTGGGTTGACCATGTCGGGGGATCTTGTTCTGGAAATAACAAAGCAGTGATGTTCAAACTGGATTATTCCTCTTTGTGTTTACACCTTTCATCATTGTTGTGCAACACTTCAAAATCTGTTTGAATTAATTAAGATACAGGTTTTTCTAGAAATGTGTCAGCTCACCTAGTGCAGACGGTTGAGCACAGGACAGACCAAGTTCAGAGAAAAGTGATGCATCTCTTTCTTGAAGGTGAGCAATCATCTTCCTGCTGGCTTCACCTCCTTTTCTCTTCACGCAGTCGACGAGACAGCGTGCCCTGTCTGCTCTGCTATTGGTTTCCTCATGTATTGAGTCCTTCTCCCCGTCATTCAAGATGCCGTCATCTAAAAGGTCGTCCAGGAGCTGACTGATCACTTCTTTGGACACCTTGTCCACAAACTTGCGCCTGATGTTGGCGAGCTCCTTCTCTGCAATAAAAGAGGGAAAGAGGGAGAAGAGATTGGAGCATCTACAGTGTTCAGGTGAAGTTGAAGTTGTAAGGAATGGTTTTGTTCTTTAAATGATACAAATGATACATAATTATAAAATAACATTACGTAAACGTTTCGTGTTTCTGTTAACAGGCTACATGGTGGGAGGGGCGTCTATATCGCGCACTTCCTTATGCTCATATATATGTATTAGAATAGCTGAACTTTAGCTTATTCAAAATAAACTCCATGTCTGACAATAATAGATCCTATTTCAACAAAGGTTGTAAAATGAAATGAAGAAAACGAAGGCATCTTTTATTGTCTCTGCTTCTACAGAAGTATTGGCGGCAGCAAAGTGAAACTACGTGGCACACACAGGAAAAACGCAGAATATCCTCAACAAATGACTTTTCTTTTACAGACATTTCTTGTAAAAAACAAAGGGACTACGAAAAATGCATCTCTAACTCCTGTGTTTCACCAGTTGCATTCATAAACACCACAAACTGTGAACGCAGCTCATAATAACTATTGCTTTACATGTCCGATCGCCTACATGTTGCCGCGAAAATACAGTAGTTTACACTATCTTAAGTCCTCTTTTTTTTTGCAATATGCATAAACTCTTACCTGCCATTGTTCAAATCTCGTATCACTTCAGCTTAGCCAGAACGGTGTGAACTGAAATATAATAATTACACCTGAAAACATGTTCCGACAGGCTGCGTAAAAGCTGTGCGCAATGCGCACTGATCCTGTTTTATAAGTAACCACAGCGCAGTTAACAGCTGTGCCACAGCTGCAGGAAGTGATAAAATGTCACTTTACAATCAGACAAAGAACTCTAGGGAAGTCATGACTGTTAAGCAGCAGAAATCAGACTATAACAGTGATCTACTGTAGAAATGTTAAGTCTCATATGGCGATAGCAAAAGAAATGAAAAAATACAAGGCACTAAAATCACAGAAAACAACATTATTAAATTAGATCAAAGAATTGTCTTATTGCATCAGACACAAACCATCACACAAGCTACAAATGTAAGTCATTCTCCTTTAGCTCTGTATATATTTATTCACCAGCAGTAGTGGAGGAAGTACAAAACAGTTAACGAGTATTTGTCAAACCCACTGTTGTTACATTTTAAAACTTTATCTACTGCTCAAAAATTCCACGTGAAAGCAGTTAAATATTTTTCCCTGTCAGTATTACAATAATTACAGACAATGTATTCCATAAAGCGTAAACTGGATTCTTCATATCTACACCATCGTCTTAGAAGCTATTGGAAATGTGTATTTGTGCTACAATGACTAAGGATGTGCTAGATATCCAGTGATGATGGTTATGAATGAACCTGGATATCACATTATTGCAATGTGTGTGTGGACTCACACCAGATACAACTTAATGATCATTTCTGTATTAAAACTATAGCATACATAATGTCAGGAAATCTGAGAGCATAGCTCTGTTATCTAATGTGGCTTTATAATGAATGATGAGCATCTTCAGTCTTCATGAGCGTGAACTGATGTTTCTCCTCCTCTTGAGTGGCTGTTGGTGGAAACAAGAGATTGGTGAATCAGACTAGTGTTCTTCTGAGTTGACAGAAAGCATCGTATTGTTTATTTCTCTGTGCCATGGACCCATTATTCCCCACAAACTATTGAACACACATAAGGTAATTCATTTAGAGTCAAACCTACATATTCTATTGATGCACAGTTAAAAATGGTTCCTTTCAAATACATATTACAAATACACATTAATCTGTATAGAGGATAAAGTCCCTAGTTTGTAAAACGACTGTGATAATATGAGGTCAAAGTTCACCCTTGGTAGTTCCACTGAAGTACGTCAGCTCAACTGTTCAAACCGGTGGGGGCAGACCCAGCTCCGTGAAAAGTGTTGGATCTCTCTCTTGAAGGTGAGCAATCATCTTTTTGCTGGCTTCTCTCCCTTTTCTCTTCACAGTGTCGATGAGACAGCGTGCTCTGTCTGCTCTGCTATTATTGCTCTCAAGTATTGAGTCTTTCTCCCCATCATTCAAGATACCGTCATCTAAAAGATCGTCCAGGAGCTGTTTGATAAGTTCCCCAGACACTTTAGCCACAAACTGGATCCTTATGCTGCCAAGCTCAGTGTCTACATAAAGGGAAAGGAACAGGTTGTTATTCAAATTAAAGTTTAATGAGTCCAACCTGGCATATACACCTTATCAGGCAGAGGAAAAAAAATACATTAAATATACATCAAGTTTCTAAACATGAAAATACACTTAATAGCCTATACGATCAAATGCAATCCTATACTACACATCTACCACAAGATCATATGGCAATCCAGTCCAAATGAACCTGAAACTGTGAACTATTTCAAACCCAACAGTATTTATAGTGGACTACTTGATTTGCAGAACAGGCCCTTTCAGAGTGTTATGTTGCTATTTATTAGGTTTTAAATTTAGATTACTATTGTTGATATCACTCACATCCAGTTATGTGCTTACATTAATGTGTGCTTGGCGTGCCGCAGGGCTCAGTTGTTGGTCCTCTACTGTTGTCCATCTATACTACATCTCTAGGTTCCTTTATCCAGTCATAACTTTTCCTAACATTGCTATGCTGACGACACACAGCTTTTCCTGTCATTTCCACTAAGTCTGCCTGAAACATGGGGGGGGATCATTGATGATCACCTGAGATTAACTGGTCACATCTCCTCTGTCTCAAGGGCATGCAGATTTGAGCCTTTCAACATCAGAAAGATCAGACCCTCCCTTTAGGACTATACAACACAACTCATTGTGCAGCCTGTGGTATCCCATCTTGAGTTACCAGCATGCAAAATCAAACCCCTCCGCATGATCCAAAATACAGCAGCACGTCTTATTTTTGATCAGCCAAAAAGGACACGTTACACCACTTTTCAGATCTCTGCACTGGCTTCCTGTAGCCGCCCGCATCAGGTCAAAGCCCTGACCCTTTCCTACAAAGTGGTTAACTCAGCAGCACCAGCTTACCTGAACTCCTTCATCCAGGTCTATAATTATCTTGCTCACTGCGTCTGTGGTCCCTTCACCTCACCTCAAATGATCCCTGGCAAAACCTTTCAGCTCTGTGGTTCCACGATGGTGGAACAACCTCAGCACACTCAGCTGCATCACTCTCAACTTTCAAAAACTTGCTGAAAACTGAACTCTTCTGAACTTTTCCCTGCACTTAAAACCTTAAGAACAAGCAAACAAACAACTTGCACTTATACCCCATGTAACTGAAGCAGCACTTTATTGTTCTTCTCCTTGGTTTAGATGTTTGGCTTGCTTTGTACCTCACTTGTAAGTCGCTTTGGATAAAAGCATCTGCCAAATAACTAAATGTAAATGTAAAATCTGGATGTTCAGGAAACTTACAATATTTGCCTAAAATTAAACACACATGGCAGGTACAGTGTATATCCACAGTCTTGGTTTCTTGTGTTTAGGGTGTGGTCCTTCTGTGCTTGGTGTAAAAGTGAAACCATGATATAGACCTGCTCATACGATTTAGGCCATAAATATTATATATTTATATAATCTAAAATATATAGATTATCAGTGTGGAAATCAAGCAATAAAACCTAAATGAATTGAATCTAATGGTTTCATCTTTAATCTGTTGTTTGCCTGTAACAAACACGTAGGCTTCGTCTACTTCGTTACATAAAACATGAATAATGATCGAGAGCACATGAATCAGTCCTCATGCAAAACAAATCAGTTGTTGTTGTATTCTGATGTATGTTGTGAACACACTCTCTGACACCTGGATTTCTCTGTTGTCTTGCACAGACGTGCACGGTGGTCACTTCATATAGAGAATCGTTTCTTTCCTTGTGTCGTCTGCGGACTGTCTGCAGCTCAGCACGATCCGCTCCAATCTGAACTTGACTTTGACCGAAAGTCGAGTTTATCAGCACAGTTCAAGTCATAACGACACAAATGAATGTGCTCGGATCACTTTCCGCTTGCTGATCGCGCTGATTTCAAACTTGAGTTCTGCTTATAGATCTGCTGATCAATGATTAGACCTCTCTTACCTGCCATTGCTCATAAACCGCCGAAACTTATAATGTCCAGAATCTTTCATTAAAAATAGTTTCAAAATGTTAATGAATGTGGCAGCCTACCAATCAGCTACCGAGAATACTTTTTTTTAAACTATGCTGTTAATTGCTCCAAAGAAACCTCTGGTTTGCGTTTTCACATGTGGATAAGAGCCCTGGGTGGAGTTACTGTGTTCAGGTGCAGTGTAATCCACTAGGCGGCGGTACACCGTGTGATCGCATTAATGTAGCCTGTTCAAAACACCACCGAAGAAGAGAGAACTGCCAGACAAAATGGCTGTGGGACGAAGCTAGCTGCTTGGCTAATGTAAACATCTAACAACTAACAGTACACTGGAGCTGGAGCGTCGATAGCGTTACCCAATAGTTTGTGGATACTGCGAAGGGGAGTGTATGTTGACACAAATCCACAACCTAGATAATCATCATTATCATAACGTTAATCTAGCTAGTTACCATAGTTTGCTAGGTTAGCTCGTAAATTAGCCTGGGCAGTTAAACACTGGCAGCTAGCTGTAGATTCACGTTAGCTTGTTTGATTTCGCGTTATGAAAAACTTTAACGTAACAGGGGACATCTTTCAGAAGTGACAGGAGTTCATTGTCGCTAACGGATGTCACTGCTGTGAGAGTGTATTCTGATTAAGAGTTAATGCCCTGGATGTTGAGTATTGGGAGAACCAGCTACTGACTATTAGCAAGCTAATGCTTACAAGTAAACAGGCCAAAGCTGGAGGCATTCCTTCAGTCTCATTGCCCAGGGATTAGGATTAACAAACCAGTTTGTATTAAAGTAAAGTTATCGTAACGCAAATGAGCTGGGAGATCAACGACATGTGGTGACATTAGTCTAGATCTGGGCGCCGAATCAACTCTGCTGCGAGTTGTAGCAATCTTGAATGTCAAATTAATGTTTGTATTATGTAATGTATTGAATAAAATTAAAATCACCATTGTTACAGCGTAACTTCTTCCAAAGTTCTTTTTTTCTTAAAGGTATCACGTTACAACTCTCTTTTGCAGTTGTGTTTTTAAAGTTGTCTGTCTCCTGCACCCTCCCTAGAAGTCCCCCTGACTTTGGTGGAGGAGAATGAGCCAGCGGCGTGGGATCCATCTGGACCAATCGGAGCTGCTTTGCAAGAAAGGATGTGGTTTTTATGGCAACACTGCTTGGCAGGGCCTGTGCTCGAAGTGCTGGCGAGAGGAAAATCAACGTGAAAAGCAAAAACAGATTCAAGATGACTGGGCACTCGCTGAAAGGTTTGTCTGACTTTCTGCATCCTGTGTATAATTATCAATAAGTGGCAAAAAACAATGTACTTTGGTCGCTTACCTTCAAATTTTAGCTGGTTTGCTCTTGTGTCCGCCCTTCTAACTGAGAACTATTACAGTTGTACTGTCTTTTCTCTTCCAGGCTTCAGAGAGAGGAAGAGGAAGCGTATGCAAGCAGACAACAGAGAGCTCCATCACAGCCGACCATTACACCCTTCAGCAAGTTTGAAGAAAGGAAAACTAAGGAAAAGTCCAGCAAAGTCAACACAGTCACAAAGTTTTTCTCTCCTTCCACAAAGACACCACCAAAAAAAGGTATATTAGGTATATACTAATGCACATTTTCCTGTATGACAGAGATGACGTCTTTATGTTTGTTTTTGGTTTCCTAGCTTGACAAACTAGTCAGCACAAAATAATATACACTACTGCAGTACATATCGTAACTACTGTCATAATAGGAGGAAATGCTTCAAGTGTCTCTAGCTTTAATCACAGTATCATTAAATATCCTGCCCCAGATGCTGCTCCCTTTGACACACAGTCCAGCCCAAGCCCCAGCTCCTCAGCAAGTCGGCATTCCTCTGTGGACAGCGACCACGCAACTCAAGAGTTCATTGATTTTCTCCGGCCTCTGAAATCTGGCAGGGAGATCTTTAAACAGTGTCGGGCCTTCACAGAGAGTATGGTTTATAAGCGGGTGAGCTCAAAGGGATTACTCATTATGTTCAGTCACTATGTATTTGTGTGTTTGTGGTTATTTTTTTCTTAGTCATCTTTGGTTTAAGAGTGGGTTTATACTTCTTTAGAATGTAATAATGGCAACACATTTATAGCCTCTTGTAATTGCACCACAGGTCTTCTTTCCACTAGGGTTTATCCGGTATACTCTTTTATTACTACACCTTCTAATTTATTACTAAACGGTTCTCTGCTTCCTGTGTTTCCTGTCTTCCATTCCCTTAATGAAATCTTGAAAATATCTTTATTGTAAGTGCTTAAAAAACAAAGTGTGTGCATGACATTGTCAAGTACCTTAAACATTTGTTCAGTGACTGGTGAATTTGTGAATGTTTTCCCAGAGAGATACACTGACTCTCACACATTGGTGCCTCAAGTTTGTTAACTATATGATTGGTGAATGCAGTACTCCTTCAGTCATTGCAGAAGTGTTTTTTAGCTATTAGCTATTAATATATTTACAGCTTATAAATATTTACAGTAAACAAAAAAACAGAAAATCTAGACTGTGCACTATTTGTCACATTGCCATATATGAGCTTGATTTAAGTGTCTGTGAGTGATATTTTTAAACTGAAATTCATTTAAATTGTCCATTGGTTATACAGGACACGGGTGCAGATGAACTGTCAGAGTGTGTGCAGGACTTTTACCAGAACCTTTCAGAACGCCTCCATACCCAGTTTAAAGGTACTGTGTAACCGTTTTAATTAGCTCTGTGCACTGTTTTTAACACTGTTAAAAACACTAACACTCACACTGTGCGTGTCTTTGTGCTACTGTCCATAGGTTCTTCAGATCATGTAGAGAGCGTCATGGATCAAGTAGAGAAGTACATGATGACTCGTCTCTACAAGGAAGTCTTCTGTCCTGAAACCACAGATGATGAGAAGAAAGACTTGGCCATTCAGAAGAGAATCAGGTTAGCAAGCTAAAGTTGTAGTAATGCTTACATTTACTATTCTGGTGGTCATCCATCCATCCATCGCCTTGAATTACTGCAGAGCACAAGGAAACACAATTTCACATAGATTGGCTA
The DNA here is from genome assembly GCF_900324465.2 of Anabas testudineus. Classification (NCBI taxonomy): domain Eukaryota; kingdom Metazoa; phylum Chordata; class Actinopteri; order Anabantiformes; family Anabantidae; genus Anabas; species Anabas testudineus. Next base: position 18,992,779 of record NC_046622.1, read on the forward strand.
CATGTGAGATAAAGATGACATGATTATTGTGTTCTGTTACAGAACTTTGCACTGGGTCACCATTGAGATGCTTTGTGTTCCTGTAGACGAGGAGATCCCTGAGGTTTCCGACAGTGTAGTCAAAGCCATCACAGGTGAGTTTCATTGGGATATTTTTGCAGAAGACCAGGGTACGAAATCAGTTAATTATCTTAGCTTCAGAGTTCCAGTAAAATGTTCAGATTAACAATTCGTTTTCCCCTTAATTCTCTGCACCATCCTAGATGTGATCGAAATGGATTCGAAGCGTGTGCCCAAGGACAAGCTGGCATGCATCACTCGTTGCAGCAAACATATCTTCAACGCCATTAAAGTCAGCAAGAAAGAGGCTGCGTCTGCAGACGACTTCCTCCCCACACTCATCTACATTGTGCTGAAAGCAAATCCTCCGCGACTGCAGTCCAACATCCAGTACATCACCCGCTTCTGCAACCCTAGCAGACTCATGACCGGAGAGGATGGTTACTACTTTACCAATCTGGTGAGGAGATGAGTAGACGCTTTTTAGTGTAGTTGTGGCACAACTGAATTGTACTGTTTCCTACTTATAGAAGTGGGGTAATGCTAATTAGAAAACATCTGTGCATAATGCATTGCAGCTCCACAGCACCACAGACAAGCTATACTGCTGCAGCATTAACAAGTCTGTCTGCAGTCTCAATGTAAGAGTGTAGCCACAGGACATGTTAAAAGTTTGTGAAACATTTTGTGGCTTCATTAAAACCTGTTGCTTCACTGTATGCTGTGGGGGAAAGACATGTTGAGTTAAACGAAGTTCCAATTATAAGTCACAGATTACTTGCTGGAATTAACTGAATGTCAAAGTCAAGACAAAAGTCATAGTCAAGGCTTTAAGTGGTCTCAGTGTTTTCTTTTTAACCTTTATGACAGTGATATTAGAAAGAGGTGACATAAAGTTGAGGTTTTCCTTTAATAAGCCCCCACATCTTGTCTCCTCAGTGCTGTGCAGTAGCATTCATTGAGAAGTTGGACGGTCAGTCTCTGAACCTGAGCTCAGAGGAGTTTGAGCTCTACATGTCGGGCCAGGCGTCCCCACACTGGCCACAGGCCACTGCAGCTTCCTCCTGCTCCCCAGGCAGCACAGCTCTCAGTCAAGTCCACAAAGGGCTGGACCTGCTTACAGGGCTCGGAGAACGGCAGGAGAGAGTCATAGAGAAGGCTCGCCAGCTGGAGAGCGACCTCATCGACTGGACGGACGAAGTGGAGCACAAGGTGCAGAGTGTTATTGAGCGTTTTCCAGCAGAGACACAAAACCCTACTGCAACCACAGCCAGTGAGACATCTGCAGCTTCATCAGCAATTGACTCTGATAACGTGGAGAACGAGCTTCTGCCCCCGCCGCTGCAACCACAGGTGTTTGCCGGTTGATGTGAAGAGCTCTGGTGTAAAAACAAATTTAGAGGCTTTACTTCTCCCTCACCTATTTCCCTGCTGGTAATTGTTGCTGTTTGTATGCACATACGACAACCACCTGATATGAATCCCTTCTTCACTCCGACCATTCCTGTTCCATCCATCCATTGTCTTACTGAATAGAACTGCTGGTTTAAAGGAATAGTTTGTCATTTTGTGAAGCACTCCATGCCTTCTTGCAGAGAGTTAGATGAGAAATAGTCACGTTTGTGTGAAGTTACAGCTGGTTAGTTTAGTTTAGTTTAGTATAAAGACAGGTGGAAACAGCTAGCCTGGCTCTATCCTTCAGAAGCTCACTAATTAATATGTTATATGCTTTTTTGTTCATAGTAAACACAATAATCTTTGCCCTTTGTACAGACTTGTGAGCTGAAGAGGTGCTAGTGGGTTTTAACCTTTGGACAAGGCCAGGCTACCTGTTGCCTTATAGACCAAATACACTCCGAGCATTTTGTCCCTGTTGCAAAGTCAACGATGCGATGCAGCATCTGTAGTAAAACTCTGATGTTCTGTTTCCATTCTAGCTTCAGTGCAGTTTCAGAGTAAGCAGACTTACGCTCAGCCAAGAGTTAACCTGGAGTGTTCTAAAGCTATTTGGAGAATATATTCCCTCCACCATCCTGCGTCCTATGACCTCCAAAGGGGGCGGACAGCTAATACCAAGTGGCACGCAGGAGGTGTTCTCGTGAGATGCCGAGACCACCTCAACTGTCTCCCTTTTAATACAGACTCCAAGCTCTTCCCAAACATGTCAGTCACTCATCCACAGTTGCATCTTCAGTACCTCAGTATGTCTTTGTCCTTGTTATTGTTACATTTGTGCAGATGGGTTACATAGGTTGTAATTTTAGAATCTTTATGTCATCATTCACAGCTTGTCTGAGAAGTCGTGAATTATGTTATGTTATGTGACGTCTCCAGGTGCAATTTGACTAGCGAAGGCTGAATTTGACACGGGCCTTGCTGCCTGAAGAACATCTAATAATGGAGTGTTTTGGGGAAAGATAAAAACGTAACTTCCCCTCTCCGAAATAACCCTCCAGCTCATGCTTGTGATTTTATGTGTTTCTCTATCCTGAAGAGAAATGTCCAGCGAGAGAGGAAATGTGCGTGTGTGGCTCTCGTGCATGCAGGAAAGCGAGTGTGTGAAGATTTGTTGCATGGACATACAATCATTGTCAACATTATCGGAGTCAAGTCCTCCGCTTGTGTGTGTGTGTGTTTGGTTATTGTAGTCTTGTCATGCCAGACCTCACACGCCAGTCATAAGCTGGATGTATAGGAGTTTATTTTTTTATAGAGTGGCAGGTATCAATTCTTCTGGATGCAATATGAGACATCAGTCCTGTAATATTTACAGTAGTACTCTTGTTAAAGACCTTTTTTGCTTGAAGACATGTTACATTACTTGTAGGTGTAACTGAAAAAAAAAATCCATGTTATCCATTTATCTTGGCAAGAATGTGTCGTAAGCATGTCTCATAAGAAAACTGTTTTAAATGATGATTATTATTATGCTCTGACAGAGCTGTTGGACTAGCAAAGATGTTGTTGTTCCTCAGTAAACACAAGACATAAAATGACAGAGTTCAGCCTCACAGTAACCCATTACATTTATGTTGAAGCACTTTTCTTTTGTTTGTTTTTAAGGCTCTTAATTCAAAGTACATTGAATGAAGGATGTAATAATCATTCTCTTGAGTTGAAATGATAAAAGATAACTGGTGAAAACAGTATTGTGGGCTGTTGGGATATATTTCACTCCTGTCTTTGGGAGTTTCTATGTTTAAAAAATGTCAAAGGCACATTTTTTTTCCTTTTGCCCCTGGGCTAAGAATTTCTAAAGAAGTTGCTAAATTAAAAAATGTTTTAATTTATGTTTGCAACAGTATAGCCTGTGTGCAGTTTCTTTCCAATTTAGGTTTGAGAAAAGGCTTTTAATGCAGACTTAACAACAAATACAGCTTAATTAACTTCACATAGCACTGTATCAGGTATTTTAAAAAGTTTCAAACATCTTTTGTAACCTCATAGGTTTGTTATTGTGTCATATGGGAGAAAGTAACTCAATACTGTCTTTTAATTTAAAAGTAACTTATTGGGGCAGTGTTGCTATATTTACATCTATGGGTGTGTGATGATGATGATGAATAAAAATGGTAAATGCACGAGCACTCTTGTTCATGTGTAGTTCCTGTTCATATCATTCCACATGACTGTTGTGAAATCGCAAGCTAGGAAAAAATAAAGATTTGACAGTGATTCAACATAATGCAACCGTTTCTCTAGTAGAGCAAAGAAATGCCTGTTCTAAGCAGATTTCTCTGTCAATGGGCGAAGTTTCAACTGAATTAAAAAAAAATTCTGATAAAGGGTATGATGAATGTGGTTCCCCGTTGTTTTCCACCTCTTCTAAAAAAATTTCCAGTATCTCAAAAGGGGTTCAGGGGATTGTTGAAATTAAGAAAACGAAAGAAAAAAGGAACAGGATATCATTTGTGAAACATCAGCAGGTTACAGAAACTGGCAATATAAAATGTCCTCATCCCTAATAACTAGAAACATTTTAGAGTTTCCATTCATCTTAACAAAGGATGACTATGTCCATTCTCGTTTATTTAGCTGTAAGTTGATGCATTTTTATAGAATATGCTGGTGATTCATAGTGAAAGGTAAATAGTGTGTTAGGAATGAATGGACAGGACAGCATTTTTGGAAAAGAGGATGTCCTGTGTGGTGTCAGAAAGCTTAAAAAATGTTTTTTCACTTCCTCCCTGTAGAAATAAATAAATCCGCATGAATGTGTTTCTCACAAACAGCAGTCGCAATGGACACGGTCATCTCCCTCCTGGGTGAGTTTTCTTCAGTTCAGTTGCAGTATCTAATGAGTTTAACTTGTTCTTTCATAACACTTATCTACTATATTTCCTCATTCCTCCTCAATTATTTTCTATTTTTAGTTCTTTCAACACTAACGCAGCTTGTGGCGCCTGATGGTACGTATTAAATATTTCTCTTTTTAGTATTAATAAATAGGAAGAAATATTAATTTCTAAAGATTTAACTACATCCCTTTAGCAGCATGTTAGCATTTAGAAGTGTACCCTGTATTATGTAAAAGTTCTGCTGAGCAGATGATATTTCACTTTAACTACATGAATTAAATGTTGAATTTTTGTTTTTATTCTCTGGGATATTCCTGCTTAGTGAACCCGTTATGTTTTTGTCTCCGTAGTTCCCTCTCCCACATTCAGCGCTGTAGTGGAGCTGATGTCAGGGCACTCGAAGATTTTTTCTGGGGAGAACATTCGGCTGAGGTGCAGCGTTCCCGATGGCAACAGGTCCAGATGGAGTTACCTGTGGTTCAGGGGATCTGAGCAGTTACCACAGTCTGGGGAGCACTTAGTGCTGTGGAAAGCCAGAGTTCAAGAAAGTGGGAAATATTATTGCCAAGGACTGAGGGACACAGCTGTAGGAGACATACGCACCCAACTGAGTCTACCTGTGGAGATCACTGTGGATGGTAGGAGCTTGTTTATCAGTACCATTAGAAATCTCTTTAATTCACCAATGAGTTCCCCTTATTCCTCCCTAACTCTCTTCCCTGTCCTTTTCCTTTCTGTTATCTTTGTTCAGGAGGGTGGGCTATTCTGCAAATCCCACGTCATCCCATCCTTGTCGGAGACACGCTGAACATCACGTGTCGTGTCCGGGCCAACCCCCAACTCGAAGAGGTGTTTCTGTACAAAGATGATGTTGAAGTTATGAGACAAAGGGGCCCCAACCCACATTTCTCCCTGTCCATCTTGACCCTCAAGGACCAGGGAATGTATTCTTGTAGGGCTTCCTGGGACATAGACAGACTTACACGCTCTGTGAGTTCATCTAAAACGTCAGTGAAGGTCTTAGGTGAGTTTCCATACAGAGTTGCACATGTTGAGTATTTTTGTGACTATGGGTCTCATATTAAAAGAGTACAACTTTTAAAGCAGTGTACGAGTTTTAGTTCAATATGTTGCTGATAAGCTTGATTTCAGCAGCACCAAGGTCACAAAGTGGCTGATGGCACACTAATTCTCTTTTGTGAGACGCGTGATAGCACCTCCCTCTGTGTTTTATGCTGAACTGCTTTTATGGCTGGGACCAGTCTTTGTACCCTGACTGTAAAACCAGAACTTGTTAACTATACAACTACATTATGACCACATTGTTACTTGGATCTATCTGATAGTAGTGTACGAGAGGAGAATAAAGTTAATATGCTTATTTCCCAAGATGTCAATCTAGTAGAGTTGTTCTCTGCCTAATTAATTGTTAGTATAAACAACAGGGTATCGATTTTAAAGCATGTTTTCTCTACTGTGTCTTTACAACAGAGGTTCTGTCGCAGCCAATTCTCGAGATTGTTCCCAACGTGATTTCAAGTGAAAAAATTAAGCTCATCTGCCACGTCCAATACAACGCTCCTGCCCCTGCCCCCCCAATAAATTACTTTTTCTATAAGAATGATAACCGACTGGGACCAGCAACCTCTGAGAACTATGATCTGGTCAGAAAGGCTCCAGGCGAGTACAGCTGCAAGGCCAAGGTGCCACAGACTGGTATCTCTAGGTGGAGTGAGCCCAAACGCTTTGGACAAGAGAGAGGTACTTTAAAGTAAATGTAAATACTGTGTGTCATCAACTAAAAGTTTAAACTCTAATCCCTTTTCCTAAATTATCAAAAGTGTGAAACACTGCACAGCCATTGGGCAACGATTGAGGTCACCTTGTCTTTGGCCCACTAGGAGAAAAGATGATGATGCCTCAGCCTCATCATCCCAGACAGCCAAGGCCTTTAGCTCCCGCAGTGTCAGCCCCAGACCTGTCTCCGCCTGCTGCAGCTGAATCAACAGCAACACAGCACTCCCCTCAACAATCCACTGCAGCTCCTTTTGTTCAGCCTACTGAAATGAGCACCCAGCCTTCGGATGCTTTGCTGAAGCCTGCCCAGCCCCCACCAAGCACTCTACCATCTACTGTCCAGTCTCTTAACCAAGCTGCCCCTCCCAATTCCACCAATTTTTCTGAGGAATCTGGTGATATGGACAATGCCGACCTAGATGACTCTGATGACATGTCTGTGAACTTTTCAGCCCTTGTCTGATATTAAGAAGTTATTATACAATACACACCACTGCACTTTTATGGTATATATCAATCATAACAAGCTACTTTTATATCTTTAGCTGTTTGATATTTGTCATATTAAGCCATCACTCATCACATCATTTACATGATTCATTGTGTAACATTCCTTTTTAAGATTACTAAGTATCAGCTTCATGATCTCATCTGTAACAAACTGTTGTGTATGACAGATAATGCTATAACACTTAAAGGAAATAAAGCAATTCACATAAATGATGTGTTCTACTGAACTTTATTTTCAGTGAGCACACTCTCTTTGTTTAGTCCTACTGTACAGCAATGCTGATTAGAAGTCTTGTTACAATACATGACAGTGGACGTTATACTTTACAGAAATAATAACAATTCAGCTGTTGGCCACAGCGATACTCTATGTATAGATAGCACATACTGTTTAAAGTGTGAGAAAGACATAGTAAAAAGTACAGACAATAAAAGGAAAACCTTGGCCCGAGGGGTTAAATAAAATTTTCTAGGTCAAACAAGTGAGACCAGGATGATGTGAGGTCAGAGCGTTTAACAGAGGCCATAACTATAGCTTTTAATAAATACTTTAGACTCATAGGTTTAAAGGAATACAGGATAATTATACTGTGTAGTAGTAGTTGATGGTTAAATAGAGTAAAAACAGAAAACAAAATATTTTAAAAAGTCTTGCACACCTTCTTTATTACTGCTGGCATTTTTATTAAGACAAGCTGCAGCATCTCATAACTGATAATATTTAAACATTTAGCCAGCAGTTTTTTTTTCCAAAGCACTGCACAAGTGAGGAACACACACACAGCAGGAGCAACTTGGGGTTCAGTCTTGCTCAAGGACACTTTGTTAGAATGAGTGCTGGAGGTCAAACCTCTAATCCTGTACTTAGTGGATAACCCACTCTTCCTCCTTGCATAAATGCACACTCCATTGCACTGCAATTACACTGCAGTCACAGCTCTATTGCTTTTCCTATGGTTTTGGTTCTTTGACCATTGGAAACTTTGGATTTGCAGTGCTGTATGTAGGATCTGTAAGAGCTCCATTTAAGAGAATCTTTTCATCAGGTGATGTTTCAGTGATTTCCTATCATATAGTGGTATTGTGTTTGTTTTCTCATGATGCTTTGCTCACTACCCAACTTCATTTTTGGGCATTAGTGAATTTACCCTGCATCAGCATTTATGCAAAATAATGGCATAAATACGTTTCAATACACGTTGATGTACACGATAGAGGGAAAGTAAATAAATATACCAGCAGTAAAATAGTGTGTCTGAGTTTAATGTTTTTTTAAACAGGTATAACAAGATGATACAGGTGATGATACTATAAATATGATCTTTTTTGTTTTTTCGTATATTTATACTAGTGCTGCAGTACAGTTTTGCAGCAGTTTAAAAGTAGTGAGTATTGTAGTGTAGCACCACCAATATTTGACCTCTTCTCACTTATGGTCAAATTGGATTGGTAAAGTAGAAGTCAGTAGGACTAGTGAGTATCAGACCTTGTCCGAGTAAAGCAGAAACCCAGAAAAGATGCTGTCATCCTCACTGCTGGCATAAGCCCCATTCCAGTCTCTGAATGTCTCCATCCACACCTCATCACCCACCGCCAGATGCAGCACCACCAGAGTGGACGCCTGGTCGATGTCTTGACCATAGAGTGAGTCGCGTGTCCTTACTCGCCGTGACCCATTCACCACCAGCGTGGCTCTCAGTGGCTGATTGCGTACTGTGATGTGGAAGGAGAAGACATAAACGCCAGCGTGGACGCACGTAAAGCTGTTGGACGTTGTGTTGAAGTGGTTCTCTTCGTTGTAGAAGACTTTGTCGAAGCGTATCGGGAAGCCAGAGGGAGGGAAGGACTTTCTTGGAGAGATGCCTACACTGAAGGCTGAGCGTTTCTGGGCAACCCCTGAACCCTTAGCTCCTTTCAATCCACGAATGCCCCTTTCACCTCTCATCCCAGGGTAACCTCTGTCCCCTTTTGGCCCAGGCATCCCTCTTATTCCTTGTGGTCCCTGAGGTCCACTCACCCCTGGTTCCCCCTGTGGTCCAGGGGATCCTGGATCACCACGGGGACCTCCAGGACCTGAGGAACCATGCTTGCCATTGATTCCTGGAATGCCCATCCCTCCTGGGACGCCAGGAGGTCCAGGATCCCCTCTCTCACCTTTCTGTCCTCTCTCCCCCAGTATGCCACACTCACCCTTGTCCCCCTTGTCTCCCTTAGGACCTGTATCACCAGCCACTCCTGGAGGTCCAGTGGGGCCCTCTTTACCAGGTTGACCTTTCTCACCAGCAGTTCCGTTTAGACCAGGTTCACCTTTATCCCCACTAAAACCTTTGACACCTTGTAACCCAACTTCGCCTTTTTCACCTTTTGAGCCAACATCACCTGCAAAATAAAGGGACAATTTGAAGTAGTTTTTTTTTTTTACTGTAGTCTGCCATCCATATAGAAGAATTCAACAATCACCAAACAAGTTTGTACCTTTTTGTCCGGGTTTCCCTGGTGCTCCTGGTGGCCCGGCTGTCCCACCGTTTCCCCTATCACCTTTATCACCTAAAAAACATGCATTGTTTTTCAGTGATGAACTTGTGACACTACATGTCATTACCTGCCACTGTCTAGGATATATGGTTCATGTACTCATATTACCTTACATAGAAAAGTGAAAATATTACTGAAAAGTATAATGTGCCCACCTTTGTCTCCTTTTAACCCCATAGGACCACTCACACCCGGTGGTCCTGGTAAACCAGCTGCTCCTGCAAGGCCTCTTTCGCCTGGTGGCCCTTTATATGCAAACATAACATCATATAAAAACAAACTTATAAATGAATAAGATTAACTTTCTATATGCACATTAGCATTAAGTCCTATACCTGCCAGGCCTCTGTCTCCCTTTGGCCCCCTGGGGCCTCGCTCAGGAGGACAGCACTCACAGAAATTGAAGTAGCATTCGTTATAGTCCAAGGTGTAGTTCTCGGGGCCAACACCAGAGGGCTCTGTGCTCTCAGTGTAATGCTGAGGAAAGATGTGGCTTGGATAGGTGGTTCTTTCTGTGGGGGGAAGAGGATGGGGCTCCACAGGGTGTGTGCTTGCCACTACTTTGAGAGTCTTGGGCATGCTGGTGGTTACAGGGCTGTGCACGGTGATCTGAGGGACGGGCTTCTTGGTGTACTGGTACTTTGGCTTCTGTGTCGTCTTAGCTTCAGCACAGGACACCACAGTGAGTGTAATCACAACTACAGCTACAAGGGCCGACTGGCAGGAGATAATCCTCATGATTGACTGGGATCTGAGGACAGATGAGTTGATGTACATAACACAGTACTGGTCTGCACTAATTTCATTTTTCTTTAGCTTCACATTACGAAAATAAGATGCTGATCAGCAGTTCACTGTTCACAAATGAGATCATATAGAGTAGTACTGATGTGTGATAACTGTGCTTTTAATACTTTTATCATTTCCATAGATGTTTTCCAAGTTTACATTTGATTATTTCGCTTTGTCTGTCTGTTGAGATCTTTTCTATGTTCTATACTCTCGGGTTGGAGCTACAGCGACCCAGCAAGTTTGCAGTCTGCCCTTCAGTCAAAGCTCATGACACCTCATCAATGAACTGAGTAGCTCGAGTGTTTAACTAGAATGAGATCCTGCCGCTGCTTGGTCACAGCATTAAATGATTAAAATCAACAATCGACATGCCATTTACACATAAACCAATGATTTTGATTAGAATATGTATTGAGCAAAGTTGATCAAACTCACCCAGTAATGCATAAGTAGTATGGTCATTTATCCTCCCTAGTGGTCTCTTGTAGGCAGCACCAGGAGCTCCAGGTCGCTCTGATATCCCTGCTAGGCTTGGGCAAAAGAACATCCCCACCAATGAGGGTGTTTGCTGGAGGCACAGGGGGAGGTCTGAAATCCAACTAAGGCAGCCTGGAGCTGACCCAAGGAGAACCACTGTGCTGTGGCCCATTCTCTGTATCCCTGTTGTGTAGAAAGGTGCTTTTGTGACACGGGATACAGCACCCACCAGGAGCACTCCCTCACTGCGAGCTAGGCGAAGAGCAAAGGCCGTGGGGCAATGGGTCACCTGATATGGGAGGCATTCCTCCAACTTCCAACCTACTACCCAGGCTTTTGCAGTGGGACAAAGCCAAGCAAAGAGGCTTCTGTGACAGAGGCCAGGGTCCTACTACTGCTTTTATTTGGACAGCACTCTGCATGTAGCTACAAGCACCAAGGTGCAATGCATTTTTATTTTAGGTCTCATTGTACGGCCCCATGCAAAATCTTGGAAGTTGACCTACAACAATGTTTGCAACAGTTAATTTAAAATGACATACTACCTGATCTGCAAACTGGAGCGTAGCACAGAGAGCTCAGCTTTTCAATCTACTGGCACTTGGTGAACATCCAGAAGAAAGCTTTAACCAAAGAGCACCGATAATCTCCTCACTCAACAGCTGCTAAACTTGAGCTGTTTGTCAAACAGCTTATCTCCCATAAATCACAGTTGCAATGCTTGCCTGATCAGTGTGGACAACTTACTGCACAGAATCTCCTGAGCTTGCTGGCAGCCACATTTGCTAACTATGATTGATACTGTGTGGAAGGACAATGATTCCTTCTTATGCTGTAACAAGATAGCTTCTGGTTTTTGCAGAAAAGTGATTTTCTAGCAGATGACTGGTTGAAACTCTCGACTTGCAAGTGACAATGAATGTTTGAGCAGTGGACATGCCTCAGTTGTCAAAGACCTCGTGTCCTTAGAGGGATCAATGACCACCTATGAGTGAGCAGGAAAAAGGGAAATGAAATTTGGGAAACAGAGGGGGGCCATGGTGAGATGGAGGGATGAGGAGAAAGAGCTACTGAAAAGACCATGTTCGTTTGAACAATTTTCACACATACACTGTCTTTGTCTTCCCGCCTACATTATTTACATACATGTACTCATCCTCTCCCTTCTTCCCAGCAGCTCAAGTGAAGTGTCCTTATTTGCCCCTCCATAAAAGTCAAACAGATGGAGTGTGAGATACGCAGCTGATTCCTGGGAAGGAAAGCAGTTCCTCTGGGGTTCTCCAAGCCCGACCTCAACCCGGTCGCCTCTCAGCTCCATTCAGACCACACATAACAGCAGCGGTCAGTTTACAGTGCCCAGCTGGTCACAGAGGACCCAGGCGCCGCTCACCTGTCCATTCATTTAACACTAGCACCAACCTTGCCCTTAGTCCACCTCCACACACACACACACACACTATAGAGTGAGAGGTAAGGAAGAGTTAACTTACTCAGTGGGTGCAGCCGAGCAGAGAGAGGACCAAAGATGACTTGGCTGGATGGAGATGTATTGCCTTACATTAACTCTATTCATGTAAAGGAGGTCTTGAGGCTGCAGTGAATGTGTATAGTGTGAGACGCAAAGCAACCCGACATCCTCTGTATGATTATTCTGCTTCTGTGCTCACAGGCGCAAATAAAACCATAGACTTTTTCTTTGTTCTTGAATGTGGGATCTTATCAAAGGAAATCTAGATCCTACAGAATTAGCTGCTAATGACTTTGGCTAGAGATCTTCTGGCAGTAAAGACACATCTCATGTAGTCAGAGTACAAAAACACTTTCTCCTGCCACACTTTCTCCTACAAACCTCTCTGATGGTAGGGATTGGTTTACACACTTGAAGTTGGCTAACGAGAGACAAGCAGTGTGTTTATAGTCACATTTTATTTATTACATTTACTAGTAGTGATTGACAGTTCTGAGTGACGTAGAACAGTCACATATTGATGTTGTATTTGAGTAGATGTGAAGTGATAAAGATTCTTAGTTCCCGGATCTCAGATGTTTTGTTGTTTTTGTTTTTAACTTTCCATCTTGTGATGGGTTTACGGGTCAGACAAAGCAGACCTGTGTCACTCAGCAGAGGTGGAGAGATTTGACACTTTCAGCATCTCTCTTAAAACACAATCTTAAAAGTTTAAGTAACCATAAGCAGAACATTACGTTCTGTTAGAAAACTACCTGGATCCTGCAAGCTCCCGGAGTATGTTGAGGTCACCAGTTGCTTTTCCAGAGAAAGTGCATGCACACACAATAAGAGGGAAATGCTAAATGTAGGTCATGAATGGATGGTTGATCCCCCCCTCCTTCTTCACTCTTCCTCCCCTGTGTTTTAACACAAAAGAAACAGCATACCTCCGTGATGTACTATCCCATTTCACCCTCGTTGTGTCTTCTATGCAAAGGTCCCATAAAGGGCACAGCAAGTGTCCTCATATGCCCCTATATGACCAAACCCAACTAGAGCAAGAAGAGCGAATTCGCCTTTAACTTTACACCACTCAACTTCAGCTCTACACTGGTGTTTGCCACACCTCCATCTCCAGTGATCAAGTGGAGCTCACCAACAGACTTCAGTACGCGACCCTGTGAAGATGGCAGGTTTGGTATCCACTGGAAAAACACATTACAAAACTCAGTTTCACTCCCTCCCTTTTTGTGTTTTCACATGAAAATTCCTGGAAGGCTGTCAGACATACCGTCAAGGCTGTTTACACACGTCAGTGAACATTTCCATTATTATACAGCACAGTTCTCAGAAATATGTCACAGTCTGTGGCACATTAGTATTAATTAAGTTAACTGAGTTATTAACAATAGAATTTTTCTTAGTTACAATTAGCAGACTTAGTAACTGTTTTACTAGAGCTGACTATAGACGTGTGTGGTGCATAGAAAAAAAAAAGATCATTTCTCTACTTGGCCACTTGGTGGCAGACTTGTGTTATAGATTACAGACCATGGATTATTTACTGTAACTGTACTGATAACTGAACCTAAAAAAGATGTATGTACTAAAAATTAAGATAAAGTATGAACAAAATATAGTTTGGAGACTTGGGAAAGTGTGTCCCAACTTTGGACAGTAGATCTAAGCTGATGTTAAACCTTCTCTACAATATCTGGATAGTGATGATGTTCGTCTCACACGTACATTTATGAGCACAAACTCTTGTCTCTTTATTAAACTAAGCAACTAACTCTGCTATTCTGCTCCTCTGAGCAAAGCATACTTGAAGCACAACGCTTCCTCAGGTGTAGCTCATTGACCAGGGTCAGTGACAGGGGTTGGTTCTAGCTGGGGTTTTACACCCTGTTGGGCTCAAGTTTTTATCAGACCAGCCACTCCTAGATTCATATTGACTGATTCAGAGCTCAGATATAATGTGGAGCTGGGAGTTGTGTTGAAAAGTGAATTCCTCCTCAATCTCTGATCAACAATGAATGGCAGTAATTGCACAATCATTCTGACTGCTACAGCACAAACCCTGTCTGATTGTGGAGAGATCTGTTTAGAAAGAAATCTGATGTTGACAGGCATTAATTTATCCGCAAATCATAACAATGTGATCCTCTACCTGACCTCCATCGTGGATGTGATTGCATTTCCATATCATGTTGCCACACCAACTAATCAAATATAGTATATGCCTATTGTTTGCTCAGTGGAGCCTTTGTTTTTCTGGGTTTGTGAAAAGACTTCCAGTTTAAACATTTAAAGAAGAAACAAACAAGAAAGCTTTACAGTAAATAAGGAAAATTATGGTGAGTCTGGCTGGCTAATGAACTGTTCCTGGATTTTAGCTTAAAGAGGAGAAGTGAGTATTCTATCCAGGAAAACATCTACTTAATAACAACGCCGAAATGATGTTTTAGAAGAGAAAAATACAGTTAGAAGAGAGCGCAGAACAGTACAAACATCGTGCCCTCAACACACTGCTAGACAGGTTTCACTATGAATCACAAATTATATACATATATTTCCTGAATTCAGCATTGGTGTCGTCTTTCTTAAAAGTTCTCAAAAGAGAGTCTCTATTGTAGTAAAGGAAAAGTCTGGATGTTGAGACATTGGACGCTCATAAAACAACTAAAATAAGCCTTTCCTGTTTTGTTAGTGACCTGGAGACAATGTGATCATTACTGTTGTAAGGAGCCAAGTGTCAACCAGCAAATATAAATACTATACCAGCAAAGATTATGTAGAAGCTGTAGGACTGGATCTGTTGCTGTCCGTGTCTGTCATGTCAAACTCTGTGTCTTAACAGTTGCTATACGTTATCACCAGGGAGACGTTCACTGCAACAGCACACACCTGCAGGACAATAATGTTAAACAATAGCCCATGTTGCCAGAGGCTGTCTAGTTATAGTACACGTATGTTTATGTGTAAGTGATGTTGTAAGACACTTTCTGGGGTTTCCTTGTAAACCGAAACCCAGCGTCAGAAGCAGGGTTGGTGTGCACAAGAGTGTCTGTGTGTGTGTGTCTTACTGCTCCTCTACCTGTCTGTCTCAGGACCCGACAGCTGCGATGGGAAATCCATCGGGTTTATCTGGGAGAAACTGTCACATGTGAGATGAGTTTGCAGAAAAGTTTGTTTACACCTTGTCATCAAGGAGATAACCTCTGGCCTCTTCCTTCATGGGACCCAGACTAATATGAGAAGTGTAAACAGAAGGCAGCTCTTCAAAGACCCAGAGGCAGAGGGCAAATTTGCACCGTGTAGGATGAGACAATGTCGTGGGAGAAGGGATGAACTGAGGCAAAGAAAGCAAACGGTGATGGAAGGAGAAGATAAGAAAATCAAATAATGGAGAGGACAGGTGTGAGGAAAAGGAAGTAGATTGGAGGGAAAGAGAAAGTGGGGTAAAGAAAATCAAACCAGATGAAGACAAAAGAAGGAAAGAAAAGAAGAATGAAACGGAGACCATGCAGAGGGCAGAGAAAAATGAAGTGGAGGAGAGGAAGGGGAACAAAAGAAGAGGAATGGAGCGGAGACGAGGGCGATGGAAGAGATGTAGAGGAAATGAAAGAAAGGAGAAGAACTGAGAGATGAAAAGAAGGGAAATGAAAAGTAATGGAGAGGAGCGAAGATAGAGTGAAAAGAATTAAACGAGAGAAGAAAAGAGATTCAGTAGTGATTGGGTTAGTCTGTGTGTGATAAGCAAGTAGTGTTCACAGTCGTGTTCACTACAAAAAGCTAATTGAACAAGATGGCAATCTAAAGTTACAATGCATAAAAACATGGCAGTGGACTGTCCTACTGCTGCTCTAATAACCATATCTATACTCTGCTCCATCATGCACCATCCATGTTAATAATGTTAAAGGAAACATGCAGTGCAAACCATAACATACTGCCCTATTCTACCAGCAAGCCTTTATAAATAGGCTTTGCTTATCATCCTTTGCAATTGTTTAAACTGTGTCTGTTCCAACAAAGAGAATGGACATGGTACATTTCAGATCAACAGACCGTAGTAGGGTTACCTAGTGTCTGCAGGGCAGAGAAAACCCTGTGTATTAGTTCATGCGCAGTCCAAGGAGAACTGGTTTGGTTGCTCTGCCTTTTATTGTGCGAATTCACTTTATGTGGTGCAGCCTATTGTGCCGCGAATATGCTACCCTTTAGCTTTTGTTTTTCTTGTGCTTCCATTTCAAAGCAACTGAGTTGATCTGGTGCACAGCTCCATTTTCTAAGCATCAATATTCATAGACATATATGAACAAATAGACTAGGATGAGGATGGTTGTCCAAGCAGCTTCAAATATTTTTATTTTCTGTATATTGCAGTGATGTGTTGTTGTCATGTATAAATAAAACATTCATTTTGTGAGCGGTGAAAAAAAAAGGCATACATACATTCTTGGTAGAGGAAATGTTCAGAGTTAAGTGTTTAACCAAACTGAAATTTAATAAAAAGACACATAAACGTGGGCACGATATAAAAGCACTTTCAGGTGAAAAAACAAAGTCGAGAAGACATTACGTATATAAATAATCAAATAAAAAGGAAACAAAAAGCTGGTAATTGACATTGTAACCAGCCAAGCATTTACCAGTGTATATAAATATGTAACTTCACAAAAATAAAATTAATTTAGAGTTCATGTTTAGACTGGAATCAACAAGCCCTTGACCCAAAGCAAAAACAATCAGAAAATGACTTTAATAAAAATAATAATCAATAAAGTTTAATAATCATCCCAACTACCAACAAACTACAACTCATTTTGTCTTCTGTTCATCCTCAGCAGGTCAGCTATTAGTAAGGAAGACGGTTTCTGGTAAGCCAGACAGGCTTTTTGTTCGGGCCAATTTGACTGTTGTTTGCATTCGACAGCAAACAGTTGAGATGCTGCTGATTGAGTTAATCTACAGCATTAACAAAGCCAAGCCTAAAACATTAAGGTGTGTTCTATCAATATTTGCTCATGCTCAGTGCAGAGCACACCTTCCTGACATACCAGTAGTTAAAAAATAGGAGATAAAGTGGAGGCACAGCACACATGTGAGCCATTATTTCATTTACTGATTCACTGGTCACCTTTGACCAGTAAATCAGTAAATGTAGGCTTAAGATTGAGTGTATCACTGTGCTACAGATCTCGACCCTGATGCTTTTAGATTCATTGCATAGCTTTGGCTTTTCTGTCAACTCACTCTTCAGCTATTGTATGAGATAGTGGTTCTGACACAAAACCATAGACCTAACATTAACAAAAGGTTTATGTTAAAACTGTCTCTACTTAGAGACCTGTTCACAATCAGCGTGGCGTCAAAGACACACAATGGCAACGCAAACGATTTTATACATCAAGTGCCATGGAGACGGTTGTACTCTCTTTTGTGGCTCTTACTGATTTGTATTATGGGAAGTGTAGGATCCTCTGATTGAGGGTTTTAATCTGTCTTTAATAAGTTGTTTACTTGTACTGAAGTGTCAAACTAAATCCCTGTAATGCCCATTTGAAGACTGTGGCTTAAGAGTCATAATAGAGAGAGAAAGGCGTTGTAGTGTTCTGCAGTGAGACTAGCATGCAAATCAACTACACATGTGCGACCCTATCATGCAAAACCAGAGGTGGTATGCACTCACACAGGACATGATGATGAGAAAAATTAAAAGGAAAAAAAGGGACAGTCAACATTTCACAAGACATTTCACAAGGGTGTGAAAGTAATGTACAGTTGCATGTTTAATACCACGGGGTAAGGCCAGAGGACTGGGGATGTAAAGACGACAGTGAGGCTCTCATTTCCAGATCACTCCATTAAGAGCGTTGTGTTTTCAGTGTGTCCAGAGGTGAATGTGGTTTTCAGTGAAGGTGGTGTAAAGAGAGGCTCAAGGTGCTCCAGCAGATAAAGAGTTGAGTTAAATGAAATGATATGAGGACTCATGCTAATCCAGCCGGTCTCTGCCTCATTCCTCCATGTCCTCCCCTCCGTTTAGTTCATGAGTGCCATGGTGCTCTCAGGCTGGCCACCAATAATCCCAGAGAAGAACTCCAGTGCCAGCCGCACATGGATGGGCACAAAGACATATGAGGTGTATATCACCATGGCAATGGCGGAGAAGAGGATGGAGTTAAAGATGGACTTTTCCCACGGCTCCAGGACATAGATGCCTGTGATGAGCAGGTACTGGTAGTACAACCAGGCCAGGTACTCCCTCAAGTTCTTGAAGTTCATCCTGCAGGTTGGATAGGGAAAAGTGGAGGTGGAGTGTTGTGAGACTGAAGCTGCAAGAAAGAGAGGGTGTGAGGGAGGATGAAAACACACAGGACAAAAAAAATCAAAGACAAATAACACAAAAAGGACATGAGCGCACAGAGGAGGTAGCTGAAGGTAAAAAACATAGGCTCCACTACAAGTCCTGCATTCAGAATTACAGAGGTATTTAGTCAAAGTATTAAAAATACTTACTTACAAATAAGGGAGAAGAATCATCTGTGTCAGTGTTTTAATGTAATAGTATTATAATAAATGAACATTTTTATGATCTAAAGCTCCTTTATAGTTTATATACTGTAGTTCTTGAGTAAATCTACTTAGTTACTTACAAGCTGGCTTTAAACAAATTCTGTGAAGAAACAATCTCAACAAAGAAATTAAAAAAATGTTAAAAAAAAAAACACTTTATAATGCTCTAATGATTCATCATCACATACCATTAATAGATTTCAATCATTATTGCTTCAACATATATTCTGACCTGTGTTACGCATCAGCCAGGAGATAGTTAGTTTCAAGGGACAATCTTCCAAGTCACTAGTCCTTGTTAACTAAGTGAATTAAAGCAGGTGAATTAAAGCCCCTCTAAACCCACAGCAGCTCCCCGGTGGGGGCAGTCAAGCAGGGCTCATGGAGATATAATATGGGACACTTCAAAATGAGTTTGTGCTATGTGAGAAACGTCTTTTCACCCTCCCCCTTCATCTTCCAAATATTTTCAAGAAAGCTGTAGAAAAAAAAAAACAACCCTGTGTAGCAACAGGCAACCGGACTGCTCTGCACAGGTGGGGGCGGGGCCAACAGGTGCAGGTGCACTCACCTACTTTTCTAGAATATGACTGAAGTAGAGATAAGGACAGGACACATCCAGTAGTCCGTCAATTCAGAGTCACTGTCTACAGAATAGAATTAAATCAACTTCATTAAAAGATGAGCTTCAGCGGGGCTGTTGGTAGATTGTTGTGGTGGTGACCAGTATTTCTACATCAAAATCACAGTGACACTGTAATTAAACGGTGTCGATCAACAGCCAATTAACAGGAAACTTCCAAATAACTTCAGCAAAACTTCTCATCCCTGTCCAGATGGTGCAAGTGTGTTATAATAATGCACGTAGCAAGTAAATCATTTGAAATGACTAATTGACTTACTAATTAGTTGAGTTAATGGGTAAGGCTAAGTATTAAAGGAGACTTGTAGTGTGCATCCCAGCATCCAAATGTGCTACTGACTCACCTTAGCGGCAGACGTGAGAGCCCCTGGACACCTGCAGACGACAGATGAGTTGAGGACGAGCTGCAGACCCGCGGCCGCTCCGTTGCCCTTATGTAAACGAGAAGCTGCCTCTCCAGTTTGCCGCTGCTGTATATACCGACACACTGACACCACACCCACTACTCGCGCCTATACTCACCTGGCTGACCGATCGTGCAGGTGGAGTGGCTGTGTGCCCTAACGCATAGGCCGGTGTGCGTGTTCACGCAGCCAACAGCAAACAGTCCTATCTTCAGAGCCAAGCAGGGGGGGTGGAGTGGGGGGGGGGGGGGGGGAGGAAAGCCGGGGACCTGTCTGCAGCCCCTGCATGTATCACGTGAAGTCCGCCGCTTCGTGTGGCATCTTCAAACTTTGTTCAGTGTCGCATCCTCCTGCGCATCTGTCCCACCGTGCTGCAGCCCGACGCTGCGCCGCAGCGCAACCTCTGACGTAGGCGGCAGCAGCAGCAGCAGCAGGATGGAGAAAGCAAGGCGAGAAAACACAGGCATCTCCACTGGTCTGCACCTGCACCGCGATGCTGTAGCGTGGATGAGTTTTATATGGAAATCCAACACTACACAAACACGAATCACAAACGTAGAAATAACTTTTTTTTTTTTTTTTTTAACATGTCCGTGTATTCGGCTGCGGTCTTTCCACGGCCCAGTTGTCTGGAAACGTAGCTCACACAGGAAACCATTCAGGAACAGTCGTGTTTATTTTCATCCTCTCTTTTTAATGTAGAAAAAAATTAAACCACCACAAAACCTGACATTATTATTATTATTATTATTATTATTATTATTATTATTATGAGAATTTAAACATGTTTGCAGCATCCACCTAATGTTGTTCCAGTTATTTTGTGTGTGGTAATTTGGGGAAATAAAACAAAGAGATAATATTGCTTTCATGAACCTCACCTGTGTTTTGATATTTCAGTGGCAGACCAGGATCAGTGTACATTCAGATATCTATCTGTAAAGTATTCAATTCATAATGTTCTGAATACTCAGTAGTAGGCTACTCATAATCATGTGTCCATTTTTGTAGTGTCTGGATTTTTCTTGTCTTTACTTACAACAAATGTAGGCATGAAAAGAAGAAGTCTCTTCCTGAGCTGCGTTTAAAAAAATGGACTCCGGCTCAATATTAACATATTAAGAACATGTACAGCTCAAATACTACTGGAAAGAACATTTAAGCGAGCTTTCCACTAAGGAGGTGTCTCTTTAAGAAATCTTTTTCATCTCCTCAGGTTCTGCTGACCCGGCTCAAATCCCACACTTGATAACACTGTGCATTATTGATGTGTAAACACGGACTGTGCCGCCGTGGCGCACCGGTTACGCACGGACACCCTGCCATTTTTGTCAGCGTCATGAAAATGAGGACTGGTTTGTAATGCCCGACACGGGGTATGAGTGAACATGACCTCACCATGCAAGTGTATAGAAATGAAACGACTCTGGTGGGACCCCATCTTCACCTGGAACCATGGAAATCATTATTCAAATCACAGGATCCACTGCATTAGCCACTATTCTGGTGCTGAGACTCAAAGTTTCAACGAGTCTGCTGAGATCTAGACAGTGACTCTGCAAAGTGGTATGTAAAGTACCTGGGTCATAAGGACACACGTTTGTGCACATAGAAAGGTGATGATGAGGGGGGAAAAAAAAAAAGGTGATGATCAGAGGAAACCCCCCCTCCCCTCCCTACTCAGCATGGTTGTCACCACCACTCCACACACTCCCAAAGGGACTCACTTCAGTCACTTTCCCAAGTAGATCTGATTACCATTAACCAGCTCGGTATTGTGAAAAACAAGAGTAATCCTCCCCCTACATGTCACTGATTTAATACCTCTGATACACACATTCCTCTGGTGTCTTGGATTACATAACACTTCCCATCAGAAGATCTGCACAGCCATGCAATAAACCTAGTGACAATACCAACAACTCTTAAACTGTGAGTTCTTATGCTTTGGTTTAGACTAATCAGACAGCTTCGTGTGAATACGTGTCACAGTTTTCAAAATCAAAGCATCATCAATAAAAGTTTGATATTAACGGCTCTATTCTTAAAGGCCATTCCTTAGCCTCTTGACCACAGGCACACCCCCCTGCTGTGTCAACAGATGCGGAGGCAGCTATTTACGGCTGCTTCCTGTTAGAATCTATATATACAGACAAAAAGCCAATGAATGGATATTTTTTTTCAAGAACTGTTCAAACAGGCTTTGAACTTTTGAACCATTGAATTAGTTCCATCCAATGTCCATGATCCCTTTTCTCCAATTGTTGGTGGTGTTATTTCCTTGAATGCTAGGATTACACAGCTGATCTAATGTAACAGCTGTGTACTTCTTCTGCAATAATGGTGAGAGGGTGGAGAACTGTACATCACCTCAGGTCATATGAGGACATCAGTGTTATTTACTGCCTTCCACATTCAATCCTATTTGTTTGTCCTCCTTGAGCCCACAGGCATTTTATCTCTGTGTCTGGTGCAGCTGGTGAATATCTGCATATTGGCCACAGCAGCCAAATTATGTCATTAACAGGTCTGGCCCCATTTACTGCAAGTGTGGCTATTTGGATGCATCACTTCCCTTTTCCAAGTGGCCCAAAACTCCCTCTGGTGGACATCTACAGCAAGCAGATTGCAGGTAACTGTAACTGCACAAAATGTATGTACAAGAACTGTGTATAAGGACAAATATTTATTTTTGATATAGTGATTTATAACCACTCCATCACCACATCATTTCAAGCTATGCAGCTGAAAATGTTATTCCTGTAGGCCCGGAGTGGGGACAGAAATCTACTGAGATGATGTGGATACAGTAAATTATCAGCTGTAACAACTCAAAGCCAAGTTTCTCTATGTAAGCGTACTTTTATAACTCACTGTTTATTGGTTTAACCTGTGATCAATTTCCACACCACAAACTGTGGATCAGTTTGAACCATCATTTGTCAATTGTTTAATCAGTCCTCAATCTGCTGTCAGTTCAAACTGGATCGTCAGCGATCCTGTATTTGACAGATCAGCCGTCAGTGTCACGCAGGCAGGGTGGCGACTGGCTAGTCTGTCATCATGTCGGCACCTTCTCCCCCGGTGGCATCTGATAGGCTGAGCTCCTCCAACATCTCCATCAGGGAGATACGTGGTGCTCCGTCATCATCAGTGTCACTCTCCACTGGAATCTTTGATGCATCTGAAATTCAAAAATCGACCTCTGTCATTAACTATCAAACACATCATCTGTAATCAGCTGTGTGGCATGAGGTCTTTGTGGACAGTAAATGTATCAACTAAAAAGCTCAAATCTCTTATAGTGTTTCCAAAGTCCTCAATATCTAGCTGCTTACCTTTGTAGATGTTGACATTCTTCCTCAGAGCTTCATCTTCCTCCAGGTCCTCCAGGAAGTCCTGGTATTGTCTGAAGACAGAGTAGCAGGTTAAAAGAAAACCCATGTGGCACAGCATTACAGCCACTAAAAACATCAACAGGATACTTAGTATTACTCACAGGTTCGCAAACATTTCCCCAACAAACCAAAGCAAAGTTGAATCTGGAAGTATTTTCCATTATTTTATAGGGCAAGGACATTTATTGGGCAGAAAACAATCTTTAAGGAATTTGTGATAGTTTCACATTAGTCTCACATGTGTTTTCTGCAAGCATATTTGATGGGAGCTACAATTAAAAATGTCTTCCTAAGATACCTCATGCCAAAGAACTCTACCTTTGCCCAAAAACTATTAAAAGCACATCAGCAGGTTACACTGCTGAATTGCGTAATATGTTCCTACGTTCCTACTGCCATTGTGGTTTACTTTCAATCCCTTGCACACAAGTGTCCAGATTCCATAAATACTCACTAAAACAGCAAAGCTGTATTCGTCTGTGACTGAAACTAGTCCCCGCCAAATGCTCTGTTTACTCCTGTCTGCTAAATGTTTCAGAACACTGTTGGTGGGAACGAATGAGTGGAGTTACAGTAAGTGCTACAGACAAACTAGTGCATCATCGAATATCCAGGTTTAATATGGGGCAGCTCTTTAGAAAATAACAGGATGTGATTCAGATGAAACATTTCTGAAGCTTTAATTCAGTCAGCGCCAGAAAATGATACGAGATATTATGGTTGTACCTCTCATCGTCTGTGTCCATGCCGTCACGGTCTCTGGCCATTTCCTGCAGTTTCCAGTTCCTGCGCTTCACCCTTCTGGTGCGGTCGTAGCTCTTCTTGATCAGCACCTTAGTGAATCCACAATCGTCTCAAATTAAAACACTACAAAAGACAGTCTATGTATATCGTTCTACACTGTCTGGTCAAAAACAGCCACACTTAGGCATATATTCAATTAGCTTATGCTATGTCGTTTCTGTCCAGAGTTGCACTCACTTCTCGCTAAGTTTTTGTACTGACAATGGGATCAGACCACTACATAAAGTCTTCTCCGGTATCCCAAAAGATTCTCAATGAGGTCTGCAATCTGTGGTCGTCAATCCATGCGTGAAAATGCTATCTCATGCTTTTTCACAATCTGAGCCTGATGAAGCCTGAAAACCTGATCATTCAGTACATTCATGTATCAGCTGACCTCTTTGTGTTGCCAGCAGAAACACACTAATCACTGTAGTAATTATTCAATAGAAAGATCTTATCTGTTAACTTTGTGTTTTTTAGGTCAAGGTAGTGTATTTGACAATGTGTTGACTGTCCCAATAATTCTAAATTGTCCTAAATCTATAGGCGGTTTATGTTACCACTAGAGGTCAGTGTTAACCAACTAGACAATAGCTACTAAATGATGACTAACTGATGCCCAGGTTTGTTCACTAAAGCGAAGCCGATTCTTACCACATCAGGAATATGGTGAGGATTCATCTTATTCAGGTACTCATCATTGATGTTGGAATTAGCAAAGTCGAACCTGTAAGGCGAGAAGTAAATGTACCACTAAGTGTAAATCTCGCAGCCTTTATCAGTCTTTACTAGGCAGTAATTCTCCCACCAGGTGTACTGAGTGCATAAATGAACATACTTTTTAGAAGTTGGATATTTCTGGATTGTAAATTAATTGTTCCACTGATGCTAAGAAATATACAACTATTTTCAGATAATGGATTTTTGATTTCCATTCAGCAACATCTGAACTTCACACTCACCCCAGTACTAGGTCTCCAATGTTGAGCAGGTGACCCAAGAATGTACGGCAGTGATACTGCTGACTGGTATCCATCTCTGATGTTTTCTGAACCCACACGTCAGCCAGGGTGTGCTACAACACACAAACACACACACAGAGGGAATACAAATGTACCTTCAAGCCACCAAAACACCATTAATCTTGCTCTTTCCCCCCAATTTGGTCCAACAGATGCATCGATAATAATCCAACATTCAGACTGGGTACCTACAAATCTCATTCCCTGTGCCACTGAAACAATCTCTCCTGTGTGTTTCTGTCATTTTGGCTTGAATCCCACATACAGGTTTTACGGATAATGTAATGGTTCGCTATTGATTTTGCTTCCAACAGAAGAGCAATGTTCCCCCATAATGCAATCCGTTTCGCAACAACACACACACAAAGTCACTCACCTTATTGGACCTCAAGCCAGCTCCAGCACCCAGTTTCTGATCTCTGATGATGTCAATGTCCATAACAATGAACTCCTCCAGTTGCCGTGGGTTACAGAGGCTGTTGAAGGGGCAACGCCAGTATGTATTCCCATCCACCTCAGCAACTAGTGTGTGAGACATTTATTCATGTGTTTATGACCTGATTATTAACACTGGTCAGCAGAGCTAAAATGAGAGCATAATGACAAAGGGAGATCTAGTTTTTACTGGACAGTTGGAATTAAATAAACTACATTTCAACATAACCTATGTTCTTCTATCTAGAAAACAGCATAAATCTAATTGCTCTGCCATTGTGTTTTTCTATTTGTACAACTTCCAAACAACCCAGACACGAACAATGTGTTTCTGTCTATACTGCAAATAAAGTGAACACAAGCAGACAAACACAAATAATTCTTAATACAGCCTCTGCCTCTAGGCTCATATTCAGCCTAGTCTAAAAGTTTCTGCAACAAAAATAGCCTGCTCTTTGAAGAGTAATTGAAAACGTGTGTGCAGCTACCAAATGTCTGAATTCTGTAAAGCAGTGTCTCAGTCTCTCACATAATGAGTGATTGCACCAGATACAGAGGACATGCATCATCGCTAATTGTCACCATACTGTTGATTATAAATCGCTCTAAATAAGCTGACGTGGCTTTGACAGCACAATGTAAACTAGAAATATAGCTTTTGTCTTCTGCTGTGCTGTGAGGGAAGTTTCTGACGACTGATGAACATGTGGTCAGCAGACTGAGGTCCTGGTAATATACAGGAAATGCTTTTGATTTGTGCTTAGAACTCACACACACATACGTGTGCACACACAAGTGCAAAAATATGCAAAACCTGTGGCAATGATTTCCAAATTATGAAGATGAAGATGCTGCATAACTGGATAATGAAGCGTAGAGGCAGAACAATTACTGTTGAGCAGTTAAAATAAAAGAAATTAATGGGCAACTATTTTGTGAATCATTTAAAAATGCCAGACCTTTGCTGATTTCTCCCTAGGGACTGTGTCTGTGGTGCATTTCTTTGCTGTTCTCCATTTGTTCAGGATACATTAAATATACCAAAAATACTGTCCACTGTCCATATACTCAAGGTCTACTCCACCCACGTCAAAATCTACTAAACTGACAACAGCATTAAAACTTTTGGGAACCTTTGACCCTCTGTACACCAGCTCTTTGGAGAAAGAGTTTCCGATATCAGGGCCTCAAGGCTGTGAAGTAACCATGTCTGAGGAAATAAGGCTAGCTGAGTGAGGAGCACTTTCTGAATATCTTTTTACAAACTATTTTTTCATCTTATGAGACTTTTAATTTTATTTTATAACTAAAAATGATAATTAATAATTATTTCAAATTAATTAATAGTCATAATAAAAAACACATAAAATCCAATACCCAGACTGCAGCTATATTTAACCACAACTAAACTGTTCTGGATTGTGGAGTCTGTTGGACTTGTTGACATACTCACTCTGCAGGGTGTTTGGATCGATGAGGTGGATGGTGCTGGTGACACGAATGCACACACACAATTGACCCATGTTCCCCAAACTCTGTGCCAGACGTGGTGAAAGACACACTACGTTGTCCTGGCAACCAGACACAACATGAGGTCATATTGAGTTCACAGGAAAAGTAAAAATAGAAGTGTTATATGTGTCCAAAAGCTTGTTTGTCAGTTCTTTCCAGAGATCTGTTCTGATCTGCATAGCTTCTGTCATTCAAACACAATGTGAAAATACACACAGATCTATAATGTGGCCACATGTCTAATGCAATAAAATAACTGCAGGAAATGATGAACACAAGAATGCCAAGAATCTCTATTCTGAAGTATATTCATTCTGACTAACTGCTGAACGAGTTTCATTTATTATCACCTCTCACTGCCAAAATCAATTATAATAAGACAAATTTTTGGCCAGGCACAGCTTTCAATCTGCATATCAGAACATTCTAGACACAACCTTTTGATTAAAGCAACTTCAGAGTGGTGCAAAGAAACAAGACAGTTCTCAACTAAGATGAATAATAGATAGAAACACATTGCTGTATACCTTGCAGACAGGTACAATCTCCATAGAGAAGGTGCTCTTATAGTTGTAGGTGTTTGAATGGATGTCGTGAGAGATGAGGCGCTGGGATGTCTTTGACCTTTAAAAGAAAGTGTTTTTTTTTTAATCATCATAATCATCGTCGTCGTCGTCGTCATCACAGCTGCTGTGCAGAGACACAGTAAATCCCATATTGTCCCAGTTGGACAAACCACAACAACAATGCAAAAATGTGTTCCACATTAGCTGTTGAAGCTCATTTCAACATGCTAACGTGTAACTTCCTAACATATAGAGCTCTTATTTCATGTATGTACTGATAGAGATACAACTGCAAAATGATGTCATGTACGATTTTTTATCCCTTTTCACAGATTATACATTCTTTGGTTTGTTTTCTACAGCCTACATTTTGGCAACACCTGCTAGCAAATTCTCTCCAGATTTGCTCTCGAATTCCTGGAGCACTGGATGGACACATAACTGCAGAATAGAGGTAGTTATAATCAGTTTGAATTCCCTGAGGATTGAGTTCTGTGTCTTAACATGTGTAAATAAATCTGAATGTGGACTAAGCACTGAGCCTCATGAGCATCATGTTTTCACAGGCACTGCTCACCTGCAGGGCACGGTGCACTGGAGGAAGTCGACCATCTTCTGTGCGTGCTGCTTGGAACCATAGTAGAAATCAATCCCCTCTGAGTAAGAAGAGCAATGCCATTAAATGCTCTGACAATACATCTATCAAAGGCACACTGTTGCATATCACAAACAGGTAAAACACACGTGCACAAACAGGGATGAGCTCTACTTCAGTCATGTCAAGAGCACAAAGAGCCGCTGCTGAGCTGTCACTCAGTGCGCAGCATGTGTGCCTGCGTGTGTGCAGGGTGTGGCATTTAGCAACAGGGTTTGGAGTAAGTTTGCATCGCAGGAATCTAGTTTGGAATAACTGCTCAGATTACCGAACACTGATTAGATGCACAACGTGTGCCCCTGTCAGGCCCACGCAAGGGTGGCTGTATGAACTGATAGGCACCAGTGATATGCATGCATGGCTCGCTGTCTGGTATAGGAAGAGGTAATTAACACTCAGCACACCATGATGCTTAGTTCTCATCCATATTAGTTAGCCTGTGACAACTGAGACACGTTTCCCACTTTTCAGTCTAATTCGGTGAAAATGAAATAAGAAAAATAGAGGGCTGCTCCCTTTGAAGATATGTTTGCAATCATATATAAAGAATTACATAAAGACCTGTTACCTACCATGGATTTCTTTGATGTTGAGGGCATTCTGATGGAGTTTGTGCTTGAGGATGAGCTGCTCTAGATAGTAGAATGTCTTTTTATGCACCGTCTGTTAATAAAAAAAGAAGAAACATTGCACTGCATGATCACAAACATTTAGCTGTGCTAAACTTCAAAACTTAGCTTTGAGACATCCAGGACCAGACGCCCCCTTTGACCTTTCCAAAAACCATAGTTAAGAACCTCTGTGGTTGCTGTTACCTTTTAATCTTTCTGAACAAAGTGAAGCTGGTGTCAAAGGGCTGCTGAGGAATGATGATGAATGATACTAAGTGGCTTAGTCATGATTTTAGTAGGTTGTTAGTTAAACTCGAACTCCATCAGATTGGAGGGAAAGTTTCTAAAGATGTTCTGCAGGCTTTAAGTCTGTTTTTAGTCGGGCCACTCAAGAGCAGTACCAGACTGATCCTGAAGCCACTACAGCATTAAATTGGCTGTATGCTCTAGATTACCGTACCGTCCTGAAAGGTAAACCCTCACCCCAGACTCAGGCACCCTAACGCAGGTTTCTTTCTTCATGCTTCTGAGATGTTTTACCATCTGACAGTTTGTCCAATCAGCAGAGCATTTGTGAAGCTCTGTTAGAGCTGATTCATGCTTACTGCAGAGGGTGGTGAAATGCCCTCTGTACAACCTAATTATGTCATCATAGTCAGCACACAAGCCTCTTAATTTTAACTCTGCATCTCCTTGTTGGTGACTGGCTCAGAGATGAGAGGGAACTCCTTACTAAAAAAAAAAGAAGCTTCCTTCTCTTCCTTATTTTAACACACGCCAATAATAAGACAACCAACATATTTATAGACCAAAAACAAATTAGTATGATGCAGAATTCAGCACACAACAGTATAAGTCTTTCTTTAAAATGTGTTTCGAACACTTTAAATGTGTTTTACAACACACCTACCTTCTGCCTAACTTGCACTACAGCCTTCCAGAAGTCCTTGGCTTCCACGCGATGGCAGTCGTCACACATCTGGGACTGAATGACAAACTCGACCACAAACACCTGCTGCAAGATAGCACCGTTCATCACCTGGAGAGGCAAACACAGCAGGTTACACCATATCCTCTTACTGAATGCCAAACAATTGTGAAAACGCTGCCCTTACATTCATTTCATCACTCACTTCTGCAAAAAAGAGACATGTTTATATGTTCCCTTATCTGTGCTATTTGAATATGTCTGACCAGCGGGCTCCAGAGGCAGTTTTATACGGACACTCCAACAGCACAAATAAAAGAGTTAGCCCTAAGTAACATAGAGCTCAGGTTCTTACTAAAGGTCAAGGAGATGAGATGACAGCCACTGGCAACACTCACCTGTTTCAAACACACATAACTCAGTCAGGAACAGATGACTCGATTATAAGAGTATCTTGAAGTCTGCTGTGTATGTGAGTACATAGTATGTCTGTGTCACCTATATTAGTAGGATGTGTGTTACGTCTCGTCATTATTATTTGCTTGCTGCTGATTAAAAAAAACAAACTGAAATAAATAAACCCACATAACCTTCAGATGAAAAACACTAACCGGTTTTTATCAGTTCTCCCACACTTATCACTTACACTTTCTTTTCTTACCTCTTTCTGGATGGTCAATTTCATCTTAATCCTTTTGGAGTGTGGTTCTGTCCACAGGAAGCCAGCATCAATAAGACGAACCTGTGAGGAGAGAAGCAGGACGAGCCACAATTGAATATTCTAAAGTACTTTGGGGAATACACTCCCATATTGAGTGTGGAACATGTGGTGTGGACACAATATTAAGATAGAGAATGTAATCCATGATAAAAGGCCTGAGGCCCTTCAGGAAAAATAATTCATTCATTAGGAAAATTATTAATTGATAATAAAATTAAATACTAATTGCTGTTTTAAATTATTCTTGGGGCCATCGTTTCTTATATTGTATTTGGGTTAATTATACTAGAAGATGCTCAATTAAATTTTTCATTGAAACTATGTTTATTCCTCTGCACTTCTGCCACTTTAAAAGTAATTAATAAGTAAGTTTAATAACACTGAATTGAAAAGCAGATGTTGATGCACACACTTTGCACCTTTTACCCCAAGTGTAAACACACTTCATCGTCTTTTGTGAAGTTTAGTAAGAATCACACTCACTTTGGTCATAGAGCTCTTTAGTTTTTTCAGGCAAAGAGCCAGCAGCTCCCTGGACTCCAGAGCACACTGCACCCAGGTGGCTGGAGGCTGCAAGTACCTGCACAAGTGATGAAAAAGTACATTCAAGCCTCAAA
The DNA here is from genome assembly GCF_900324465.2 of Anabas testudineus. Taxonomy (NCBI): domain Eukaryota; kingdom Metazoa; phylum Chordata; class Actinopteri; order Anabantiformes; family Anabantidae; genus Anabas; species Anabas testudineus. The sequence goes on from NC_046622.1 coordinate 19,023,575, forward strand.
TCTTCAAACAAAAATCCTCAAAAAAGCCTTTTGTATTTGTAAATGCTTTCTAGAGAGAATCGGTTATAGAGTCTGTGTAACACAGTGTAAAAATCTAACACTTATTTGTACTGAACAAACACTAAACAAACCTTTCACACTGCTTGCAGAAGTGAACTGTGACTTGCTTGGGGATTCCCTCTGAGATGTCTACCTGGGTACGCAGGCAGGCTACACACATGTTCGCTGGGTTGGGGGGTATAGGAACACCACAGGTACAGCACAGACTGTGGAGAAGAGAAACATTTGTAAATGACAGTGAAATAAACTCAAATACATTTATGTTAGATTCCTTACATCCAGTCAGAAGTAAAATGTGTGAGCTTTAGACAGTTCCGTAAACATGTACCACTGCTGTATAATATACAACAGTTAATGTTACTGTGACCCTTCCAGATTTCTGGAAAACATAGGTTTCAGTTTACTTGATTCATGAGCTCATTTTTTGTAACGGCTCATGAATCATCAATATGTGCATTTACTTTTATTGTGTGTGATATATTCTTCCTTCTATTATATGAAAATGTCCGCCTTGAAAATAGTATAGAATGTCTCAGGACTCGCATACAACTCTTTTATATTTGGGTTTTACTTACATATTTCCCTGGCTGCTTGTGGCAGGAGCTTGTATATACTCCATTCTCCTCAACTTGACAGGTCAGTATATGTCAGCTGCTCCGTGTAGCTCAAAGATAATCTGAGGACAGAAACATGACACATTGAATTGTCTAAATTAAACAACAATCACAGAACTATGGCTGGAATAACCAACGATAGGTTGTGGCTATAAGCCGAGTAACAAATCTCATGTCTTACAAGAGACAAATATCTGTACTACTTCAGTTTGTTTAGAAATGTGGAATCGGCAGGATACAGAAGAGAAACACTAGTAGATCACTGAAAGTGCATGCTCTGTCAGTCTGCTAGCTGAAGCTATTGCATGGACAGTTAGCATTAAAGGCTAAATTGCTAGTTTTGATGAGTGATTCCAAAAGATATTCATTGAGAAAGAAGCACAAACAAAACAACAAAAGTTATTCTATCGCTACAACTCGTCCCATCCAGTGATAACAAAACGTACCTAATTTGACAGGAAAGGCACAACTCCAAAAAAATTAAAGCCCTCCACGTTTCTTCCACTGAGGAAAGAGGGCGGTTCAGTGACGTCACGCTGGCGTCAAGGACCCCGATGCTGCCTCTGTTTGCCTGAATAAATTTCCGTCAAACTATATGCTTCAAACATGAGGTATTTTTCAATTAGTTTAATCTTTTACATTTTTCTCTTTCCTCTTTTTTGTTTAGTTTTATTTTTGGTCTATTCTCCTCTATGTTTGCTATGAATATAATTTATGATGTGTTAAGTGCTATAAAAATAAAGTTGACTTGAGTTAATATGACTTATTTATGTCTGAAATTCTTCCTTGATGTGACATAAGCCCAACACTACCAGCTGGTAACTGTTATTGGTATTGTTCATGAGATTGTATCAGTTGTTATAATTAAATTGCCAAATATTTATCATTATTCAATCTACAGCCCTTGAGTGCCTGTGTCAGGTACTGTTGGAAATATTTCATGTTTAAAGAACACACATTTATGAATTAGTAAATATGCGGTGTAGGAAACATGGGACTTGACTACTTTAAGTTAACTAAATTATATATAATTTTATTAACTCGTAAGACGAGAGGATAATTTAATCTTAGCACTTACTAAATTTGTGTGAAAAATGGAAACACCAAGACATTACTACCTAATACCAAAACACAGGAAGCATGTTCTTTATTCATCTGTGACAATTTAATCCTCTGGTAAACCCCTTAAAACTTCCTTTTACAAAATAAATAGCATTTGCTACTCAATTGCTGTTAAACTACAAGGTTTCGCAACTTTCCAGAAATTCTGGTGTAGATGGTCTTAAATTGATCATGCATGCTCTCCCATCTGTTAACACGTTTTAAAATTAGTCCCTGTCTGGTAAAAACAATAATTTAAATTTTCTGTTTATTTGTCTCCTCCTCCATGAGGAGAGTGACCTCTAAATTTCAGGGTAAATTAGAGCTATAAATGGCCAAACAAAAACAGCTTTTATTAGAAACTCACCAGTCTATACTTGTCTTGAGAAAGAAAGGTTATTCTATGTGAGATTTGGACAAGTAATTAAAGATTTATTTAAAAGGTGTACACTAGTCTCCAGATACATGCTGCAAATGGATCCAACCAGGACAGAAGATGCAGTGGGAGGCCTGAATGCACATCTGTGCAAGAAGACAAGTACTTGGCTGCATTGTTGAATCGAACAACAAAGAAGCCAGTGTGCACAGGCAGTATGTGTAGGAGACTCAGGTCAGCTGGCATCATGGGCAGAGTTGCCAAGAAAAAACTTTACTAAGGTTGGAAAATCAGAGGAAAAGGTGGCAGTGGGCCAAGATGCACAAACAGTGCACTTTACATGACTAGAACCAAATCTTGTGGGCTGGTGAATCCAAGTTTGAGCTGTTTGGATGCAAATGAAAAACATACACTACAGAGCCCAGACAAAGAGTTCATAAAAAGATGCCTACCTAACATTATCAGTGAAGCATGGAGGTGGAAATGTGATGGGACGCATTGGCAATGGGACAGTGGGCGATGTGCATCATGTGCAAGGCATCCTCAATCACCATAGATACCACTTCACACTGAAGAGGCCACTCCGCCTGGGAACAACTAAGGGGATAATTTTGCAGCAAGACTATAACACCAAGCAATCTCCCCGGTTGTCTCAGAATTATATGGAGAAGAAAGTAGCTGCTGGAATACTCTTAGTAATGGCTTGACCAGCTCAATCACCAGATCTGAACCCCATCCAGCTGGTGTGGGAGAAGCTGGACCGAAGCGTTTTGGAAACACTTCCCATCTAGCACAGCAGACCTTTGTGAAGTGTTGCAAAACGCTTCGGCGGAAATCACACCCTGAATATCTGCAAATACTGCCCTCAAATATGTTTTAAATGAATTGTGGCTCCTTTCTTATTTGTGTTTATACTGCCGCTGTAATAAATATCTGTGCCTTATCTATTTATAATAATAAAAGACTCTCAAAAAAGAAATTCCCTATAAATGTGTGACTACCTGAACTTTGTTTCTCTACTTTAAAACTTACTTTCACTAAGGTTTTCTGTGTTCTGCACTAGCTGTATAAATAGTAGCTTCGCCTGAAGCAACAGTATAATGCTGTTTGATTAATCAGTTACTTTACTGTAAATCAGTAATCTAGGTTTACTTCCTCTGATTAGGCCTACACTTGCTGATAGTTTTGTTGTCTCAGCTACTTTTAAAATCAAACATGGGCTAGGTTGGCCTTTTAGAGTACTTTTATTTACTGTCATTTGACTTTTACCCAGGTAAACGTTCTGAATACTTCCTCCGTCACCGAGTCCTTCAATTACCCAGCAGCCTCCTGTGATTCTGCGGTCAGCACACTTATATTACGAGGTGCACATGAAGGCAGCATCTCTGTTAGTCAGTCAGCGGCGGAGAGTCGCAGCCAGTGTGGCAGCTGGGAATGTGAGGGTTTCAACATTGAGCGCTATTTTGAGGACCGGGAACAGTAGCAGGGCTCTGCCCACAGCTCAGCTACAGCCAACACTCAGGCTGAATTTGAAGGCGACCTGCGTTTTCTCTCTCTCTCTCTCTCTCTCTCTCTGTGTCGGACCGCATCGGGTGGTCAGCGGACAGCCGTCGGTGGCTCACTGCAGGGCGGCTCGCAGGAGGGAAGCAGCCGTGTTTGCGTGCGTGTTTCCCCGCTCCGAGTCCACTCGCCAGCACCTTACCCCCGGTTATAAATGCGGTCAAGTGTCACCCGTCGAGTCAGCGTCACCTCTGATGTTTAAATGTAGACGCTTCGCCGCTGCCAAACCACTCACACCACCGACGATGGACTGAAGTCAGCGGCGGGGGCGAGCGACACACAACCTGCCGCGATTTCCTGCGAGTGAACCGATAAATGATAGAGGATACGATGACCCTACTGTCTCTGCTAGGTCGGATCATGCGTTATTTTCTGCTTAGACCGGAGACCTTGTTCCTGCTGTGCATCAGCCTGGCTCTGTGGAGTTACTTCTTCCACACGGACGAAGTGAAGACCATCGTGAAGTCGAGCCGGGATGCGGTCAAGATGGTCAAGGGGAAAGTGGCGGAGATGATGCAGAACGAGCGGTTCGGCGGGCTGGACGTCCTGGACGCGGAGTTCTCCAAGACCTGGGAGTTCAAGAGCCACAACGTGGCCGTGTACTCCATCCAAGGACGGCGAGACCACATGGAGGACAGGTTCGAGGTGATGACCGACATCGTCAACAGGAGTCACCCGTCTATATTTGGGGTTTTTGACGGGCACGGAGGAGAGGTGAGGAAAAGAAAGGGCAAGGTGTGTGTGTGTGTGTGTGTGTGTGTGTGTGTGTGTGTGTGTGTGTGTGTGTGTGTGTGTGTCAACTACTGTAGGGGCCTCTGGGAAGTATTTATCACAGTTTGTTGCGTTATTTTTTTCTTTCTGCTCTGGTTTAGTCTTTGCTGTCAAAGCTGCGGTCGCTTGTTTATTAAAGCCACAAGTGAGACAAAGTGGGAATCTTCTCTACCGTGGCTGTTAATGTGTTCCTCTGTAAATTCACACTGAGTTGCACTTTTGTTCGACTTTTAGAAGCGAGTTAGAAGATGATGGCATCCTTAATAGGAAAGTTGCTTTATTTTCTATTAAATAAACAAACAGTAAGCCTGGTGCTGGTGCTTTCAAGGCACCTGGAGACAATTTGGAAGCCACATTTTGGCATTTGTCAGTATTGAACACTGGTGGAGAAGGAGCCCATCATTTCCTGCAACAGCACTTCACACAAACGGGTCTCTTCCAAATGGCAACAGAGTTGCGTCTTGGCCTGCAGTGTTTAAAGCTCAAAATCATGCCAGAAATATAAATATCCATCTTTCGGAATAACATTTTTAGGATGCAGACAGCATCCATGGTTTAACGTGATTATAGCTGGTAGGAGGAGGATGAACTCAAATTGGTGTGCTCCTCAGACATTCATGCTGCTAGATGAGCTCCATACTATGAGAGAAGAATAAGTGAAGTGGGTCAATGATTGCTGATCTGCTCGTCACCATCCACCATCTATCCCCAGCTGACACTTGGCAGCTAAGCTTCCTTGATGCTAAATAATATTGTCGTTCAACACAAGCACAGGAATGTGTCTGTGCATTGAAAAGCTTTACAAAGCAACTCACAAGAAAATCCTTTTAAAAAGTTGTCCGTTAAAGGGACAATGCATGTGAGATGACGCCACTGTTGGTTGTGAACACGAAAACACAGATTTGTCATGAGGTCATGGCATGTTTGAACGCTGGCATTGTTTCTTGGGATTTCAACCGTGACCTCAGCTGGTCACATAATATTGGTACGACAGGGCCAAACAGAAACAAAGTGTTCACGCTCTAAGTGCCATGGCATCCTGTTTTTTTCCTTCTCTTCCCGTACATTAAACGTTACAGATTTTGATCAGCCAGTTGTAGCAGTGGATGAGCTTGATGGTGTTTTGAGCCTGACAGCAACTGTCTTCATTCTGGGTTTGACTCCGATTGAGGCTGAATGATAACATGCTAAAAATAGGCAGCCAAAGGCATAGAGGATAGCTGTTCTTTTAGGGGAAATTAAATTTTAGGCAGCAATGCTGACTGCTGCAGCTTTTGACCAAAAGTGGTCATTGGATTGTTTTTCCTGTAGCCTTTCTCCCCCCCATTCTTCTTCCCTCAGTGGAGTTTCTTTTTTGAGACTGGTGACCTAACCTATAAATTCTGATGTAGCTACCACACATATAGTTAAAATACTTGAATATATTGTAGTGACTATTATAGTTATTTTTATATCAACTGTATATATGTATGACAGAAAAAGGAGGAACAAGTGGGAGAGCATCACAGGTGAGAGTAAGAGCAAAAAGAGAAGGTTCAGATTTGCCCACATGTAGGCGAGAGTCTGTTTTATCACTGCATGTCCATGGGCAACAATTTCAGTCTGTTTTCATTCCCACATTCTCTTTTGAAGTGTGTGAAATGGTTGCCAGACAGCAGTATTCAGAAACGACTTCCCCTGGTTAGTGAATTTAGATTTTATTTTATTTTATTTTATTTTTTGCCAGAGGGCACTGAATAAAGCAGAGGGATGCTGTGTGGCCTAAGGCAACACTGGGAATACTGGCTGCCTCAGCTGGCTAGTTAGTGAGGTGTCTGTCACGTTCCTTTGTTTTCATACACACACTCTGCTCATCCAAACCACATACAGTTGCTTTGGACAATTTCTACATTGTAAATTGAATTAAACATTAAAAATTGCTTTTTCCCCCTGAATCTGCATGTTATAACCTGAGGTGATAATGCATATTTTCAGACTTTTTTTACATATTTATTAAGAAACAAAAACTGAAATTGCTTATTTATTCACATGCTTTATTCACTACTGTGTAGAAGCCCTTCTACACAGTACTTCACAAGTCTAACTAAGTCTTCTTGGGTAAGTGCCTAGAAGCTTCTCACACCTGGATTTACACAGTTTATCCCATTCTTCCTGACGGATTGTCTCAAGCTCCATTAAATTGCACGAGAGGTATCTGTGAACTGCCATCTTCAGGTCTCCTTACAAAGGTTGTGCAGGGTTTAAGTCTGGACTTTGACTGGAATACTCAAGGACAGTCAGAGACCTGTCCTGAAGCTACTCCAGCATTAACTTGGCTGTATGCCATGTACTGTATTTATGTCGTTGTCATGCCGAAAGGTGAACCATTTGCCCTTTCATCAAACCCTTTGACCCATTACTTAGGTCAAATGTTGTTATGCACCATGGAGCATTTTTTCCCTTCACAACACTGTATTTGACTGCATTAACTTTTCTGTCACTTCTGAACCAGTTTCCTTGTCCCTGTCTCCATCCCTGCCACTGATGCAGGGACAGGGATACACCGCTGGCCCCATCATGCTTTGGAGATGGTATTAGCCAAGTGCTGAGCAGTGACATAAAGGCCTGATTGATGAAATGTTACTGAGATGTTTATCCTTCTGGCAGATTCTCCGCTCTCTGCGGAGGACTCTAAAACTCTGTTAGAGTGACCCTTAGGTTCTTGCTCACTGCCCTGAACAGGGCCCTACTTTTCAGGATACTCAGTTTGACTGGACGGCAAACTTTAGGAAGAATAATAGTGGTTCCAGATTCTTCCATTTCACAATTATTGAGGCCACTGTGGTACTGGGAACACGAAAAGCTTCACAGATGTCTTTAAATCCTTATCTTGATCTATTCCTCCACAGTTTGGAGTGCTATAGACACTGTTTAAGATTCCTGTAATCGACAGAAATGCAAGATACATTTTCAATTAGTTATGAGTGAGTCAGCCAAATAGAGCAGTGATTCAATGTAAGCAGTAAACCTTAAGTCAAGCAACTATCACTGCAGTTATTAAGTGTTTTCTATATAAAAAATGCCTGTGGCAGTTTTCTAAAGCCATACGTGATGTCTTCAATTTTTTTGTTTTATTTTCTGACCTACAGTTCAAACTTAAAAAAAAAGATATTACAAAAACAAAGAAACAAATTCTTTCCTTTACCAGCTACTTAATTACCAAGATAGATGACAACCAATTCTAATTGCATCACTATTTTGCCTCTTAAGCTTGAGGAAGAATTTCTACTTCTACTAGCATTGCCTTTTGAAAGCTACAGATCACAGTATCTAAAATCTTAATCAGTGTATGTTTGGTACTGACCAGCAAAGCAGGCATATCCATTAAAATGATGTACAGTAGTTAATGGTAATTTTCCACTATATGACATATAAAACACAACAAATACATCTTTGATATTGGATAAGAGCTTAGAAACTCTTTTAGACATAATTAGACATTTAGAGAAATAGGATTATTTACCTTATTGCCAAGTATTAAGGATTAACTTGGGGGAAAAGGAGCTAGGAGGCAGTTAGTCTAGCTAGCATAAAGATTGGAAACTAGAACCAAGAGGTAGTCTGGATACAAAATCCATGTAACAACACTACTCAACAACATGTGTTAAAGCTACAGTATGCTGCTTTTGGCAATCAAGATAATGCATGATATTTAAAATGAATGTATAGGCTAAGCAGATCTCCAGGCTCTAACTGCATACTTGTACTGTTTGTACTAGACCTCAAACACCCCCTGGAACCAATCAATTTACTAGCAGATAAATCATCAGTCAGTGGTAGATAACATGAAAATCTTTCTCCTTCTTTTTCTCTCTGCACTGCTCACACGCACTGATGCAAATTAAAAATCAGTGTTTAATGTGAAGATACCTATCTGTATTTTCATGTTAGATGTTGGTTGGCTCCATGAGGGGATTTATCTGTCAAATTAAGATCGATCTTTAGCTGCAACATGGGAAGAGCTTCATGAAAGTGATAACCCTGGGCTCTCAATCATCTATATCATGGCAACATGAGCCACTTGTTCCTTCCTGGCATGTGAAGAGTCTGTCATATTCCACTCCTCCCTGCCTCTCTTTCAGGCTGTGGCTCCAGGCTCTGCAAAATTACATTGACATTGTAGGAACACTACACGCTCACCATGAGCCTGTGTAAGTTGAGTACAGCTGCTGTTTTCTGTCTCTTTGTTATTCTTTTAGCTCTTTTCTCTTTTTTTTTTTTTTACTACAGCTCACTCTATCATGTAGTTTCGATCAGGGGTGTGCATGAGTAGGTTGCGATAGAGTAAAGTAGCAGTATACAGGGATGATGGCTTTCTGTCTTTACCTTAGTTCACTTTCACTTCATATTCAGGCTTAACAGTCATTTAATTTTTAACTTCATTATGCATTCCTTGAATTACAGCGTAGAGAGGACTTTTGATAGTGATTGAAGCAGTCGTGTGGTATACAGCAGTTCATCTTCTTTTCAAAATAAAGGACATTTCATAATGAGAAAAGCCAGTGTTTGAATGTGAGGTATTTTAATGTGCTTATGTGCATCTTTGAGGTTTACTGCACATGAAGAAGATTGGGTTATGTAGTTTAAATACAAAGAAGTGTGTATTCCTCCTGTGCTCGCTCTCACTGGAGAGATGAAAGAAAGACCCGGCATGTGACTAATTGCACTGTTGGCATTACAGGATTAGAGAGAGCAAATGAAGAGAGGGAGTGTGGGAAGACCAAGGACAGCAGTGTGTGCCTGAGTGTATGAATATTTATGTGTGTGTCGCAGTCTTGCACAAGAAGATATGCTGCTTCTCCTTCATGGATGTACAGTGGCAAGAAAAAGGATGTGAACCTTTTGGAATTTCAGGGTTGTCTGCATTAATTTGTCATAAAATGTGATCTGATCTTCATCTAAGTCAAGAGCGCTCAACCAAGCGCTTCCTGTAGCTGTGGATCAGACCTGCATATTGTTCAGGAAGAATTTTAGCCCATTCTTCCTGCAGAACTGCTTTAGCTCTGTCATATTCTTTTGATGTCTCATGTATGTGGCTCTCTTCAAGTCGTTCCATTGCATCTCCGTTAGGTTGAGATCTGGGCTCTGACCTGGCCCCTCCAAAAGGTGGATTTTGTTGTGGTCTTGCTCTGGTGTTTTAGGTCATTGTCCTGTAGCATCACCCAACTGTTTCAGTTTCATTTCACCCACTGAGTTTATGCTGATGTACAGACATTCTCACATTATCCTAAAGAATTTTTTGATACACTTGGAAATTCATCTTCCCCCCAATCTCTGCAAGCTGACCAGGCCCTGATGCATCAGAGCAGGCCCATATCATGATGTTCTCTCCACCATACTTTACAATTGCGATGATGTTTTCATGATGATATGCAGTGACCTTTTTATACCAGATGTAGTGTTGTTGGTTTTTTTTAAATAGTTCAATCTTTTCGTCAGTCTACAAAAGATTTTGTCGATCTGAGGTGGAGTGTCATTGTGCTCTTTGGCAAACTTTAGGTATGCAGCAATGTTATAGTAAGCAGCAGCTTCTTTCATCATGTCCTGCTATAGACACCCTGCTGTTCAATGTTTTAAGTACTGTAGACTCATCTGTGTTAGATGTTAGCCAGTGTTATTAGTCACATCACATTTATTACTACTCTTTAGATCAGATCACATGTTATGACAAATTAATGCAACAAACCATGAAATTCCAAAAGGCTCACATACATTTTCTTGTCACTGTACATGTGGAGATAAGAGGGGCACAGATCGACAGCTTCATTGTGCACAACTGAAATGGCCCATCAGAACTAGACACCTGCTTAACACTATTTTACATTATCTCTTTAATCAGCGCCCTGAGCACTTTGTAGGATAGATTTAACTGCTGCTCAGTTTGGTAGAAATATTAACTGTATAAATTAAAGTGGAGGCTATAATAACTTAAGTCATCCATTAGAACTATTTTATATAAAAAAATTTATTAACTGATGCGAATGTTTTGTTTGTGTGTGTGTGTGTGTGTGTGTGTGTGTATGTGTTTTTCTTTTTTTACTGTGTTGCTTTAAAGTGTTCAGGAAAAAAATCACTGTTCACTACCTAATTTACAATGAACAATCAGCAGACAACCTTCATCAGCTAAAGAGCCTTTTTTTCTACCCTCGGGAGTTGGTGGAGACCAAAGCAGAGTTGAAAGGTGTTAATTGTGTACTTTCTTTCAGCATTTGGAGACGTAGTTTCAAAGACATGCTACTGTTGCTCTATAACTGCTGCGTATGTTAAAACCAAATCAAATAATAATCAAACTATTAACATTACTTTCAGTCTGATATTGTTTGTTTTCTAAATATTAAGAGTAAACCTAAACAATGTCAGTTGCCAAAATAACCACTATCGCAGGTATTGGTTTCACATGGCTGTGCCTGGATATTTTGTATATGATAAATATTTAAACCACCTTCATATGTATGTATGTATGTATGTATGTATGTATCCCTTTACCGTCAGACTCAGGGTTTAACATCAGCAGCAGAGCTTCAGTCAGACCCCAGAACGATCAGATTAAGTTTCCTGCAGCTCCAGCAGAAGTTCTCATCGAGTGAGGATCAGTAAAATTACTATTGTAATCCTCCTGTAGTCATATCTGTCACTTGTGGCAAAAGCTGACTCTTTTTATTTCAGCCCTTCCTTAATGTCAAGTGAGGCAGAAAGTGGAGAGTGCACAAGAGGCCGTGTTGTGCTGGAAAATACTTGTGCTGCAGGGAAGAGATCGGAGACCTGGAGGGCCCTGCCCAAAAGTCTTCCGACCTTTCAGTTAATTGTCCCTGGTGGTGAGTCTTATTTTCCTTTCCTTTCCTTTCCTTTAGTCAAAGGGCTGTCAGGGAGCAACTTGTGAGAAGAGACTCAAGGGCAAACAGTGTAAATAAGGGTTAGATATTACCTAAATGTTTGTCCCTGAAGTAAACATAATAATCTCTTTCCCATAAAGTAAATCTTGTAGCTGTAATAATGTGTCTTGTGTGCATGTTAAAACCATATTCTCTGTTTAGTAGGTTAACAAGAACATGCATTTCTCAGGGTTAGTGTGTGTGAACGCCTGTGCGACAGAGTTGTGTGTGAGTTTGCCAACAGCATGTAGCACCAGATAAGAGTGCCTTCCTCAGCCTCAGTGTGCCGTCCTTTGCTGCTGGCAGTGGCTGGTCAATAATTTAACGGCCTCTCTGTCAAACACTTCTGCTAACCCCCCCGACTAAATATAAACCCACCTTCAAGCAGAAGAAAGCCACAAGGTCATTGTTCACCCACACACACACATAAACACCACATCGCATACCACTGTGTGGAGTTCTGTTGGAGGTCTTGTCTTGAAGTTGTTTGTGAAGTTGGAGCTTTATGTGTTCAGCTTTTCTTTCGTCGTCCTCCCCCTTCGCCCAACTCTTTTCCCAGTGGGGGCTATTCTGAGGTGATGTGAGGCTGCAGGTTGTGTTTGGTAATGGAGCTGTTGCCTTTGGTTGCCAAACCATCCACCCCAACTCCCCCTTCTTTGTCACCCACCTCACCCTATTTTCTTTTTTTTTTTTGCTATTTTCAACCCCCTCTCCACCCCCTCCATCCTCCTAAGGGATTGGCAGCGAATGAATGGGTCAGAAAAACTCCATCTTTAAGGCAATGTCAAACTGATGCCAATCCATTACATCACATCGTTTGACCCCACTGTGTGCACACTGGCCTTGGCTGCTTGCCACACCAAGTCACTCGATGTAGTGCAACTTACACTTCCTCATGTGATGCGTTCCCTATGTGAAAGAGGAACACGAGGAGACCGGCCGTGTTGGAACCATAGCAATATATGTTGCAAAGCTACAAGTCTGGCTCTGAATGCAAAACGCTCGCCTACGGCAGGGCTATATTTGTTCATTCGAAGCAATCTTAGTGGTTAGAGTCTTGTGTGTTTTGCGCTGTAGCTGATTAGCAGCCTCTAAATCTAATCACATGGCTGGGATTGACTCTGCTGCTCAGTCTAATCTACACTTTGTTTTGCCACTTCGCATGGCATTTTTCACGTAGGAGGATAGCAGAAAAAAATGCTGAAATTAAAGAATGCTTGTGCAGTAACATCCAACTACACGATCCTAAGTCAGTATGCGAGAGCTGGCTCCATAACTGTTTGTTTGTCAGTGTGTGATTGAGAAAATAGATGAGTCAGTTGGAGTTTGCCTGCTCGCTGTCTTGGCAGTGCAGGACAGCGGGAGAAGAATGTTGGCTGAGAGAGGGTAGCAAGTCGCAGCTGTTCAGAGTTAGTGACATTGGTGTGATTGTGTGCACAAAGAGACTGGGCTGTGATTTTTGTAATGCTCACAGTTGTGGCTCTTCCTCTCATCACACTAGGCCAGATGGGCCTGTGGCTAGGGCAGGTGCATCCTGGTAAATAGAAACAGGCCTCCTGGTTGTGTTTGCCTGCCACTGTCTCTGATCAGTTTATGTGTCCAGAAGTTGGACGAGCCCCCACTCGTATGAGACATTAACTTTTAATACCCTTTTTCTTTTTTCAAATGTAGAATGTGTTTTCTGTTCTAACTTACATTGAATGTCTGAGTCCGCACGTGTGAGCATGTCTGGTCTGTGCCCGGTCTGCTGCACACATGTGCCGCAGAGCCTTTCAGACATCGATTCATCCAAATGAGAGGAATGCAGCTGATACGAATGTTCGATATTTGCACATGGTTCTATTCACTGGAAGAACTGTGAACTATAAACCTTCAAATCCACTCTGTGGTGAACCAATCTTGGGCCAAGTTGTCTTTAATTTACTCTGTAACGAAGGCTCACAGGATAAATCACAGGAACAGACTCCAGAGTATGTCATTAATTTGTGCTTCTGATTAAAATTGGAAGAAAGAGAAATTTTATCTTATTTTATATAATGTATGTGTGTGGTGTTTGTCGATTCTCTGAGTGAGTGAGTGAGCGAGTGCGTGTGTGCGCATTCGGGGCATTGCTGGATTTCTGCCACGTTCTGTTGATTATGGCCCATTGAGATTTACGACTTAGTTTTTTCACCCTCTTGTTTTCTTCACCCTCTTGTTTTCTTCTGTGGTTCCTTATGTCTTTTTTTCAGGCCACTTACAGAGAAGGGTTGATAGAGGGGCAGTCTAAGACACTGGTGAGTCTCTCTGGTGAGCCCTCCCCCTGTGTAAAGGTTAGATGAAGTTGTGACCTAAGGAGAAAACAAATAAGGCTGAAGAAAGAAACCGAGTAAAGAAAGAACTGAATTTGCACAGATTGAACATGAAGCCCACATTCATCACAGTATCTGCAGTGAATAAACTGAATCTTCCAAAGGGATTTAAAGTTGAGTCCAATCAGGATTTGTCTAATCTTTTGTTTGTAATCCTGAAGCACATCAACAGTGGCTAAAGGCCACAACTAGCAAACTCAGTGTAAACCCTGCACTTAACCAGGTTCCAGTCAAAGATAGGCTATCTACTGGCTGCCAGAGTTTAATGTTTCAGGCCTCCAGAGGTACTGTTGGCCTCATTCTGAAAATCAGAAGTGAGCTGCACTCTTGCTCTGACCCAGTGACATAACTGCTCTCGCATACTTTTTTCCTGTTAACATTGAAGCTTTTAGTCTAACTCCAGCTGTTAAGTTTAAAGTGATTATTGTATTGCATGGTAAGTCACAGCAGCATTTAATGCAGTCATGGCATTAAAACGCACAGTTTGATAAGGTGATATAAAAATAAAACTGAATTAAAATTGGAATTAAATCATAATATATATTTTAAGTTTTAAAACCTTATTTTATTGTAAAACAAAGTAAAATAACCAGATGACTTACTCACAAAAACAAGATACATATTTTGTGCAGCTATAAACTAGATTATTTCATAAGTGAAGCTGGAACTTCAGTATGTTTGGTGTTTTTCCTTGGTCAATTTATTTAATACATTTATTGTAAAACAAACTAACTTTTATATCCAACATTTCAGCTATTTCTGATACTCCACAAAAACTTGGTAAAGTCTTGGCCTGGTTTATTTTTGGCAGTAGATGGTTATTGGAATCAATTCAGATAAGGTCCATGATGCACTAGCAGGGACAGCACATTCAGCACATCCACTGTATTGGTAAATGGGTTTAATATGAGCTCTGCAATATGTGTGCGTTTACATGTGCGCGGGGGTCACAGGCTGGTGATGGCTCAGAGGGGATGGGAAGTTTAGAGCCATATAAGCAGGGCTGGTAATTGATTATTGTGGTGCAGAGGAAGCTTACGGTGATATGAGCTAATGCCAACAGCTCAAGGCTCTTAGGATCCCTGCTCTCTTCCTGAAAGCATCTTTAAGCTGAGGCTAAAAGAGGTAGTAGAGACAGTGGGGCAGATTAGACTTACACTAATCCCACTGGGAAGATTGGGACTATACATTTTCTCCATGGATTCAGTTTCTAATTTTCCATCATCCCTCTCTCACACATTACTCGTCTTTCCTGTCCTGTTGGATTTTTTGTGATTTCTTGTCTCTAGTGTGTAAGCTTACACACCCAGTCCCTCCCTCCAGAGAGGTCTGCATGTTGCCCTCTTCCTGAGTTGATTTAATGAGCTTATCCAGCAGTAGAACTGGCAGCCATACTGACAGCTACTCAGAGGAGTAGAGCTTCTTTATTCAGAGTGAGGGGAAAGGAAAGGAGAATGATGGCATGGCTGAGAAGTGCCCCCAGTCTGGACGAGGAGTGGGATTGACCAAGCACCCACAAAATAAAAATGCTTTAAGCTTACAGAAGTGAAGATAGTGGAAGCTTAAAGGTTATGTTTGGAGGTGGAGAATAAGCAATGTATTTCAGAGGAGAGGTTTAAAAACACGGATGCTGAGAGGCAACACCCATTGTCTTTAGATTTTCTAGGCCAGCAGCATTACACCTGTTAGTGAGAAAACACCAATCTTGTGCGGTTTCAGAGGCTTAAAGAGTGTGAAGAGCTGACAGACAGAAGGTAGTCATACTGTAACTGTACAAGAAGCTGTGAGTTGGTGTAGGAAGTGCCAGTGGAGCTTTTTCATCTTTTGATCATAACTCTGTCAAACTGAAGGCCCTTGGCACCACGGGGCAGTTTTTCCCCTGAGAAACCATGGCATACTTTTCCACCTCTGTTTTTCATCTTCTCTTCTCTCACGCACTGTCTCTGCTGACCTTTCCTTTCCTACCTCCTCATCCACTCCCCTTCCTCTCATCTTACCTCCACTCCACTCAACAGCACACACACTTTAGTTGTTGTCTTCTGTCCTTGGAAATCCGTCATTCACCATGTGTTTGTCCAAGTTAGTACTGTGAAGGTGGTACAGTTGTGTGTGAAGTGCTGTGAAGGACAAAGATTCTTTGTCTTTTTGCCAGAGGTGTCTGGGTTTGGCAGTAGTTCCTTTTTATGAGCTTTTCAGTTTCCTTGTTTCTTTTCTTTGCGTCTTCTGTGACCTTTTGCTCTATCACCTTAAATATATCTCCACCTTGCTATATCCAATTCCCCTTCTTCTTTTTTTTTGCCTTTTCCTCTTTCCCTCCACTCCCTCACCCGTACCCGGAGAGTCACCTTATCTCTCTGCAGTCTGTCTGACTTATTTATCACTGCTCTGAAATATTAAAGAGTCTGCTGCCTCCAGTCCTGAGGGAAGTCCACAACTTTTACTTACAACACACATACACGCACACGCACACATAAAACTTAAATCACAATGTCTTCTGAAGATGCCACACACAGTTCTGTGTACAAGCTACCCGTCATTTTATAGGCTTCTATTGGTTTTCAGGGACTGATGCGCTGAATAGAGTCTTGACAAATTATGCTCCTTTGCGACCCTGTAGTTGCATGTATAATGTCAGAATGACTGTTCATACACAGTATATGCCTAAGTGACTGTCATTCAGCAGTATTCATATCTACAGGACACCAGTTAACATTACTTGATCTTACCAGAACAACTTGTCTTTACATAACTACTGATGTCACTTTTTGTGAGTGCAACCTAGCGTAACACTACAAATATCTCTTAGGGAAGAATGTCTAAATGTGATCTTCAAATTCACACAGCCTTCCTGTATGGCCAAACCCACTAACTTTAGTTTCAAATAATTGATTTGACTCCCTTTTATTTGGATTTGGATTTGGATTTTAGTATCAAATGTAATTGTTGGTTTTCAGATTCAGAGACTTGTGAGTGACAGATTGATTGGTCAAGCATCAGTCTCATCTTTTCTTTCCTAATGAGAACAGAAAATGGTGTCCTATGCGTCCAATAATACAACTTATAGCATTTTTCCTAAGACTCTTATACAGAAAACTGCATCTGTTTGCAGTTTGTTTACTTGATTGATGTGTGTCACACTTACAGTAGATGCTGGGGTTGATGCTTGATCATTATTTTTGCCTAGCTTAGGGTTCATTGGATCTAAAACTCATCTGAGCTCAACTGTAAGCATTAGATCAATCATTACTTCAGAAATGCTGGGGTGATGTCACAGTTGCAACATAAATGAGTTCCTGCAGTTTATTGCACAAACTGCATAGGCATCCTAAGGGATTTGCATAGTCTATAGTATAGACTCTATACCAACCCACAAATCTATATGCATTGAAGGGCAGAGGTACTATTCTTGGTTACATAGGCAGTTCTGGGGGGCATTGGTGTCTTAGACTATAAATGGTGAAGGACACCATAGAGGAGGGGTCTGCTGCATGATAGGACTGCACCTGCTATGGAAAGCGGGCTGCCTGGCAGACCTGTGGCCTGACGCCTGCTGGCTCTGGCACTGCCCGTGAAGCCCTCCCTCGCTAACAGAGGCACAACAGCAAATGCACAAGCTGTCAAGAGCTTGCAAACCTAAAGTGAACAAAAATGATGAGAAGCATTTTTAATCCAAGCTTATTCAGCATATAAGCTTCGATTCAATTCATTAGCTGGACCATATTGAAAGCAAAGTTGTTGGACTCTCTCCACATAAGGCTCATTGAATATAGCCAGCCCAAATGCCCACAGTGTAGTTTTTGAGCTGTAATGGACAACATTTGGGATTGTTCTGGAAAGTGGGCACTGGGTTTGGTCTTTGGCTACACATCCTGTCCTCATTATTTTGTATTGGAACTTGGCTACACCACAGTTTTGAGCCATCACGGAGCAGCATGTGTCATCATCACCACCTCTTCTTCTACCATAATACTGTTTTCCACTTAACTCAATTTGACCTACAGAAATGTCAAGTTTAAGGGATAAATAAGGGAAAATTAACATCAGTATTGTCATCGAGCCAAAAAGAATATTGTTGTTTTTCTTCAGGCCATAGTTGAGTTTGGTTCACTCAGTATCTTGTTTTCTTTTGCAGAGTGAAAAAGCCTTAGAAGCCACAGTGATCCTGGATCAGCTTTTAATTTCTCAGAGACTTCCTTTATTCTCAGCCAGTATCTCCTGTGCCAGAGTGTGGGAAGGGACGGCTCAGTCTCCCCCTGTGCTCGCCACACACACTGATGTGATGCAGAATCTGTCTCTGTCCTTGTAACTTGCATGACTCACATGCTGAAAGTAGCTATTTTTCTTAAGTTTACTCTCACTCATATCTCCCAACTCTACTCGGCTGTATTTTTCCTGTTTTTCGTGTATTATGAAAAGTATTGTCCTTGAATGCTCTTAACATTCCTTCTCATCTGCCATCTATTGAGTCAAATCAATGTTTTGATTGAAAGAAGTCTCTACTGCCCACCAAGTGGCACACACACTGATTTGCATAGAGTAAGCTGGCTTTAGGAGAATGGCAGCAAATAGATGAGTAGAGTACCTTTGTGTAAATGTGTAGTTTTTTTGAAACCCTATGCTCTGTCTGTTTTGGTGAAGCACTTATATTTGTCTTCCTTGTCAGTGGCGCTTTTTCGTCTATCTCACAAATCAGGCGAGAGAGTGAGAAGAAGCTGATAGTTTCTAATAAATGTGATAAATGCAACATCTGCTTTACATGTGACACCGAGAGGAAGTGAGCGAGCTCACAAGAAAGGGGAGGAGGATATAGATGGAAGCACAAGAACGAGCAAGCGAGGAGGCTGAGGCATGATGGGGGGGGGGGAGAAATGAGAGAGACATCAGCAAAAGTGTGCAGTTGTGTGCTGGCGCAGGAGGAGTACGTAAAGGTGTGAGAGGGAGGGGGGGTAATCCAGATGACACCAGCAGTGTGCACTGGTAATAAAATGAAAAGCCATCAATTTATTCATACATGCATCTACTGCAGAACGAATCAGCAGAAATCCAGGCATGGCTCTGTTCCTTATTTATGGGTGCCCCAATTACAAGTCTGCCGCCTGCTGCTGCTCAACATGCTGCATATGCATATGGAAATGAGGTGCATGTGAAATATGGAATGGTTACTTTCAGCCATATGCCCACTGTTGAGTTCTTTTTCATGTGTGCAATGTTGTTTAATTGTAAGCGTTGCAGTGCCAAGGAAGACAGCTGTATGGAGATGAGAACGATCATGAATGGATGGACACAGGAAGGGATGAATGGAGACCAGGAAGCTGTTTATTCAGGATGGTGGAAGCAGCACTTGGCACAAGGAACGTGCCACGATGTGCCTACCAGTGATGGGAAGAGTCTTTCAGAATGATGACTGCGACAAATCTGCATCTCAATAATAATCATCAAGTGAAGTGATCAGTTATCAGTTAGTCAATAAACACTAGAACACTAAACTATTTTGACAAGTCATTAATAAGCAAACACTCCAAGTTAAAAGCTTAAGAAAATAGGGAGATACTATATCTTCTATGTCATATTTAATATCAAACTAAATGTAATCTTTTTTAGTACTTTCTGACACTTTATAGACAAAACTATACATAACAATATATACAAAATAAAACGTATATTTATATATTACATATTTATGACACTTACAGTGCCACATTATTAAAAAAAAAAGTTATCAGATTAAATCAAAGCTAACACAATGGAAGAAGCATTAAAAGGCTAAGGAGGAGCTGGAGGAATCGTAGACCAGTGTGTTCTTATTTAGTATGTGCAGTGGACAGTTGCATCCTTCTTTCCTATCTCGCTTTTTCCCTATGGGCCACAGTGAAGGCATTGTCGTACGATAATACACTCAACACTACAGGGGTGATAATCTGTAAACAGAAAACTTGGTTTTCTTTCATCTAAAACTACAACTAGAAAATCTCTTATCTCACACTCGCTCCTTTCATCTCTAAATCTTTCTGTTTCCTCTGTACATCTAACTGGGATGCAGGCTTTGTTCTCTGTCTCCATTTCACTTTCATTTTCTTGCCATGCCAACATTGCCTTTCTGTCTTTGATAAGAGCAAAGGATGTATCCACTTAAAAAGAAGAGGAAGTGGGTAGTGATGACAGAAATGTTTTAAGTTCAGATTCTGCCGGGCTGTTGTGGCCACATGCAGTCATAATCACCCCTTCAATCAAAGCTGAAGAAAGTGTGACTGGAAAGGAGGAGGACAAGGTGTTGCTGAGACTTAGTGAAATGGTATCACTGTGTTTATGGGCATTGTGCTACCATTGAAGTGGAGAGAAATACAATTTTATATTTCATATCACAAAGGCTGTCTGCAACATATGTGTGTATGTGGGGAAAGGGGAGATGCGAAGCATGGGAGCAATGAGCCGTGAAGATGTAGGAGACAAAGTTGTTGAGCGGCGCTGACGAATGCACAATAACGACGTACTTGAATTGTCTTTCTACCACCAGCGCTTTAATATCTTCCTACACACACACCAAAAATGGAGAGGGAGATTCATGCTTCCCTCTCTAATTAAGATTTTAGTATCAGTGTCCAACTTGAAGTCCGCTGCCAGTGAGGTTTTGTGGAGGAATGTAGATTTCAGATGTGGTCTTCTAAATGATTTACTGATTTCTCAATGGCATTTTCTTTGGATGAAACTACATTCCAGCTTATGTCTTTAATGACTGAAGAAGGGCATATAAGGACTGACTGATTCCTCATGCCTCGTGCAGTGTGTGTGTGTATTAGTTTCATCCTCCTCAGTGAAGCTGCTCAAACATAAAGACTTTCAGACAGATGTGATTATTCTGCCAGGAGAGGTCTTCTGTAGCAGTTAATCAGCCAGGAAATGATTGATAAGTGGCTTCAATCACAGCAGGAAACAGACTGAGATGCTACTCAGACATCTTTTTTTTTTTGTGTGTGTGTGTGTGTGTTTGTGTGTGTGTGTGTATGTGTGTGTGTGCGCATGGAGTGACAGACATACATTGACACAGTTCATTAGCTTATGATGAAAGACCCTGCTGTGGTAGCTCTCAGCAGGACACGTGGAAGCCGAGCAATGTTTATGAATGCATCATCGCGATGTGAGTGAGGGGTGTGTGTGTATTTCTGTGTACATATACTGTATGTGTGCAATCACGAGAAGAGATGGGGTGGTGAGGCTTGCCACCTTGACTAAAGTATGAATATTCATGCAATTGATAAATTGGTGTCTGCCAGAGCAGGCAAGCTCCAGATCGCAGGAATACAAATAAGAACACTTGCCAAGCGTGTGTGTGTGTGTGTGTGTGTGTGTGTGTGTGTGTGTGTGTGTGTGTGTGTGTGTGTGTGTGTGTGTGTGTGTGTGTGTGTGTGTGTGTGTGTGTGTGTGTGTGTGTGTGTGTGTGTGTCAGAGAGAGAAAGGCTGACATTTACTTAGCTCTTCTCCTCTAGGCTTTTTGTGCCCCATATTCAAAAGAGGGAGATGAACATTCACTTGTGTTTGTTGAAACTCAACAACTCCATCACTACGCTACATCCTGCTGTTTGTTCTAAGCACATGGATAAAATAAGCTCAGTGGATGACAGTACAGTAAATAATAGAAACACCACCTAGGTGCTAAACCAGCTGTTCAGTCAAGTGACCAGGTGGAAAACATTGCACTGATAATCTCAGTGCCATGAGTGAAAATCATGTGATTTAAAGGAGCTGAAGTCTCATAAACAGCAGCTAAACTTTGAAAACGTGCGTGACTGTGAATTTTTGTTCCCCATCACTTCCATTTGAATGTCATCAGGAATAGAGAAAACCCACACAGGCATCTGGTAACATGCTAACTCCACGCAGACCTGGCAGGTGGATTCAAACCCAGGTCCTTTCTGTCATGCATCTTCCTGTCCAAAACCAAACCAAACAAAATCCAAATGACAAACCAACTCTTTCACGTTGCCCACTTGTCAGTGTCAGAGTTTACTTCTGCCGAGGCCATTTTCAGGACAGCAAATCCAAACCAAAATGCCACTTGTTTGCGTCTTGACCCCTCTCTCACCTAAACGTATTGTGAAGCCTGTGAGGACACCTCTCTGATTGTACAAACACATCGTAATTGCTTCTTAAATTTTTTGTTCAGGGCTGAACAAAATATTATCATAAATATTTAAGAAAATCTCAGATATTTTCAATCTTATGGTGCGATTTAGAAAATCATTCATTCAGAGATAAGAAGTGTGACGCCAGTGAGGTTATTTGGTGACAACACACCGCAGGTCATAAAATAGTGTACATAGGAAATATGTTCAAAGTGATAAAAAAAAATAAACATCTTTTTTTTTATCACTGTGAGCATGTTTCCTATGTACACTAGCTGTATTCTAATCAAGTGACTACGATATAAATAGGTATATAGTTATAATAGCACTGGTAAACCAAAGAAAAAATAAATGGTGCCTAAGACTTATATATATCTGCTGATTAATGTAACATAAACAGCCCCAGGTTTTCATTTCCTGCAAAGCAAAATGGATAATAAAGACAAGTAAATGTCAGCAGCATACTCCACACACACGAATCGTGCAGGGGTGTGTGTATAAATAGATCAGAGGTAGGTGTTGGGGTCTGAAGGACAGGTGAAATTCTAATAGATGCCAAAGGACGAGCCTATGGAGAGACCAAGCATCTATATTTGATTAGTGCCTCTCCTCTGCTCTTACAGTTTATCAGTTCTTTCTTGTAAATTGATTCAGATGTACATGTGCTGCCCCAAGGAGCCTGCCTGAGCCCTTTGTTATGTACAGATGTATTTCAGAAACCTTTCATGCTGGTTCTGTCCACGGCACAAGGACGACTGTGAGCTGATAGATATCTGAGAGGTGCTTAGCTAGACCCTCTGGGTCATCGTTTCATCCTAACATCTGATAATTTAAGAAAATGCTCAATAGTTTAGCCTCATAATTCTGTATGGTCACCATCAAACAAATCTGTTTTTCTGTGGTAAGGCATTGTTCAGACTGCAGCAGCTTGTCTGTATCAATTCTTTATTGCAGTTTTGTTAATTTTTATCTAAAAGTCCTGCAACTAATAGTAATTTTCATTATTGATTGATCTGTTAATGATTTTTCTTATCAATAAAAATGTTATTTATGTGCTGAACAACTAAATTCAAATAGACAATATTTTTATTTATTATTTATTTATATTTATATTTATATTTATTATTTATCCATCATTCAGTACTTTATGGATGCACACCTCAGCGTGGTGTCTGAGGTTGGGTCCAGCTTTCCTACGTACATTAAGCTGTCTATGTTGGTGCCAACAGAAATATATAAATGTATAAAGCCCCCCGAGGGATCTGAAAATATTTAGTAAAGTGAATAAAACGTTGTATAAGAGTGGTGCAAAGTAATTTGATTTTACTTGAATTCTGACTTAAACAATTAATTCAATGACTGATCAATAAACAAAATTTCAGATAACCCACTCAGGACTGTTCGGCTGTATTAATAAGACAGACTGGCCTATCGTTCTTGGTATGTGACATATTGGCCTGCACTAAACAATCGATAATGCATTTTCCCTTCCTGTAAGGCAGAGGCTCGTCTATGCAGTTGAAATGTTGACTCTGCAACTTTGTGACATTGCTCTGTTCGTTTCTAAACTCACCAACTCCTCTCTGTTTACACTGGCTTTGGCCATACTTTGTAGACTTCTATAAAGGCTCGTAGGACGTTATCTTTGCTCAGTACTATAGTGGGAATGTGTAGTATTTATTCAGAATTCTCCTTTAACTGTTTGCAGCACTAGTAAAAACATTGGATTATGCACTGCTGTTGGTAGTAATGGGTTTACTGTGGATGGAGGATGAGAAAGTGTCCACAGCATCGTCAGTGCTGAGATCACAACAGGAAAACACCGTCCTCTCACAGTAACATTGTGCTCTAGCATATACACCCCTAATCATGGCTGATGTGCTTTGCGGGAAACCTCTTTGATTCATTTAGAGAGAGAGAGAGCTTCAGGAATGAGATACCCATCCGAAGTGACAGTGTAGTTTCTGTTGTTGTTGTTGTTGTTGTTGTTGTTGTTGTTGTTGTTGTTGTTGTTGTTTGTCTTCTCATTCTTTCTATCTCCATCTTTTTTTCCTTCCTCCTCTCACCTGAGTGTAAATCTAAAATGGTTTTATCACCCTGCACTTCACCTCTCCCTCCTTCATTTCATTTTTACCTCCTTCACTCTTTCCCCTCACCATGCTGTTTATGGCCCATGCTGATTTATGCCAGTAGGAGTTATTCTAATTGCCAGCCCTCTCCCTTTGTGAGACAGGCATGTGACATGTGGAGCACCCAGGCCAAATGTAATAACAGTTGATGTCTCTCTGCCTCTGACACACATACACATCTATATTGGCATACGCAGACACATGCAAACACATCAAAGGGGAAATGCCTCTGAAATACTGCTGCACAGCACCCAGATCTATGTAGATTGTTAAAATTATAGGCTTTTAGTGTTTAACGACCAGCTTTACCTTTCACGGATGCCACATTTGCACTGTAGTGTGTGCATGTGTGTGCGTGTGTTAAAAAGAAGCAAGCAAAATGGAAGTCTCAATATTATTTATTGCCATGCTTGAGATGTGTGAGCATCAGCGCCTCTGTCAGGTATTCATTTTATGGTAAGGTGCTCATTTGCTCATGAAATGTATTTATTCTATAGGACACCAGTGGACACAAAAGTTGGTCACAAAAATTCTCTAATGTCAGTATAACACTTTTTAAGTGTAAAGAGCTTTTTTTTATAACCCAAATCATATTCATATTCCCTAACCTAACTATGTTGTTTCTTTGTCAAAATTTTAACCGTGGCTTTACCGCATCAGAGGTAGTAGTTTTTAGCTGTCTATATGAGTCATATTTCCTGCTGCTGGTAGGAGCATCATTCTGCAAATTGCTCTTCTCACAAAGATATGCAGGTTAACATAATTGATGACTCTAAAGATTTGTCATAGGTGTGAATGTAAGTGTGAATGACATATCTCTATGTGTCTATGCTATTATGAACTAACAGGAAGAGTTGTATAGTTGGTTAGATGGACACGTTTGTTGCCTTATGTTAATTTATTTGTTTATAACAATCGACTTTATTGTCCGGGACAGGCTGAAGTTTAAAGTGTGTTTAGCCTAACTTAGCAATGAGACTGGAAAAGGGGAAAGTGATACCCTCTAACAAAACCTCCCTGCACAGAGAAAAGTGAAATATTTTGCCATCAAAACATCAGTCTGAGAGTTATAGATGTGAGGATAGAGTCTGTATCATCCCCTAGTATTTTAAGCACTTCGTCGATACCAGTACCACCGGCAAATATCCTGTATTGGTCAGGCTGCGAAACAAGCAATTTGAATCCCT
The DNA here is from genome assembly GCF_900324465.2 of Anabas testudineus. Classification (NCBI taxonomy): domain Eukaryota; kingdom Metazoa; phylum Chordata; class Actinopteri; order Anabantiformes; family Anabantidae; genus Anabas; species Anabas testudineus. The sequence goes on from NC_046622.1 coordinate 19,048,755, forward strand.
GCACACTTCAGCAATTTTATGAATCCTGTCCTAGCATCACAGAGCCTTGGAAATCATGCTGAGCCTCCTTTCTATTAACTAAACAACAGTCTATTATTGAGTCTTCGTCCAGGCACTGATGGGTTGCTCTTAATACAAGCTTAGGCTATGGGAAGCTATGGATCAACCACACGGCCTCCTTCTATTAGACCGTTTAGGTTTAATATGAGCTTTCACCTCCTCTAATGGACCCGGCTGTCACAGGAAGGACACACGGTGAGATCTTACTCCCAGTCATGTGTGTTGTGATTGGAGAGTCAGACTGATGGTTGTGCGTCTGTTCACTGCCTGAATGCGAATCACCTCTGTAATAGTTCCCTTCACTTTATGAGTAAAGAGGGCCGAGATCCGTGTCTGTTTATGTGACTGAGTGTGTAGCTGTCTGTATATGTGTAAGCGGTTAGATTCAGAGTTGCTAGACGGTCACCTTTGCTGTAAAATCAGCTTTATCAGCAGCTGAATGAGCCAGCAACCTGCCGGCTGTTGTCCTCCAGGGCAGATCTTTGTGTACTGCCGCCGTTGGAGGGGACTTGGAATGAGACGTCTGCTAAGGTGGGACAGATGTTTAGCCAATCAGAGGCTTCCACAGCTGTAGCCATGGTTACCAAAAGTTCTTATCATACCAGTCTCACACCTCTCATTCTTTCACAGTCAGAAGAGAAAAGAGCTGGGGCCGACTGTGTTTAGCCAAGAGGCTGTATTTCATGTCGCGTTCTCTCTCCGCCTCTCTCTTTCTCTGAAGGCTGAAGGCACTGAAGCATTTCCTGCCACTTTTAATGGACTTCTATTCAACTTTCCAGTCCTGATCCACTTTTATAGCACTGCCTTTCGCTTGTGAACTCCTCATTCACTTCACAGAAGTCATTTCTGTCCTCGTTACACTGTCAGCCATGCAGCACAGCGCTGGCAGTTACACTCACCCTCTGAGACATGACTGGTATTTGGAAATGAGTGTTGCTCAGAGTGGTTTGTTTTTGAATGTAGAGATGTAGGACATTTGTATACTTGCGAGTTTTGTTGGCAGCTAAATGGCATTTGAAGTTCATAGTAGTAGTGCCTCTACCACCACCATGCCTCTCAGCCTTCCATCCCTCTGCCCATCTGTGCACAGACTGTTTGTTGTGGTTTTGAGTGAGATTTAATTGCCGGTTGAGTGAAATAGTTTTGGGATGTCTGGCTAAAATCTGTGTGATCGGCGCAGAGGAGTGTTTTCAAGGCCACATAAACACTTATTAAACACTAATCTGGCTCCAGGCTCACACGGCACAGGAAGCGGGTTATTTAGTTGTAATACTCAGATTTACAATCTTTCTTTTCCTTTTTCTAAGGAACAAGTGAAACAGAGCGGCAAATTGCTTTCTATTGTTTTTATTTCAAAAATCAAAAGGAACTAAGGGGCCCACTTACAAGTTGTTGTTGGGTTTTTGGGTTTTTTTTTTCCAATTTGTTTCCCTGAAGTTTTTAGCCACATTAAGCAGTTGAGTTTGCTTAGTTTGGTTTCTAGTTTAGTGGTTTCTACCTGTTTTTGATGACTGCTGGAAAATGTTTTCTAGTTCTTTCAATCACGTCAGTGCTCATCAGTAGATGGAGTTAGCCGTAGCATTAAGCTAAAGGAGATGAATCCACAACAACCAATTTCCTGGTGGTAAAACCAAGGAGATGTGGTTGAAAGCATCATAGAAAAGTAGTGGTAAGACTTGTTTTATATTTATGGTTACAATATGGAGCTTTAATGCTCAACTGTGATGCAAACATTTAAGTGGAGTTCAAATGGGTACGTTTTCACAGCGAGGTCATTTAGTAGCTGTTCTCAAGCTTCAAGTCATATCATACTGTCTTCCTCTGCAGATTGTTTGTCCAGTTGTCACAGAATAATTAATGTTTAAAGTTACAATTTACATGAGCACTTTAGGGACTCTTTGCCTCTGTTGACTTGGCTCCACAAGCTTTTCAAAGAAGTGATTGTGTGTGCTTACGTGTTTTGTATATTTTACCCTAGTGCTGTTTGCCTACATTGTGCATTCCTGTTAGGTACAGATGAGAGATTTATTCATGATATGGTGACAACAACATGCCAGTCTACACTCACACACACTCCCATAAACTTGGCATAGCACTGACATATACAAAGCTCATGTTAGATGAAGCTTGTGTAAGATAATAGAATTAAGGTCCCATTCCCACCTGCCTGTGGGGCAGGAGGAGGAACACACACGTTCCTCTTCAGTAAGTGTGTGTGTGTGTGTGTGTGTGTGTGTGTGTGTGTGTGTGTGTGTACTGGTTTTCATGTATTGTGGGGACAAAAAATTGTTTTTTCACTCACGGTGTGGGGACGGAAAACGTTGTGGGGACAAAAAATGACGTCCCCAAAAGGAAAACGCTGTCAACTTAATGCTGGAGCCATGCTGATATGTGCCAACATGATTTTTAAGGTTGGCCCAAAAGTTACCTTTTTTCCAAAATGCGTGTGTAGTGTGTGTGTCCACTAGCGCCACCTTAACCTTTGTGACTGCTATTGCACTACCTCCTGTACACACACTCTACTTCCAAATATGGTCAGTCCCACCCACCTACTCAGGTCCCCATTAGGAATGTTTTCAATGGCGACCATTTTAATTGGAGTGTAACCACCGTCGTGGCAAGGTGTGGATGGAAGCTAATCAAGTATGGGCTAACAGCAAACTAAACTCAAAGGTAAGCGATTTTAATTGACTTTTTCTTATATTACTATATGTAATTTTATAAGTACATAGCCAGTGCTCAATGCTTTAGTAGCTCTAAGATATTTATTAGGTGTGGTAGGATAGGCAAAGCTAGCATATTAGCATTGCTTTATTAGCAATCTTTATGCATTACAATGACGGGTAGCTAAACTAGGAAAATAATTATGTTTTGCTAGCCATTATACATACTGCCTAGAAAATGCAAATTAGGAAGCAGCAAACTAAACCAAAATTTTAAAGGGTTTTTCATATTTATAAGTGCATAGCCAATGCTCAATGCTTTAGCAGCTCTAAAGTATGTGCTAGCTGTGGTAGGGTAGGCCATCCTAGCGTGTTAGCAATCCTTAATTAGCATCCTCTATGCATTATAATGACTAGAGGCTAAGTTAGGAAAATAATTATGTTTTGCTAACCATTATTCATACTGCCTAGAAAATGCACATTAGGAAGCAGCAAACTAAACCCAAATTCTAAAGGGTTTTTCATATTTATAAGTGCATAGCCAATGCTCAATGCTTTAGCAGCCCTAAAGTATGTGCTAGCTGTGGTAGGGTAGGCCATCCTAGCGTGTTAGCAATCCTTAATTAGCATCCTCTAGGCATTATAATGACTGGAAGCTAAGTTAGCAAATCTAGCAATATTTTGCTAGACATATGTTTTGCATACTGTCTTGAAGGTGCATATAGAATATACTGTAGATACTACCAGCTTAAAGATTATCTTAATAACTGATAACCATTGAGGGCTCTGTCAATTTGGCTGTATTGTTATTGAAAAAAAAAAAGAAAACCCAGGGAAATAGATTCATATTTGTTTACGTTTACATTTACATTTAGTCATTTGGCAGACGCTTTTGTCCAAAGCAACTTACAAGTAAGGAACAAGGCAAGCAAACTAAATCTAAGTCAAGGAGAAAAAACATCAAAGCATTCATCAGGTTTATCCTTTGCAAAGAAGGCTAAACAATCATACAAAATGGTTATGGGTATGATAGTGGTGCAGTCTGGAGAGTGTGTAACAAGCTTAAACTGTCTAAGATGGTTAATTAGTGGCATTTTTTGATATGTGTCTGTCTGTTATGGCACAGATTATACTGTGTGTAAGCTGTGTTACTAATACTAGTTTGAAAAACACTGGTCTTGATGTCTGTGCAGCTCTTATTCCTTGTTTCTCAGCTTCTAACTTGTTTTGGCTTACTGGGCAACACATGTAGCTTGTCTGATATAAACAATGATGTCTTTATAGAAGAGAGGCTTACAGGAGAAAAAACAATCTTGCAGACATCAGCTATCACCTAGTTTTTATTATGTTTGTTTTCTATATGTGATAAATGTGAAAAAAAAAACTCAGTCATGAGGCACTTAATGAGTCTGATTGGGCTGATTGGTATGTTGTATGCATTGTGGACAAAAGAAGTGCTGATAACGAGTATTTGTTTCCGTTTTGAAAGAGTAAAGTCTTTATCAAAATATAATTATGTTTAAATGTTTGATTTTGACATCTTTGCAGATATATCCAAGTAGGGAGGGTGTGCAGCCTTCAGAAGTGTCCCATGCTGCTTCAACCTCAGAAGTAGAAATGGTTGAGCCTGCATGTGCACTCAGCAGTCCAAAAGAGGTATGCTTGTAAACAGCACTTGACACAGTACTGATACTGTGTGTTTCATAGTTTTGAAGTAGGTTAATAAATGGAGTTAGCAGATATTTAGTTGTATTCTAGTTTCAGTCAGAATAGCTAGACATTTAGAAGTGATGTGTCTTGAATGCTAATCATCATGGATCACAGGCAACACATTAGAAGCTCAGTTTTGATTTTACTTTTGGCAGAATTCCACTGAATTATTGGACATTTACGATGTCCCCACAATGCACTTTAATACTGTATTGTCCAATTTTTGTGTGTAGTCCAAGTAAAAGAATCACAGATGAAGTCCCCATAAGGGCCCACATCAAGTGTGTGAAGTGTCCCCAGTAAGCATGTTTGCAGCAGTGTGTGGGAACACAAGATACGCTGATACAGAATTTGATGAATTTTGAAGATATTTGTTTCCATTTTGAATATTTGTGTTTTTGATTGAAGCCTTTATCAAAGTATAAGTTTGTTGAACTGTTTGATTTTGATATCTTTGCAGATATGTCCAAGTAAGGAGGGTGTGCAGCCAGCAGAAGTGTCCCATGCTGCTTCAACCCCAGAAGTAGAAATGGTTGAGCCTGCATGTGCACCCAACAGTCCACAAGAGGTATGCTTGTAAACAGCACTTGACACAATACTGATACTGTGTGTTTCATAGTTTTGAAGTAGGTTAATAAATGGAGTTAGCATATATTTAGTTGTATTCTAGTTTCAGTCAGAATACCTAGATATTTAGAGGTGATGTGTCTTGAACGCTAATCATCATGGATCACAGGCAACACATTAGAAGCTCAGTTTTGATTTTAATTTTGGCAGAATTCCACTGAATTATTGGACATTTACGATGTCCCCACAATGCACTTTAATACTGTATAATTCAATTTTAGTGTGAAGTCCAAGTAAAAGAATCACAGATGAAGTCCCCATAAGGGCCCACATCAAGTGTGTGAAGTGTCCCCAGTAAGCATGTTTGCACTAGTGTGTGGGAACACAAGATATGCTGATACAGAATTTGATGAATTTTGAAGATATTTGTTTCCATTTTGAATATTTGTGTTTTTGATTGAAGCCTTTATCAAAGTATAAGTTTGTTGAACTGTTTGATTTTGACATCTTTGCAGATATGTCCAAGTAAGGAGGGTGTGCAGCCAGCAGAAGTGTCCCATGCTGCTTCAACCCCAGAAGTAGAAATGGTTGAGCCTCATTGTGCACTCAGCAGTCCAAAAGAGGTATGCTTGTAAACAGCACTTGACACAGTACTGATACTGTGTGTTTCATAGTTTTGAAGTAGGTTAATAAATGGAGTTAGCAGATATTTAGTTGTATTCTAGTTTCAGTCAGAATAGCTAGACATTTAGAAGTGATGTGTCTTGAACGCTAATCATCATGGATCACAGGCAACACATTAGAAGCTCAGTTTTGATTTTAATTTTGGCAGAATTCCACTGAATTATTGGACATTTACGATGTCCCCACAATGCACTTTAATACTGTATTGTCCAATTTTTGTGTGTAGTCCAAGTAAAAGAATCACAGATGAAGTCCCCATAAGGGCCCACATCAAGTGTGTGAAGTGTCCCCAGTAAGCATGTTTGCACTAGTGTGTGGGAACACAAGATATGCTGATACAGAATTTGATGAATTTTGAAGATATTTGTTTCCATTTTGAATATTTGTGTTTTTGATTGAAGCCTTTATCAAAGTATAAGTTTGTTGAACTGTTTGATTTTGATATCTTTGCAGATATGTCCAAGTAAGGAGGGTGTGCAGCCAGCAGAAGTGTCCCATGCTGCTTCAACCCCAGAAGTAGAAATGGTTGAGCCTCATTGTGCACTCAGCAGTCCAAAAGAGGTATGCTTGTAAACAGCACTTGACACAGTACTGATACTGTGTGTTTCATAGTTTTGAAGTAGGTTAATAAATGGAGTTAGCAGATATTTAGTTGTATTCTAGTTTCAGTCAGAATACCTAGATATTTAGAGGTGATGTGTCTTGAACGCTAATCATCATGGATCACAGGCAACACATTAGAAGCTCAGTTTTGATTTTAATTTTGGCAGAATTCCACTGTATTACTGGACATTTACGATGTCCCCACAATGCACTTTCATACTGTATAATTCAATTTTAGTGTGAAGTCCAAGTAAAAGAATCACAGATGAAGTCCCCATAAGGGCCCACATCAAGTGTGTGAAGTGTCCCCAGTAAGCATGTTTGCACTAGTGTGTGGGAGCACAAGATATGCTGATACAGAATTTGATGAATTTTGAAGATATTTGTTTCCATTTTGAATATTTGTGTTTTTGATTAAATCCTTTATCAAAGTATCATTTTGTTGAAATGTTTGATTTTGACATCTTTGCAGATATGTCCAAGTAAGGAGGGTGTGCAGCCAGCAGAAGTGTCCCATGCTGCTTCAACCCCAGAAGTAGAAATGGTTGAGCCTCATTGTGCACTCAGCAGTCCAAAAGAGGTATGCTTGTAAACAGCACTTGACACAGTACTGATACTGTGTGTTTCATAGTTTTGAAGTAGGTTAATAAATGGAGTTAGCAGATATTTAGTTGTATTCTAGTTTCAGTCAGAATACCTAGATATTTAGAGGTGATGTGTCTTGAACGCTAATCACCATGGATCACAGGCAACACATTAGAAGCTCAGTTTTGATTTTAATTTTGGCAGAATTCCACTGAATTATTGGACATTTACGATGTCCCCACAATGCACTTTAATACTGTATAATCCAATTTTAGTGTGAAGTCCAAGTAAAAGAATCACAGATGAAGTCCCCATAAGGGCCCACATCAAGTGTGTGAAGTGTCCCCAGTAAGCATGTTTGCACTAGTGTGTGGGAACACAAGATATGCTGATACAGAATTTGATGAATTTTGAAGATATTTGTTTCCATTTTGAATATTTGTGTTTTTGATTGAAGCCTTTATCAAAGTATAAGTTTGTTGAACTGTTTGATTTTGATATCTTTGCAGATATGTCCAAGTAAGGAGGGTGTGCAGCCAGCAGAAGTGTCCCATGCTGCTTCAACCCCAGAAGTAGAAATGGTTGAGCCTCATTGTGCACTCAGCAGTCCAAAAGAGGTATGCTTGTAAACAGCACTTGACACAGTACTGATACTGTGTGTTTCATAGTTTTGAAGTAGGTTAATAAATGGAGTTAGCAGATATTTAGTTGTATTCTAGTTTCAGTCAGAATACCTAGATATTTAGAGGTGATGTGTCTTGAACGCTAATCATCATGGATCACAGGCAACACATTAGAAGCTCAGTTTTGATTTTAATTTTGGCAGAATTCCACTGAATTATTGGACATTTACGATGTCCCCACAATGCACTTTAATACTGTATTGTCCAATTTTTGTGTGAAGTCCAAGTAAAAGAATCACAGATGAAGTCCCCATAAGGGCCCACATCAAGTGTGTGAAGTGTCCCCAGTAAGCATGTTTGCACTAGTGTGTGGGAACACAAGATATGCTGATACAGAATTTGATGAATTTTGAAGATATTTGTTTCCATTTTGAATATTTGTGTTTTTGATTGAAGCCTTTATCAAAGTATAAGTTTGTTGAACTGTTTGATTTTGACATCTTTGCAGATATGTCCAAGTAAGGAGGGTGTGCAGCCAGCAGAAGTGTCCCATGCTGCTTCAACCCCAGAAGTAGAAATGGTTGAGCCTCATTGTGCACTCAGCAGTCCAAAAGAGGTATGCTTGTAAACAGCACTTGACACAGTACTGATACTGTGTGTTTCATAGCAGATATTTAGTTGTATTCTAGTTTCAGTCAGAATAGCTAGACATTTAGAGGTGATGTGTCTTGAACGCTAATCATCATGGATCACAGGCAACACATTAGAAGCTCAGTTTTGATTTTAATTTTGGCAGAATTCCACTGAATTATTGGACATTTACGATGTCCCCACAATGCACTTTAATACTGTATTGTCCAATTTTTGTGTGAAGTCCAAGTAAAAGAATCACAGATGAAGTCCCCATAAGGGCCCACATCAAGTGTGTGAAGTGTCCCCAGTAAGCATGTTTGCACTAGTGTGTGGGAACACAAGATATGCTGATACAGAATTTGATGAATTTTGAAGATATTTGTTTCCATTTTGAATATTTGTGTTTTTGATTGAAGCCTTTATCAAAGTATAAGTTTGTTGAACTGTTTGATTTTGATATCTTTGCAGATATGTCCAAGTAAGGAGGGTGTGCAGCCAGCAGAAGTGTCCCATGCTGCTTCAACCCCAGAAGTAGAAATGGTTGAGCCTCATTGTGCACTCAGCAGTCCAAAAGAGGTATGCTTGTAAACAGCACTTGACACAGTACTGATACTGTGTGTTTCATAGTTTTGAAGTAGGTTAATAAATGGAGTTAGCAGATATTTAGTTGTATTCTAGTTTCAGTCAGAATACCTAGATATTTAGAGGTGATGTGTCTTGAACGCTAATCATCATGGATCACAGGCAACACATTAGAAGCTCAGTTTTGATTTTAATTTTGGCAGAATTCCACTGAATTATTGGACATTTACGATGTCCCCACAATGCACTTTAATACTGTATTGTCCAATTTTTGTGTGAAGTCCAAGTAAAAGAATCACAGATGAAGTCCCCATAAGGGCCCACATCAAGTGTGTGAAGTGTCCCCAGTAAGCATGTTTGCACTAGTGTGTGGGAACACAAGATATGCTGATACAGAATTTGATGAATTTTGAAGATATTTGTTTCCATTTTGAATATTTGTGTTTTTGATTGAAGCCTTTATCAAAGTATAAGTTTGTTGAACTGTTTGATTTTGACATCTTTGCAGATATGTCCAAGTAAGGAGGGTGTGCAGCCAGCAGAAGTGTCCCATGCTGCTTCAACCCCAGAAGTAGAAATGGTTGAGCCTCATTGTGCACTCAGCAGTCCAAAAGAGGTATGCTTGTAAACAGCACTTGACACAGTACTGATACTGTGTGTTTCATAGTTTTGAAGTAGGTTAATAAATGGAGTTAGCAGATATTTAGTTGTATTCTAGTTTCAGTCAGAATAGCTAGACATTTAGAAGTGATGTGTCTTGAACGCTAATCATCATGGATCACAGGCAACACATTAGAAGCTCAGTTTTGATTTTAATTTTGGCAGAATTCCACTGAATTATTGGACATTTACGATGTCCCCACAATGCACTTTAATACTGTATTGTCCAATTTTTGTGTGAAGTCCAAGTAAAAGAATCACAGATGAAGTCCCCATAAGGGCCCACATCAAGTGTGTGAAGTGTCCCCAGTAAGCATGTTTGCACTAGTGTGTGGGAACACAAGATATGCTGATACAGAATTTGATGAATTTTGAAGATATTTGTTTCCATTTTGAATATTTGTGTTTTTGATTGAAGCCTTTATCAAAGTATAAGTTTGTTGAACTGTGTGATTTTGACATCTTTGCAGATATGTCCAAGTAAGGAGGGTGTGCAGCCAGCAGAAGTGTCCCATGCTGCTTCAACCCCAGAAGTAGAAATGGTTGAGCCTCATTGTGCACTCAGCAGTCCAAAAGAGGTATGCTTGTAAACAGCACTTGACACAGTACTGATACTGTGTGTTTCATAGTTTTGAAGTAGGTTAATAAATGGAGTTAGCAGATATTTAGTTGTATTCTAGTTTCAGTCAGAATAGCTAGACATTTAGAAGTGATGTGTCTTGAACGCTAATCATCATGGATCACAGGCAACACATTAGAAGCTCAGTTTTGATTTTAATTTTGGCAGAATTCCACTGAATTATTGGACATTTACGATGTCCCCACAATGCACTTTAATACTGTATTGTCCAATTTTTGTGTGAAGTCCAAGTAAAAGAATCACAGATGAAGTCCCCATAAGGGCCCACATCAAGTGTGTGAAGTGTCCCCAGTAAGCATGTTTGCACTAGTGTGTGGGAACACAAGATATGCTGATACAGAATTTGATGAATTTTGAAGATATTTGTTTCCATTTTGAATATTTGTGTTTTTGATTGAAGCCTTTATCAAAGTATAAGTTTGTTGAACTGTGTGATTTTGACATCTTTGCAGATATGTCCAAGTAAGGAGGGTGTGCAGCCAGCAGAAGTGTCCCATGCTGCTTCAACCCCAGAAGTAGAAATGGTTGAGCCTGAGTGTGCACTCAGCAGTCCAAAAGAGGTATGCTTGTAAACAGCACTTGACACAGTACTGATACTGTGTGTTTCATAGCAGATATTTAGTTGTATTCTAGTTTCAGTCAGAATACCTAGATATTTAGAGGTGATGTGTCTTGAACGCTAATCATCATGGATCACAGGCAACACATTAGAAGCTCAGTTTTGATTTTAATTTTGGCAGAATTCCACTGAATTATTGGACATTTACGATGTCCCCACAATGCACTTTAATACTGTATAATCCAATTTTAGTGTGAAGTCCAAGTAAAAGAATCACAGATGAAGTCCCCATAAGGGCCCACATCAAGTGTGTGAAGTGTCCCCAGTAAGCATGTTTGCAGTAGTGTGTGGGAGCACAAGATATGCTGATACAGAATTTGATGAATTTTGAAGATATTTGTTTCCATTTTGAATATTTGTGTTTTTCATTGAAGCCTTTATCAAAGTATAAGTTTGTTGAAATGTTAGATTTTGACATTTTTGCAGATATGTCCAAGTAAGGAGGTTGTGCAGCCTTCAGAAATATCCTATGCTGCTTCAACCTCAGAAGTAGAAATAGTTGAGCCTGCATGTGCACCCAGCAGTCCACAAGAGGTATGATTCTATTCAGTACTTGACACAGTACTACAGTGTTTCATTTGAAGTAGGTTAATAAATGGAGTTAGAAGATATTTAGTTGTAATCTATTTTCAGTCAGAATAGCCAGCAGTGCTTGGGGAATCTTCTGGCTTCTTTTCCATTACACCTTCTTCTAGAGGTAGGTTCTTAGGACCAGGCACCTAGTTTTGTCCTCCCTCCTCTCTTAAATCTATAGCTACATTGGGGCATTGCCTATCTGGCATGTGCTTAAAATGTTGACCTGAATCCCTGTGAGACTGAATAGAATAGTTTTAGTTATGATTTTATATATAGCACAACTAGTAGAGAACACTGTTTCATCTAGTGAAGATGAGGAAATCATTCCAAAACAAAAGAAATCCAGGTCACAATCTACAGATTGTGAAGAGGCCATTGACCAAGTCTGTTCTGTTAAGGCCACTTGAAAAGGTTAATTATTTAAGTATTAAATTCATAAAACTCAGCTAAACACTTACAAAAGTGTGTGCTTTCACCACAAATGATCTCAGAAGTTGACAGAGGAGACATTGTGATCCTGAGTAAGAAGGATTTACTTGCTATGTAAAAGAAATGTTTGTTATTTAAATGAATCCACGATAACATATTTGTACTTGGACTTGTTCATAGCCTTGATTGATTCATTTTTCTTTTCATTTGTAACAGGTAAGGTTAGAAGAACACCATGGCAGCAATCAGAGGTTGAAGCTGATGCAGTTCATGCACTCTTGCATTGTGCCTGCCAAGACAGATTGTGAGAGGTGCCTGAGGTCTGATCCAGAGGCTCTCAAGAACCGAACCTGGCAGAATGTGACATTTTATGTTCACAACAGCCTACAAAAAAAAGTGTTGTCTAAATATTAAATATATAGACTGGATGTGTAGCTTTGTTTCAAAAAACAATTTTGCACAATTTGGGTCTGGTCTACTGTTATTGTAGCAATTTCATTAGCAGTGGCTCAATTAAAATGTTCAGTGAGCAATTCGGTTTGATTTCTTGGTTATTGAAAACATTTAATTTAAGAGGAGAAATTTGTAAATATGAAGGTAACTTTAATGTTATGCTTTCTAAAATAACACGTGCACACAACTGTCTACACATCCAATTAATGAAATGACCCACCCTACACAAACCTACTGTGCATGTTTAGGTCACATGTTTTCACCTATTCTTGTTTAAAATGTTTTGAAACCTTTTAAAGCATAAGTAAGTGGTCAGTGCAATAATCTGAGCACTAATACTTATTAGGTCCCCAGAAGTCAAATTAAGAATTGTGTGAACTATGCAAATTATATGTAAAATAGGTTCCCGATTATGCAAATTCAGTGTTTTCCGGATGTCCCCAGAAAACATGTTTAGAACATCTGTCATCACAAAAGTTTAGAATTGTGAGTATTCGAAGGCGTGTATGAGCTCTCTGTGTAAAGGCAAATTTACCTGATTTTTTTCAGACCTCCAGCTCTTTTAGAAAGGGTAGTCCCCACAAGTCATGGTTAAAAAGTTCGTCCCCTAAAAGCATGAAAACCCGTATGTGTGTGTGTGTGTGTGTGTGTGTGTGTGTGTGTGTGTGTGTGTGTGTGACATACAACAACAGCCTTCTCTTCTCCCTCTGTCTATTTACAATAATCTTGGTTAATTTATGGTAAAGAAAAATATCTTCTATGGCGGCTGTAGCATTAAGCATAAGCCTTAGCATTGGTGTCCTTCGTAAAGGATTTTACTTAAATAATGAAATAACAAAGGGTTTATTTTGAAATATTCTTCCTCCAGACTCGCTCTTCTCTAGTGTCCACTTCTTTCTCTGTATTTCATTGCTTTGATGGTTTTCTGTCACTCATCTCGAGCGCTTTATCTAAACTAAGTCTCTCTTTTGCTCAATTTCTTTAATAATGTACTTGAGTGATGCTAATGAATGGTTCTTGCGCTCCTCCTCAGTCTCTCCCCCTCCATTCCCTTTTTTCTCTCCATCTCTCCATCTGCCTGCTTGATCTGTGTGAGGCCGCAGAGAGAGATTTTTCTACTTCAGTTATGAAACCCCCTCAGGGTAATTCTGAAGAAAAACTCGGATGACTTTCCTCATTTCTGCCGGCCTGACGATGTGATGGATGGAAATGTTTAAAAGGCTTGACTATTTTTGTTGGACTGTGGATCTCAGTGTCTCTCAGTTAGCAGTCAGGAGTGTTTGGGTAACAGCGGAGATGATGCAAAGGAAGAGAGTGTGTGGGTGAAACTATTTAGATAGGAAGGAGTATGTGTGTGTTGTGCATACAAACTCCTATGCTTGCATATGTGCTGTAAGTGATGTTTGGTGTGAAGAGGAGGTCAGTGTGATGTTCTGCACAGCCATGACCAGTTGCACTCTGAGTCAGCTCCCCTGTGTTGGGAGTAGGAGACAAAATAATCATTTTCTCCACTGGAAAATGTTTTATTAATCATTTTTAATGAGCTCTGAATTTATTGGTTGATACCAATCATGCATCCAATGATCAAAAGAATTTCGTATTTGGATGTTGGATATCAGGTTTTTTTTCTGGGTTTTGGAATATTTGCCAGACAAAATCAGCAATTTGTAGACTTCACTTCAATGGTTTTCACTATGAAAATGAGTTTTTAGATTAATCAATATAAAATTAGCCACTAGTTTGTTTTACAAGAAGACTGCACAGTTCACCTTTAACCCTGTCTTTCTAAAGATTATTAGAAGATGTCATACCCTTCTTCATGTTTTCCCCATAGAAAACTCTTAAATTACGCTTGCACCCAACTTTTAGTTTTAGAACATTTTTCGCTGTCAACACCGCTGTGAGAGTTTTTGTTCTTGACCCCTACTGTTTCGAAGCTTCACTATGCCAGCTAAGATAACTCGCCCATTAAAGACAGCCTGGATACTCTTACACTTATACACTTATTCTGGTTCTGCTAATTGTTTAGCTCCTCCAGTCTTCCTATACCGTGCTCCTTTGCCAACTACTAATCTTATCCTCCATTTTTATCCCCCCTGCATTACTATCCTTGATCCTTGCCACCTTGTTTTCATCCCCATGCATCCCTGCTATCCCTCCCTCATTCTCTCTTCCCTCCTTTCATCCTCTAAGCTGGTGCAGATGCTGATGCCAGGTGTTCGTTGTGTTGATCTAGTTAGCTAGACAGTTAGATGGTCAGATAATCAAGACTTATGCTCCACTTCCTATTCTGTCAAGGCTGTCTCCTATCCCCAAGCTTTGACACACATGCAGTCACACTGTCTCAGTGATTGGTACATAATCATGCTTGCACAGTCAAATAGTTATGAGGAATGTGGCTGGTAAAAGGGTTTTGTGACCCCAGTTCTTTGTGAAAGGACCAACTGCTCATTAATTGGTACAGTGTAACACAAGCAGACAAAAGATGTCCTGTTCCATTTCTGACCTTTGAACTCAGTTTACGACATCTGCGGAGGATGAAGGGGAATTACTAGTGATTCTCTTCAGGGCAAGAGAAAGGAGATTTGATGATTTTTGACTGAACATCACCATGAAGGCAGAGAGAAAGGACTGTGGGAAATGAAAAATGAGAGGAAGAAAGACGGGCTCATACACATCCGTGTAAGGAAAACACTGGGAGTGTTTTGGTGTCAATGGAGAAGATAGGGGAAGAGTGACAGAGCCTGTAGAGGAAATGATACTGACGAGATTTAACATGGGAGGAGTAGACGAATTGTTTTCATGTGTGAGGAGAAGAAACGGAGAAGAAGCAGAGGAGGCAGGGTTATCAAAGCCCTTGAACTCAATTTCCCAGAGCAGAATAAGATATAGCTGGAGAGAGGACAGGGAGGTATAGGAGAGTGCTAAATGTGGACAATGTATGAGCACTTGAGACATAGGGTTTATAAATGAGTTTTAGTCATATGACCTCAAATCATTATACCACCAGGAACCTGCAAACTTTCCCTCTCCTGCAGCCTTGAACATCTCATAGTGTTTTTCTAGTCCACTGCTTTTTATTAACTGTGTCTGAATTGAATTTTCCACTGTATCAGTAAAAAACATAAATGAAATATGAGCTTAGTTAATATGAGATGCTGCAGATCAGTAACATGTCAGCAGAACCTTATCTGACATTTGTACTTGGAACTTTTTGAACCTCATGACCTTGTCGGGGCTCGTCCTCCCTGCGTGGCACTGAGCCAGGACAGTGAGGTGTTATTTGCTCTGAATAGACGGTGGGAGTGTGAGAAAAAAGGTTCGCTCACCTAAAAATGGATAGGGCTGAAGATACAGTTTCCCTAACTCAGCTCTGTCCCACAGCAGGATGCTTGTGTGTATTTGACTAGCGATGCACATATTCTTTCTTTATTTCTGTTTATCTGCTTCAGCAAGGCAGAAAGGACAAGCAGGCTACTGCCACTGTAGTATTGTGTCTGCCACAAGCAGTGTGTGCATATTTTAATGCATATAAAACGTCACATTTCTTTAAAGTAAACTGGCACTACATTACCATATTCTGTATCAGAAATAGACAAACATAAAGGACATTTTGTGGAAAAAAGGGAGTATTTCAACCTTAAGGCTCCAGGGAGTCATTGGCCCATCCAAAAAATAGTTCCAGTACGTAACTCAAGGAAGACCAGAACTTGTCATTTTTGTATTCTTGGTTTTGTACTAATTAAACAAACGACTACGGAATTTGTGAGTTTTAAAAGTGCTGGGTTTTTAACTTCAGACAGAACCAGTTTATCTTTTCTCCCATTAGTTCTGGCGTTTGTGCTAAGCTAGGCTAATAGCTAGCTTTTCTATCTCCAAGAAACTGTATTTTAATTGACATTTTAGGTCTACTCTGTCCTTAGTGGCTCCCAAAGGAGATTAACCCCTTTTTAGACCTGCTCACTGTCTCTTTGGTCTTGTCCCTTTGGCAACCAGGACATAGACAAATAATGCCACTGCTTGAACATGATCCATTTAAAAATAAAACACATCCCTATAACGTGGGATGTGTGAGAATATATTGGGTTAGTAGCAAAAGTGCTGCTAATGGTGTTTTTGACCAGACTCATTTTTATGTATCTAGAGTCATCTAATTCTTCAGTGTCCCTCTGCTCTCCATTATCAGGCTGCTGCTGACTTTGCCAAGGCCCACCTGCCAGAGGCTCTCCGCCAGCAACTACTGGCCTATGAACGGGAGAAAGAGCGAGATAGAGAAAAAGACAAGGAGAAAGACGAAAAAAGGGAGCGGGGTGGCCACTCCTATCCTTCCATCCTGGAGCAGCAGATCCTGACTCTGGACAGAGAAATGCTGGACAAGCTGTCTGCCACATACAACGAAGCAGGTTTGTGTTTATTTGTCAATTAAAACACCTCAACAGCAGGGAAAGTACAATGAAACTGTCAAAACGTGCATACAGAACTACATAAATAATGTTTTGCATCTATGTGAAAATGAATGGATATTTTGGCATGCATGGTCGTTTCCTGTAATGGCTTTGTTCATCTAGATGTTACACTGGTTCAGTATTTAGTAATGATCTAAATGTGTGCAAGTAATATTACTGGAGACACAATAGGAAAGCCCTAGTTTGTTTGTGGCAGTGTTTCAGAACGTCTTCTGTAATGCTGCATGCAAACTATTATTTTCTACTCCACTGTTTCACTTGACTGTTGTTGAATAGTGACTGTCAGCAGCCCTGGGCCTTGCTTATTCAGCTGTTTAAATACAAGCTGATCTTCACAAGGCTTGTAGTAATTATCTCTGGAGGGAGGCAGGCATGGAGGGGTGACGCAAGAGAGAGAAAGTGATGGATTGAAAGAGGAAGGAGAAGGGTCATAGGGAAGGATGCGTGTCTGGGAGGAGGACATTTGGCTGGTGGGAGTTGTACAGTACAGAGGAACGGGAGGCCTGTCCAGAGCGAGGGTAAGGGAAAAACGGGAAAGGGACAAACACAGTGGCACATTCAAAGTGAGGAGTGAGGAGGATCATAACATAGATACAAAGAGTGATGAAAACACCTGATCTGCATGAACCAAAACACAGGGTGATGAGAGAGGGCAAAGAGGCAAAATCTTAGGGGGAAAGAAGGCACAGACCAAATAGTCCCACAGGAGAACAGATGGGCTTTTTCTCAAGCATGTTTGACTTTGTTCTAGATTCTATCATACTGTGTTTTTAAGATTACGGCAAGGGTATGTTAACTGTAGGTTCTGTAGACATCAGAGAGGCAGTAACACTAAGGGGAGTAATGAACTTATGTTCATCTGTACAACAGGGAGAAAATGTATAAAAAGAGAGTAGGCATACAGTGGCAAGAAAGGTATGGGAACCTTTTCAAATGTGGTTTTCTGCATTGATTTGTCTTAAAACACGATCTGATCTTCATCATCAAGTCAACAACAAATATCATTTGCCCACCCCACCACTCCTTGGTAAAGTAGCCACAGTCCCAAAGTGTCTCTATATGTAGATTGTTTGTCTAACTGTAGACTGACAAATTTCTGATGTCTTTAAAACACTTTGTAACCCTTTCCAGCTTTATGTAAATCAACAATTCTTGATTGTAGGTCCTCTGAAAGCTTAGTTTGGCCAGGCATGGCTCACATATGCGTATTCTTCTCATGCAGAGTGGTTTATGGAGTAACTTATCACTAAGGAGATATCAAGCCCTGTCATACACTAAAGGGGAAATTCTTGTTTCATATAACCTAAGGTTCCTACTTTCAGATGGTAAAAACGTTACACATCTAGTTCATACTTCACCAACTTCTGCTATTTTTGTTTGTTTGTTTCGAGTATCTGGGGGCGTACAGTCATTGCCTGCATTAGAGAGTTTACAGTAGAAATTATGGGAGAGGACACTGTTTATGCAACAAAAGTTAATGGTTCATTGTTGACATCCTAACTGCCAGATCAACAGTACTTTTAAAGTGAAGTGTTTTAGATAATGTGTCAACTTTCAGTTTGTCTTCTCGTTTGACTGCTTCGGTCTCTTGCCCCATCTGAGTTCCCAGATCTCACTAATTACTTTGGCAAGTTCATTGTTATCACAGCTAGCAAAAACAATCACTTAACTGCAAAAAGAACAACAAAAAAGAAGAAGTTCCTACTTTACACAGGAATTCTCCATACGAGAAGAGACAAATTGAAAGAGAAGCTTATAATTAGAGCAGACGTCTGACCAGTTTGTAGCCGAAATGAAAAGCTGACATATGACTCACAGTGTTAGTCAGTGAGGGGGTCGTCGATATGAATGGGCCAGAAGACCTCACAGCCGCATTAGAGCAACAGTTCTCAACGTGATACACTTTTTGTTGTGAAGGAGGAGAATTAAAATCTTCAGAGCTGGAGCGTCAAGCCTGACGACGTCAGCTGATTGTTAACTCTTAGAAAGGGTTGATATGCAGCAGTTACCTTTTGTTGTGCTCACTTGCCACCGACCTCTTTATCCTCGTTTATCCTTATCCTCTCCTCTGTCGCCGCTTCCCCAGTTGCAGATAAACATCAGTTTTCTGATCGATGTTGCTGATTCCTCCATTTCTATTTTTAAACTCCATGACCTGTTGCTCCAGAGATTCTCACATCGGCCCCACCTTTTTTTTTTAATCTTTTTGTTATCCATCTAGATTTCTGTCATCTTTTTTTTTCGGACAACACAACAACAAGGACTGGCACTGAGCTCATATCTTATAGAAAAACTTACACTCAATCTCCGTTATAATGAATAGACTGCTGGGTTGTCTAGTTCACTGCATGAGACAGTCAGGGATGGAATCTGCTGCAGTATTTGTCCTAGCTTTCTAGTCAGCGTCTCAGGAGGCATCTTGTGCTCAGGTAATTGTTGTCCCTGCATCGGATTCAACAATCACGTCATTTAGGATGTACAGCTCTTTGCTTTCCTTAGCAATTGAGGTCTAAATTGAGCTTGCAGGAAAGAAAGAGAAAGAGTGGAGGAATATAGATACTTTCTCAATAGAGTCCTTGGAACAACAGCGTATCAGATTTATCCTGCTGTTCCTTCATCCCTCTGTTGTTGATCAGCAAACAAAAGCTAGAAAGATAGGAGACATAGGACTTTGATGGAATGCCCAGGAGCTTAGAGACTGTTATGGAAACAGTCTCCTTAATGCGGCGTGCTTACCTTTATGTAGCTGTGTAACATGCCTTTGAGTCTGCACGTCTGCACCAACACAAGCACACACAAGTGTCCGGCAGCCAAATAATGGATAGTTATGTTTGCAAGTAGCAAAGGAGAGACCATGCTGATATTTTGTACGTGTTATCTTGCATAAAGAGGTATGTCTTACAAAAGCTTAGAACGGTTAAGGTTAGGACATTTTTGAGATTAGAGGAGGTTCTTGCTATTTTTGGGCAAGAACTTTTTTTCCACCTTCATTCATTTTTGAAAGGTGAAAAATCAAACAAATTGAAAATCATGAATTCTACATACTGAAGATTTTCACTGCTTTATTAAGTGGTTTGTGCATAGAGACTAAGCCCTCACTGTATTAAAATGGCATCATTTCAATATCAAACTGGCAAAAGGATGAACTGCTACAAACCTAGAAATTACAGTACTTATTTATATATTCTGTTCATTTACTTACGTTATGTACTAGTGTTTTTTGCTTTTTTAAACTGTCATTTGTTTTCTGTCATTTGTCGCTCCAATGTTTCTAATCTTTGTTTTTTCTCTGTGAAGTGTCTGGCTACTTTTAATAAGCACCATACAGTACATTCCATCTCCTCTTAACTAAATGTTTGCTCACTCCGAGTATGTTTGCAGGAGTATGCTCAAAGTCAGTTTCTTCCTCCAGCATTTCTCTTACAACCCCAGTTCTGTAGACAAACTGGGATCAGACTTTTCTTTCTGGTCTTCTTTCCTTTATTCTAATATATTTTGTCTTTTACCCCATTGATTTGACAGCAGTTATCAGATCTAAAGTCTTGTGAATTAACCAAGTAGTCAAAAGAAGACAAAACTCAATATTCTAATTCTGTGATGCTGAATCAGTGATTTATTGACTTTTTTTTTCCTTGAGTAGATTTTCCTAAACTAAAACTGATCTGTTGTTTATTTGTTCGTGTTGCTCTGTGGTTAAAGAATAGGTTCCAGTGAAGCATTTTTAGACAGCTGGTGTACCCAGCTGTCAAATAAAGGATGTGGGTGTATAGCTGTACAATAAAAAGATCAGAAAGTGTTGTTTCTGATCCTACTGAAACTGAATCTAGCATCAGATCAGGACACACTGTATTCTGGGTGTTGCTTTACAATAACAGTGCCCTGCAGCCATAAGCTGTTGGCAAGACCTTTCTATCTGTAGGTTTACAGCCTGTTTAACATTTGTTTCCTGGAATAAAGCATATAAAACATATTTTGTGGCATGTTTAACAAGCTTTAAAATGTGTTTATAATAAAACAATTCTTGATTGTAGGGCTTTTGGCAGGTGACTATTACATTTCCAATGCCTGAGTTTCCGACCTCACTGAGGACCCTTTGTAAAGCAGTTCCTGTCTCTGCATGACTAAAGGGCCATTAAATAGCTGACAAAAAAAACATGAAGATGGTGATAGCACTAAATTATCTCTAGTGTCAGATCTCACAATTTTGGTGTTGGATTTAAAAGTGCCCTAACTGTGTGACCTCCACATGAAAAACCCTGTTTCATTTTGGATTTGTGTATTTAAAGTTGCTAAAAAAGACTCACTGCGCTGCACTGCAAGGTTTTTCTCCACCTACTTGGTTGTGTGGATGTGTAAACAGGAAGCAAATCTCATTTAGGGCAAAACGGCTGAGGCTTGCCCTTCATGTTTTCTTTTTTTTTTTTTTTTTTTTGATAGGAAGGAATGAATAGGGGAAAAAAACTATATATTATAGAAGGCAAAGATTGTCTAAAGCATAATAGTGATACAGTATGCAGAAAAAAAATAGATGCACAGACTTTATAAAGTGCTTCAAAATTATGCACATGCTAAAGATAGTATCACTGTAAATGTTAAGAGCGCAAGTCCAGGGAGGATGGGAGCATTTATGCAGAACAAAAATCAACATTGTGGGTGGACTAATAAGCAGGTGGTGTTTCTCAGAAATGCTTTGAAGCAGACAACGAGCTGGGATGAGCAGGGTGGTGACAGTCCGGTCCTCACATTGTTCACCTAAATGCCAAGCAGCTCAGTTAGGGAACCCATGGGGTTTAGATTGGTGCTATATGGACACTTATACTCTACAATTATATACCATAATTACTGAGAGCACCGCCTGACTTTGAGAGAGTGAATCAGCGTTATGACAGAACATGGAGTGGGAGACTAACTGGGCCTGAGGTGTACTATAAATCTTGCTGTGGTGTTGTCAAGCTAAGCCAATTATTAGCATAAGCACAGGGTGTATTCAGACCATGTTGCCGTTTTAATAGAAAATGCTGAACATGTGCTTGGCATGGCTGGGCTAATTGAGGAAGGGTGTGCTAACAAGGCTCCTCAGTCCATTATCTCTATTACCAAGAGAGCTAGATAAGGATAATTAGCTGGACAGTGTGGCACAGTGCAGCAGCAGCTATAGGCACGAACAGCAGGGATGCATGAAATGATGAAACAAATGGAAATGGATTTTTAAACAAGTTGTGTAAAAGCTTTAGTATGTCGCTTACAGTTAGGTGGCATCAGTATTCACTTCCTTTATCTTAGCCTTGCTTCCAGCTGATGATGTTTCTCATGGTTATTTTCTGTCTCCTTGTTTGTCTAATTTTGTGTTTATCATTTCTTTCACCATAAGCTATAAATGGGAATAATAAAATCATTGTCCCACCGATAAGAAATCAGTTCCTTCTCCTCCTCTAGCTCTCCACCCCTCCTTGTATGCTTGCTCTTTATTTCATCTGCATCCACCACTGCCTGTGTTAACACTCTCTCCCATTCAATTCCTCACATATCCACTGTGATTGACTGAACTGAGGTCTGTGCCATGGGGCAGGTTTATTTCACTGAGCTCAACAAACACCTGATACATAAGCTGTCAGTCAGTCAACATTGCACAGAGATGTGGAACTTTAAAGGAGAGTTTCAAAAGTTAGTAGGTCTGCATTTTTAAGGTTGCATTTACAAAAGCTTGGTTTTAGTGTTTCTGCTGTATGTCCCAATTTCATGCCTCCATCCCATCCCTGCCCAGCCTCTCTTATCTGTCCGGGTGGTCCAGGCCAGTAGGACCCCCCCCCACCCCTTCTTACTTGTGTCCCTTGTCTTTCTCTCTCTCTCTCTCCAGTTTTGTCTTTTCTCTGTGTGAACAGATGGCCGACCAGGCAGATCTGTTCTTTCTCTACAGGACTTTGGATCTTGCACAATGAGCCTCTGAACTGAGTCCGGACTCTGCTCAGAGTCTGGACTGCGCTCTGCCTGGCTGAGCGGCTAAACAAAGGGAGGAAGGAGAAGGAGAAGAAAAGAAGGCGTTTTAAGGAGGGATACAAGAAAGAGAATTCACTTCAAAGAGTTTTTTGCTGTTTGCACATGGCTTCGTGTAATTCACTGTTGGTGCAGGAGGGATGTGTGTGCATTGGAAGCATAATGTGTCTTCACTCAGGTCGTCCATTGTAAAAATGTCTTTCTCCTTAGATCACACTATTGCTATTATTATTGTTAAGCAGAACTGTGTCATGGCAACACTAGATTTTTTTTTTTTTTTTTTTTTTACCTTTGGTCTCTGGACGGCTAGGTCTGGCTCACAGCTGACCCACATTCAAATATCTCTACAACTATTTAATGGATTCCACATTTTTTACATTCGTCCACAAACTTTTTCTCAATTCATTGAGCAGAAAATGTACTACAGAAATCCTGGAAGAAATTACACATGTAGGATCTGATCCAATTATGATTATCGTCTTCCTCTCTTCGCTTTCTGTTTCAGGAACTACGTGTCTGGTGGCCCTCCTGTCCGATAAGGAGCTGACGGTCGCCAACGTTGGAGACTCGCGCGGAGTTCTCTGCGATAAAGACGGCAATGCCATTCCTCTGTCGCACGACCACAAGCCTTACCAGCTCAAAGAGCGCAAGAGGATCAAGAAAGCTGGTGAGAAAACTGCTGCAGTCCAGGCCAACAGACTTTTCTACAGCTTGTGAGCAGGCGAACAAGGCTGAAAACTTGAGGGAACATCAAGACTCAGATTGTTGTCATAAAGCGTCAAATAAGTATTCCTATGATCAAAGCTGAGCAACGTTATCCAACATTTTTTCACTTGTGAAGTGTGTGTGTGTGTGTGTCTGTGTGTGTGTGTGTGTGTGTGTGTGTGTGTGTGTGTGTGTGTGTGTGTGTGCGCGCATGTGTGTGTGCATTCGCATGCTGAGGCTGACATCAAAACCCAGTGACTGATAACACCGTCTGTTTCTAAAGCAGCATGTTATCAAATGCAGCCAGACAGAGCACATTATTTAAGGTGTATTTGGAGGCATAACTCACCCTCCTACTCTATCTGCGTACTCTCTATGCTGTGGAGAGTTTCATGGCAGGTTGCCAGATTAGTCAGTATAATAGCCCACCATCTCCATCTAATGGTCTGAATGGGTACTGGAAAAACACTAAACTTTTTCACAGATTTAGTTGGCATACTCACTGTTTTCTTCATATTCATGTTACATGTGTGAGGAAGCTAAACTTTTAATACTGATTTACATTCATTACATTTGAATGTTCAGGAACATTGGTGGTATAATATCAGGTATTATCTCAGGTGTTTGTGCTTTGACTCCTCGTGATTAGACTTAGAAGTACAGAGTTGTACATAGAATAAACACAGTGCCGATAGTTTACAGGACTAGAAACGCTGAAATGCTGAAAGTTAATTTTAAATAAGTAATTATTTGATTTATTATTGTGTGAGGACAGCTACACTGATTGGCCACAACATTAGCACCGCCTGGTGGTAATGTTGTGGTGGACCAGGGGTTAGCATGGCCACATCCACACAAAGCTATGATGTGTGTTTTGACAGGTGCCAATATTTTATAGCCTGTAGTAGCCTGAACGTTCAACTTCAGAAGAAGAAATAGTCTCACTTATTGGGAACTCGGAAGGCATTCTGACCTACTATTAACATTTCCTATATAATCCCCTGCTCACAAATCAGTTGAAACCATAGAGGACACTCAGCTGTACAGATGTGACTTGAATTTTTTGCATCCCCCACCCTCATTTCCAATGGTTTTACCCTCTGACTTCCTCCTCAGGTGGTTTCATAAGTTTCAATGGCTCATGGCGTGTCCAGGGCATCTTGGCCATGTCGCGTTCTCTGGGCGATTACCCTCTGAAGAACCTCAATGTGGTCATTCCTGATCCCGACATCATGTCCTTCGACCTGAACAAGCTGCAGCCGGAGTTCATGATCCTGGCGTCCGATGGCCTGTGGGACACCTTCAGCAACGAGGAGGCGGTGCGCTTCATCAGGGAACGACTGGATGAGCCTCACTTCGGTGCCAAGAGCATTGTCCTCCAGTCCTTCTACCGTGGTTGTCCTGACAACATCACTGTCATGGTGGTCAAATTTAAAGGCAAAACCAGCGAGCAGTAGACGACCTGTGTACGACACAGAGTATGTTACGTTTGAATACAAGTAACAATAGGCTTAAAGCGAAAGGTTTAAAGCCCAAGCCCACAACTCTCTGAGCAAGAGACAATTTCTATCACAGATAGTTACAGTCGATGGTCGTCCAGTGCATCAAAACACATCCTGTCCCTCCTCCTTTACTTGTACTGCTGTAAACTCGACTCTCGTAAGAACATGTCTTTGATTAAGGCTTAGCCATATCTTTTTAAGATACCGTAATACAAGCTGGGTCACTGTTATGCAAATAAACATAGCTTTGTAAACATAGCAGCTGTGCAGCTGTGGGGACACCAATGAGTCCGCACACATCTGTGTGTGTGTGTGTGTGTGAGTGAGTGTGTGTGTGTGTGAGTGTGAGCAAGCAGTTGAGTGGAGTTACAGATGTCTTGATTAAACTGCACACAAGTCTCACATTAACAACATGTTCATTGTCTAGCTAGTAGTGACAAATGACAGCACGGAGATTCACTTAAATATGACGTCTTTCACTCTGTCTGTCTGACCACTAATTTTATACTTTTACTTCCCTAACTCTGTGTTTCCACATTGTATGATTGTATTGACGACTACCAAGTGACTGCACTGACAACTTTGTCGTTTAACATGTTGGCAGATAACCTTTTTTCTTCTTTCTTTCTGGGTCTAACACGTCACTAGTGCAAATCGCTAACATGAATTTATTCCCTTTAGCCACTGCTTGTTCATATATCACCAATCATATTGTACAGCAATACAACCGATCACATAGTCTTAGTTCTCACATAGTTTGCCCCATTTGATAAGTTTAATTGTTGAATTTGTCAGTGCGTTGTCAATAATCGCTGTTAGTTTTTGTGCCAATAGAGTTTTGTGTTTGTCTTGATGAGCTTTCACAACTTTTAAAGCTGAGACTCTGGTTGGATTTGTTCTACTTTTCTGTTCGGCCCCAACTCACTAGGACACCTGTAACTACTGATGATGTAATAAATGTTGGATGATTTTGTAATGAAATGTCCTTTTTAAAGTAATGCATTTTCAGAAAGTAGAGACATTTTATTAATATGACACGACTCTAACTGGTAATTGTTAATTTATTTAAACATTGTAAAAAAAGTCCATTAGATATCACATTTTACATAACAACGTAATAGTTCATCTAAATTTGGTAATAAGAATAGAACTTGTCATGTTCGATTTGAAACCCTTTTAAATAAACTTGCCTTCATTGACATGCTATTCCGTTGTCTGACATTTCTTACATTATCATTTACTACAATCTACATCAGACAGAAATATACTTCAATATACTGTAAATGACAATTTGCTGTTAACTTTCCTGCATTACTACCTGGTCCAGTCTGTTAATTTCTGATCTCTATTTCCCAGAACCATAACTCAAGATGTAACAAGCCTTTGAATGAAACTCATTATTGTTGCCTTACTTTTTTTTTTTAAGCTGTTCAATTCCTGTTATGAAGTCTGCTGCCAAAACTACTTGTTAGTTTTTAAATGAAATGCAGTCGATCGTACGGCAGTTACAAACCTTGTTAACTCACATGTACAATAGCATTGTTGAAAGAATGTCTCCAGGATGAATGTACATACTGTCCTCATGTTAGTCCTCCCCTCCACTGTTTATACAGCCATCAAGAAAGCAATGCGCCTGTTCCTGGATTGTTTAACTTCAGAGACATATATATATATATATATATATATATATATATATATATTTACCAGATGATGCTGTTTGTTTGTGCTTTTTCATTTTAATAATGTACATTACCGAATGTTTATGTGGCATTTGTACTTGTTTTTGTTGACTTTAATAAACTGTAAAAAAAATAAATAAATACATTTTAAGATGTAAATCAAAAAGGTAACATTAAAATGAGAGCTCATGATATCCTTTCCTGTGTGGTTTTTCCTCTAAATACATATCAAGACAATCAAAACATCAACATTATATTATGAGAGTTTGCTATTTGGCCAAAAAGGGCACTGTCATAGATTAGTTTTCTTATTTAAAAAAACAAAACAAAAAAGAGCAGTGCAACATGTAAATCCTTGACTTCTGTCTGTCTGTCCGTACCACCTGCTGGGTGATTGGAACCATTAAATCAGTCCTGCTATGTCAGGTCTGGACTACACTGAAAATGTTTTCTGCTGACATAATTCTTTAACAAAGTTTAATTAATTTTAATTAGATAAAGATTTAATTATGTGAAACTATTGAATCAGACCTCGGCCAGAATGAGGAATTAGATTTAAACACCATTGTATTTAAAGATACATTGTAACTATAGATGTATTGTTGTTGGGCCATTTCAAAAATGGTAACAAAAACTCAAATCTGTAATATGTTTATTTGCTTCAACCTTTATTTATCTGATAAAAGCACAAAGAAAAGTGTTTCATTGACCAACTTAATTATGTTTTCTAAGTATAAGGACATTTAGAGTTTGGTGGCTGCAACATTCATATTTTCATTTATTCATAGTTCGGAAAATAGTTTCTATGTTTTAAATTGGATTTTGTAGCCCTACCTTAGTGCAATAGTGTTGGAGTGCTATACAACAATAACACAAAAGATGTTTTATGTGTTAATTTGTTAGGGTTTCTGGATAATTCACCTTCGGCTTACTGATCGGTCTAAAGATAAACTACATTTATCCATCAGTCAAGGCCACCAAATTCGCTTTTGATGTCACTGGACATCCATCTTGAAGAAACACAACCTTCCCATTAAAACCATAGATGGGCTTCCTGGTTGCTTGTGTGTATGATGGTCTGGGAGCAGGTGTGATGTGACTCCACTAACTGCACTGTGGTAACCAGAGAACATTTCTCCCCACTTAGTTGCATGGTCACTTCAGATATAAATAGCTTTACTGAAAGCTACGCAAAGGACTGAAGGAATCACAACAGAAGGGAGGGCTCATTCCTCTTGTGTGTACATAAAGTGCACTGATTGCCGACAGTCTCCATAAGAGACCAGACACATTGAGCCTGCAGATAGACAGATAGGGAGAGTGTTTAGTTTATAACCTTACACAGGATATAGACACAAGCTGCGCTTTGAGGACATGGGCCTGCGCGGATCCAAGTCTAAGAAACAAGCACAGGTCTTGATTTTAGGTCTTGACGGATCAGGAAAGACCACCCTGCTCTACAAACTGAAGTACAACGAGAGCGTGGTGACCGTGCCAACTGTGGGCTTTAACATAGAGATGATGGACACAGACAGGAGCAGCCCAAGCCTGACGGTGTGGGACGTGGGGGGCCAGAAGAGGATGAGGCCCTACTGGAGGCATTACTATGCTGATACAGCCGGACTGATGTTTGTGGTGGACAGCTGGGATCAGAAGCGGCTAGACGAGGCACGCAGGGAGCTACATCGGGTAATTAAATCTAATTATTATTAATAGGAGTGGCACTTAAATGTTGGCATAGTGTATATACTCAAATCCGTCCATCTAAACACGCCATCTCCAATGCACTTTGCACATTCATGCAACCCCAGATCATCACACTCACTCCTTCATGTTTCACAGCTGGCACTATGCAGACACTGTAGTAGACCTGAACAGGCCTCTCCTGTCTTCAACTCATCTATGGCAAAGTGTTAACTGGCACTTTTGTGTGGTTTGTGAATCAGTAGAGCTTGGCTTCCTGCAATGTCCCTCACAGAGTCTGGTCACTGAAACACCAGTTTCCACAGATAACCTTTGTGCCACATGAGAAATATTTACCTTTCCCATTAAAGGTGGGCTCAATGGAAAACCAATGTCAAAACTGGGAAATGATCATTTTAGAGACATTGCACAGGAGAGTACAGACGTTTTTTCTCCATGTCATCAGCATTGTTACATTGTGGTAATTAAAGTTTCTCTTCTTAACTTGGTTTTTCTTCACCTCCAAGGTCCTGAGGAACGAGAGTCTCAAAGAAGTTCCTCTTGTGGTCCTCGCCAACAAACAGGACCTTCCAGAAGCTCTGAGCCCAGATGCTCTTTGTGTGAAGCTGGATTTGAGAAGAGTGTGTGAGGGCAGAGCCTGGTTCATCCAGCCCTGTTCAGCCACCACCGGGATGGGACTAGAGGAAGGTTTCAGGAGGATAGTCTATCTGATGAAGACTCCGCTGAAACAGACTCAAGAAGACATTAAGGACAAGATGAGGTCACAGTGCTTTAGTGTCACAGCAGTGAAACAATCTTGCTCTTCAGCAGAGGATGGCTGAAAATCTTTCCTGAACTTTGATTTTATGCCATGTGTGGGACTCCTTCTCACCGGCTGCTTCACAGCTTCACTGTGTCATCGGTATGATCAAATAAGAGGAGGCAGCAATAAGAAGGATGATATTAACACAGAGATTAGTGTTAATCTCTGTAGAAGAAAGAGCTTTTGCTAAATTATGAAGAAGACAAAGTGTCTTTGGACGGTGAAAGGATTCTTGGATCTTGAATGGTTTTAAGAAACCAGTGTTGCAAGTGGAAACATTTCAAATGTCAAACAGCACCTGGTCTACTGTATTTGTGTGACGCAAAGAAACTTTGATTTCCAATTGTACAACTTTGTATGCATTCACTTGTATTAATTTTAATATTGCAACATGAAACTTGATTTGTTATTTGGAAAGACACAGCCAGTGTTGTCTCTCATTATGTCAATAACATAACACACATTTATATGTAGAAGTCAATGTGCTGTTATTTGCTATTCTCTGTTCATTTGTCATCGTATCATCGTAAATGTTCCATTCATGCCGGTGTATGGTAGCTTGCTAAGCTAAGCTCTCAAAGTAGCTTCCCCAGCACTGAGAATCTGTAGGGGTGTCGGGGGCTTTTGGTATCAGTCCCATTCACACTTAAAAACAACACCTTGGAGGATCATCATGTCGATACTTGGGGGATTCATCCACCAGCCCCTACTGATTGCAGTCGGTTTCCCTATGAAACCAGACACACACTCAGAAGAAGGACGAGTGATGAGCTGCCATTTTAACATACAGACACAAACTGCTCTTTTAGGACTTGAGTATGACAGGATCCAAGTCTAAGAAACAAGCACAGGTTCTGATTTAGGTCAAGCATGATCAGGAAAGGCCACCCTGCTCTACAAAAGCATGCTGACCGTGCCGTTTCTTTATACTGGTAGTCTTTCCATACACTATGCATGTTTCTATTTTCTTCTGTTGTTTCATCCTAATGTATCTAATTCTGTTTCCACTCTTAAAATAAAAACGTGCTTCAAGCAGTGTCACGCATGCAGTGGTACTTACTACAGTAGCTGTGGAGTAACAGCTCAATGTGTGCATCTACAGGTTAGGTTACTTTCAGGCTAAGATGAACAACAAAGCAGCTAAACTGATAATGAAATAATGAAAATAACACTATGTAAACATGATTTTACAACTTATTACATTATATTATTTACATATTCTCTCCTTGGGTCTCCCCACCCCCAAAATGGTATCAGTCCCATCCAAACTCTAAACGATACCTCCTCCTCTATACTTAAGGGATCTATCCCCCCACCCCCTACTGTTAGCAGCATGCCTCCATAAGAAACCAGACACACACACACACACACACACAGGAACTCATCCCAAATTCGATATAGACACAGGCTACGCTTTGAGGACATGGGCGTGCGCGGATCCAAGTCTAAGAAACAAGCACAGGTCTTGATTCTAGGTCTTGACGGATCGGGAAAGACCACCCTGCTCTACAAACTGAAGTACAACGAGAGCGTGGTGACCGTGCCAACTGTGGGCTTCAACGTGGAGATGCTGGACACAGACAGGAGCAGCCCAAGCCTGACGGTGTGGGACGTGGGGGGCCAGAAGAGGATGAGGCCCTACTGGAGGCATTACTATGCTGATACAGCCGGACTGATGTTTGTGGTGGACAGCTGGGATCAGAAGCGGCTAGACGAGGCACGAGGGGAACTACATCAGGTAATTAAATCAAATTATTATTTATTATAACAGCAATATTTCTATGTAACAAGAACACGTGACTTCTAAAAGTCCAATTTAGTATGTCCCTCAACTCAAAAAGGTTGTTTTGGCTATTACTGCTTCACTTTCATGTTCACTATGTGTGATTTTACAGTTACACATAAGCTTATACCCTTCATTACAGCTAAAAATAACTTGGATAGGTGTGGACTCAATGTATTTATCAACACTTCTCCTATGGAGCCTCAGTGATTGTGTTTGAACATTTATGAATGACTGATAACATAGTAGAATATTTGTAATCATATTTAATGATACAACACTTGAATAATACGTGTGTATTTTTAAGCATAATTAACTCTTAATTATATATATAATACATTTAAAACTTGTTCTCCACCTCCAAGGTCCTGAGGAGCGAGAGTCTCAAAGAAGTTCCTCTTGTGGTCCTCGCCAACAAACAGGACCTTCCAGAAGCTCTGAGCCCAGATGCTCTTTGTGTGAAGCTGGATTTGAGAAGAGTGTGTGAGGGCAGAGCCTGGTTCATCCAGCCCTGTTCAGCCACCACCGGGATGGGACTAGAGGAAGGTTTCAGGAGGATAGTCTATCTGATGAAGACTCCACTGAAACAGGCTCAAGAGGACATTAAGGATAAGATGAGGTCAAACAGCTGGGGAAAAAGTTTGCTCTGCAGCACGTCACAAAAATCTTTCTGAACTTTGATTTTATACCATGTATGGGACTTCATCTCACCTGCCTGTGTGACTCAGCATACATAGCTTCGCTGTGTCATCGGTATGATCAAATAAGAGGAGGCAGCAATAAGAAGGATGATATTAACAAAGAGATTAGTGTTAATCTCTGTAGAAGAAAATACTTGAATTGAAAGAAAGCTGAATTGTGAAGAAGACAGAAGATTATGTGGAGAGCCATCTCACTATTTGTGCATTATCATTTAATCGACTAAAAACTAAATGTAATCTGCACTTACCTGAATAATGGACAGTAGAAAACCAAGTGGTATAGCTGAGTCAGCACAACAATCACTGATCATTGTTCTTCCAGGCTGTACCAATTATAGTGTGAGACAATGGTTCCCTACAGAGGAGCACATGGAGAGGAAAGGAGAAGTTACTCTGTGCCTCTGTGTAGTTGTAACTGGTGAATACCACAGTAATTATCAGTAATATTTTAGTTTTTATCATCCAGTTCTGGTTTAGCCTATCTACTATATAACACACACATATAATAACATGTATCAAGTGTAATAAGTGTATGTAGTGTGCAGCAGCCAAATGTTTCTAGGTCCAGCAACAGTTCTCAAACTCCAAGAACCCCTCTGTTGTTCTCTTGTGTAAATATACTTTATAAATACATATTCTCAATTCTCTGTCTCCAATATTGTTGTGTTTTCACACCATTTCACACCACCACCAGTTTTTAAAAGCTTATTAAGAAACTGCCATCACTATGCGTAACTAACTTTCTTCCAGCTCTTTCCTTTAAATATTTAGTTCCCTTTTTCTTTTTATTTGTTTGTGATTATTATACATTAACCCTTATTGTTCTTTTGGCCATTTTTGATTGCCATTTATGTTCTTAAGATATGTTTATATTTCTTTCTTAAGATGAGGAGAGGTCAATCATGTGGCTTCTTGACCTTGACTTGTCCCATCTGATTTATTCTGTTTGCCATGTTATTTTGAAAAATAACATCTTAATCTTCATCATTATCATCATAGTAGAGATCTGTCAACAGTGTATAAAAGCGTTATTGACAAACTAGTCGTTAAATGCAACTAAAGCAAAGTATCCCTTCAGTAAATCTACCTTAATGGACGTTATAATAATAGAGCTATTTAGAGAGATGTTCATGTTATGACTCTAGTTTGTGCTGCTGTTGAACTGTATGGTAATTAGAGGCATATCAAATATTTCATACGGGCTGCGAAGTAAAAACAAGACATCAAGACAAAGCAAAACATCAGCACAAACTACAGTCTACAAAATAAATGCACATAATGTAGCTAAGCATTAGAAATAGTGATCCAACATATGCAGCGGCTGCGTGTCGGTGTGTGTCGCGCTCTGCAGACGCACCAATAGCAGTGAGCGGGGTTTCCCCACCCTTCTTCTACGCCAGAGCGAGGCTGCCCTCCACCACCGGCATTCCCAGTATGCACCGCGGACAGCAGCAAAAAATAGTCCGCTAACGAAGGCTGAGAAAAGGGAACTAGAAAGGGGGCAGCTCACCAGCTAAATCCACGAGTTTTACTGTATCCAACGCAACCACAACTGCTAACATGGCCGACAACGAGAAACTGGACAACCAGCGGCTGAAGAATTTCAAGAATAAGGGCCGTGATTTGGAGGTAAAAGTTGTGCAGATCGGTGTCGAGGATCTCCTCGTTTCCTCGCCGCCGCCGCCGTGTTCGCGGCCAGCTTCGCCCGCTGGCTTCCCTGTGACGTCGTTTCTAATTTCCACCATCGTGAACTTCGCGCTCGGAGCCTCGGCCCCGGCCTCCACAGCTCACCACATTTAGGTCGCTGGCGTTGGCCGGTCGATGTCGCCTTGGCTTTCACGGGCTTCGTTGCGCCGTGAGGCGGCGGCGGCGGTTATAAAACATGTCAGAACAGCAAGTCAAGAGTTGTTGCATCCGCTGGATGTGCTCTGCTAGCTAACCTAGCAGCTAGCCAGGCCCACGGGGGACGTGCTAGCTTAACTGAAGCATATCACCCACCGCACTGCTTTAGCTCGGTGCGTTAGCTAGTGGACGTGTTAAACATTCAACTTAATATACCCCATACTTTTAGGTGGTGTTTGGGGGACGCTTGCTTGATTGGCAAGCGAACAGGAGCGCAGATTAACGTTATTTTGATGCTACAGCTAGCTGCCCTGCCTGCTAGCCTACTCGCAAGCTACCGTGAAGCTCGGTAGTTGGGGCTTGGTGGTGCTGGTGGCCGCAGTTCCACCCATCCCCCGTCTTTATCACCAAAAACAATGGCGGAAACCACTTAGCGTCTTAGCTGGCCGGTTACCTGGGTCTTTTAAAATAGTGGCGTAGTGTTAATTTTTCAATCCGTGCTTCACTAACGTCACTCATGCCTACAAAACAAGGTTAATGCGAGCGGCTAGATACACCGTCACATGACGGATGGATCAAAGCTACACGATGGCTAACGTGGAGCCACAAGTTCCCGGTTGGTTCACAGTAAGACCAACATGCCTCTGCCTCAATAATCTGAGCAGGACATGGGGTTTTCAGGCGGGCATGTGAAGAGGATATTCTCATACATCCTGTTTGACAAGTAGCTTCTAGAGAGAGTTAGGCCCCTAATCATGAGTTGTCTCGCTTAGCAACCTGTTAGTAAGCCCAACTATTTATCAGCACCATGGTTAAAGTCTGTCAGTAGTCAATACAAGGACTACACATAAACATCCATTCTGTGTTCACTAAAGCAATAACCTCCTGCTCATGAAGTACGTGTTAAGGCCTCTGCTCAGTGCACTTTTCTTGTAGTGTTGCAGGCTGAGAACAGTATTCCTGCAATAAATCTCCCTCTGTGAAAGCCGGGTTTCGTGCAAGCAGATGTTGTATGTGTAAAAAGGATTGTAGTTCAACTTCATGTTCATTTGAGAGAATCTAGTTTGTAGGAAGAGCTGTGTTTCTGATATTTTGTCCAGGTCAAATAAAGCAGTGTGAGTAGACGGAAGTATTGGAAACGTGATATATATCAAAATCTGTATCTCTCTAAAGCATTTTCAACCAAACCTGAACATCATAACTTTGATCAAGGTAGGATTTGTCGCAGTGTTGCCCTGGTTTTAGTTTGTGGGGTCTGACAAATTGGCAACAGAGTGAATTTCACCTCTTTACTTTGTACGTTTTTGTTGTAGCACACACAAATTTGTTTAAGCTGCATAAAATGGTATTACTGAAACATAAGCTGAGTCATAGTGGGTCAGACGGGTGTTAAGTGTGTTCGGGTGCTGTCATATGCCGAGTGTGGCCTGTTGACTTTATGCTTCAGGTATCATCTCTGACCACACACACTGGGTGCTGATCTCAGACGAATTTAACGTCATAGCTCAACATATTCTCTTGGGCAAAGGCAGTTTTGGATTGAAGTTATTTTATGTTAATATTCTTTCTCTTCCACAGACTATGAGAAGACAGAGGACAGAGGTAGTGGTGGAACTCAGAAAGGTAATCGCTTTGTGTTATATTTTGATATTAACACCATCACCCAGTGACTCTCAGTAACTTCAATTTTTGCAACCCGATTACATTCCAGCCTTTTATCTGCCGTTTCTACTGAAAGACAGTTTTCCTTATCAGCCAGGATTTCTGTGGGAATATGCATGACGTGTTATTTCTACTCCCTCCATCACAGAATAAAAGAGACGAGCACCTTTTGAAGAGAAGAAACGTGCCCCACGAGGACATCTGTGAGGACTCTGATGTCGATGGAGATTTCAAATCGGTACGTGTGTGTGTGTGTGTGTGTGTTCCTCTGAAAATGTGCCTGCTGCTGCTAGAAGATCAAGCAATTTTATGTCATAAGTGTAGTGTGTTGTGTGTAGGTCTAGTAAGGTCCTGCTGAAGAAGTAGGAACGACAGCTTGGCACATACAGTCTGCTGTCTGCTGCTCTCATGCTTGTCCAGTGTTTTTTTTCCCCCACTTTAGGTTTGTATCACTGGTTTATGACATGCTGACATTTTACCAATGTGATGGGCTCTACTTGGTCAATGCCAGTTGGGTGGGGCACAAGTGTGAACAAACATTGAGTTTGTTTTTCTTTGTGCTGGTTGCTGTGTCTGAAGTCGGACACATACTTATTTTACAACTTCCTTAGTAGACAAGGTACAGTGCACCGACCATAACCTTTCCTTGTCATTAGTGGGCCTTTGGAACACAGTATTCCTAGGATTGTTTAAGAAGGAGAAGTCAAGAAAATAAAGTGGGTAACCAGGAACAAATAAACTGATATTATGGTCAATATATTGTTCAGGCCCTTCATTTTATGTCGAACCTCAGTTGCTGCAGAAGCTTTAAGCTTAAAAGTAAATGTCTCTTGGCTGTTTCTTAATTTCTGCAGTGGTTGGCACACATGAGACCTGCACACTTTAGAGTGTCACCAAAAATGAATCGGTCAAGAGTCCCACCGATACTGACCCACCATAACATCTCTGGTCTTGTTGGCATTGTTGGAATAAAAATGTACATGCAGACATTCAGCCACACTAACTGCCTTGTGGTGTTGAGAGGACTGACTCCAAATGGGCTGCTTAGCAATATATCAACAACGACATGCTCCTCTGACTCACAGCATGACATTAGAGAGGCTTCTGTGGAAAAGTGTGCTAGTTTAAATACTTAAAGCAGTAACCACTGCGGGGCTGTTTTCATTTGGTTTAGAATAACACACTGATTGTGTTGCCTTGAGGATATTATCATTTTATTCAGTGTTTCACCCATTTTGTGGTCGGCTCTTTGAATATGGATAATTGGAGCCTCTGAGCATTTTGACTAACAGCCTTTTCTGATATGCTCCCAGTGTCCCCCAGCTTTCTTTTAAATTTCTTCATTTGTCATCAACACTGTTTAATCTTCTCCCACAGCCATGGAATGTAAATACACAGATTGTTTTAACTTTTGTTGAGAGTCTATGTCCAGCCTTTTTTTGAGGTTTCGCTGGTAATGTTTTTTTTTTTTTTCTCTCAAATAAATTTATGTAATTGAAAGTGATACTCAGGGCGCCTACCATAGGCAGCCCACGCTGGGGTCTGAATGCCTTTTTAGACGGTCATGAAGTGAGCATGCCAGTTGGCAGTTGATGTTGAATGCTGGCCTGCATGTCCACCTTCCTGAGTGTTACACCAAAACATCAAATTGGTGTGAGAATGCAAGTCAGTGTTTTGCCAAAATGGTATATTTTGGTGGCTTTTGCTCCTGCTTTGTCAACTTCACATACAAAAGCAAATTCAGGAAACACTATTTTTAATGCAAAGCAAATTTGGTGCTGCCACCATATGCGTTTTTCTGTGTATTCAGATGTTTGAGTGTGCACTGCTATGTTTAACAGTGCTGACTTGCTCTTTCTTGCCAAAGCACTGTTTTAACACTCACAGGTTCCATCTTTTACTCTTGTCACATTATGTACTGCAAATGTGTCAAAGCATGATTGCTGACTGATGACTTTTCAAAATTTATATTTCAGCAAAACACCTCTCTTGAAGCAATAGTACAAGTAAGTAATGGATTTGAATTATGCGTTTTTGTCATTACTCATTTATTATCTGTCTGACTGCAGTATATTGCAATGGAGTATAAAGGGGAAGTTTTCTTGTTTTGTAGAATGCCACCAGTGATAACCAGGGAGTCCAGCTGAGTGCTGTGCAGGCTGCCAGGTAGGAGCACACACCCTTACACGCGTAGGCTCTACAGTCATAGTGGACTTCATGCTAAATGTCTACAAGTGCTTTCACACCAAACTTATTCAGCTCGGCTTCAATACACTACCGGTCAAGAGGTTTAGAACACTACATTCTTTCCAATATTATACAAATTTAAATAGTTTGCGGCTGGTTATTGTAGTGGTAAAATCACCGCCTCCCATGTGGGAGACTGGGGTTCAAATCCCAGCTGTGGTCTACCTCCAGTAGGGGTCCTTAGGCAAGACCTCCTCACGCTGCCCTGTACCTTGTACCTTGTACATAATTTGTAGGATCTTCTGTTGCAGTTTTGGGAAGAATATCAATAATGGCTATTCATTGAGATGAAATTATATTGAACAGAACCATTTGAGAACTTTTAGCACCTGCTTTTAATTTCATTGGGGATATAGAGACATTAAATGTAAATATTGTAATAGAAACTTTTGACTGGTAGTTTATGCTGCACTGCAGCTTAGTCTCAAGTGCCATCATGCTGTAGCTGGCGTGTAATGTTGATGCACATAAATGTGGCGTCTTCCTGTCAGTCGCTGGGGTTGTGACTGACTTGTGTGGTGACACTTTTACTTTTTTTTGTCTGCCAGTAAAGCTGTGTGAGTAATCTTTTGCTTTGTCTTGTTTTTGCAGGAAATTGTTGTCCAGTGACCGTAACCCTCCCATAGATGACCTGATTAAATCTGGGATCCTTCCTATACTGGTCCACTGCCTGGACAGAGATGACAAGTAAGCAGGCTGTTACTCTGTTGGTCTTCATGTCGCAGTGAATTATGCTTTTTTTTAATGTGTGAAAACTACAGTACAAGTTGGTCTACTTCCTTTGTTTTTTTTTTTTTCTTCAAGTCATGTTGAGTTTATACACTTAAAAGTTATGCAAATGAACCACCAGGGTTTAGCCCAGCCTACATCTGAACGTGTTGCAGTTATGTAAGTGTGTTCCAGTTTTTACCTTCTAGGAACAGCAGAACATAAATGACTCATCGGCGTGCTCTTACTGTTTAGTTTACTGTTGCCTCTGCTGCTTTCATCCATCATCTCTCCACTCTCGCCTCTCTACAGCCCATCTCTTCAGTTTGAGGCAGCCTGGGCTCTAACCAACATAGCATCAGGAACGTCAGAGCAGACCCAAGCAGTGGTGCAGTCCAGTAAGTGCCAGATGAAATGATCCACAGAGAACCTCACTATTATCAGTTTTCATGTCATACATTTTATAATAATTTATCTAATTGATTTGGCGTCAGTCTGTGTGAAGTAATTTAGAATTAATCATGCATATAAGACCATTACAAGTTCTGCGATGAACAAATTGTCATGCCTGAGCTAAAGCATCATGAGGTGTGTTCAATAATGATTGACACCTCTCTGTTTCCTTTGTGTAGATGCTGTGCCACTCTTCCTGAGGCTGCTTCACTCTCCTCACCAGAATGTGTGTGAACAGGCCGTCTGGGCCCTGGGCAACATCATAGGTGAGTTGCTGTTGGTGCGAACACGGTTTCTTTTAGAATAAAATACAGTCGTTTCCGAGACATGAGCTCAATCTGCGTGTTCTCTCCAGGTGATGGGCCTCAGTGCAGAGACTATGTGATCAGCTTGGGCGTGGTCAAGCCTCTCCTCTCTTTCATCAGTCCCTCCATCCCCATCACCTTCCTTCGCAATGTCACCTGGGTCATGGTCAATCTGTGCCGCCACAAGGACCCTCCACCACCTATGGAGACGATCCAGGAGGTATGTGTGTATGAAACAAACAAAATGAGTGGCTGTACAAATCATCATCGATAACGATATCTTTCAGATAACGTGTGTCAGTGACCAATTATGTCTTTTTTTATTACTTATTCATTTATTAATTAATAGAAACTTAATTCTTCATGTATGCACAGTGTGCATGTTTAGTTCACCTACTATTCTCTGAATGGACTCCCAGCTGGAACATATATTATCAGACAGACTCCATTTCAATGAGACAATAATGCGGCATACAGTGCGTGTCAGAAGCTGTAACACTGATTAGACAGCAAAGTGTAATCTGACTTACTTGATTTGCGACTGTATGCTGCTGAGAATGTTTCTTCTGGAAGCCAAGATAGATGTTTAGTAGATGATGTTTGACAGAAAGGGTTGGAGCTCCATCTGTGCTTCACCCAAACTGGTAAATTATGGGCAAATTTACTGTGTAAATGCAGTAAATGTTCCCATAATGTGCATATATGAATGAGGGTAATGTTCATGGATCACATAGGAACCTTGCTCATTTTCTTCAGCAAATGACTCCTGTTTCTCAATTTTCTTGACAGATCCTGCCAGCTCTGTGCGTCCTGATCCACCACACTGATGTCAGTGTGAGTACTTAAAGCATGCCGTGGTGCCTATGCCCCAATTACATATTCCCTGCTAAATAATTTCTGTCTGCTGAAGCTAAACATAAAGTAAAATGGATTCATTAAAATCTCTTGGTGTTCTGGTGCCTCCAGATCTTGGTAGACACAGTGTGGGCTCTGTCCTACCTGACGGATGCTGGCAACGAGCAGATTCAGATGGTCATCGACTCTGGCATTGTCCCTCATCTGGTCCCTCTGCTCAGTCACCAGGAGGTCAAAGTTCAGGTATGGGAAGGAAACCGGTGCTGTTTAGAACAAAAATCCTGATTTGCGAGCAGTCTTTGTTCATTTCAGTCTTTGACACATAAAAACATGACCGTACATTACAGAGAAATCATGCTGCCAATGCCATGTCGTGTCTCAACATTAGAAACTACAGTGGAAAAATAAGATGTAAAGATATATGGGAAATTAAAGCTACTTCTACCTTTTTAAACTTGAACTTTTTTTATTTAAATAAAAATGCAATATTATAAAAACAATGTCACAACTCGTCTCCACATCCAGACTGCTGCCCTCAGGGCTGTTGGGAACATAGTGACTGGCACAGATGAACAGACCCAGGTGGTGCTCAACTGTGATGCCCTCAGCCACTTCCCTGCTCTCCTCACTCATCCAAAGGAGAAGATCAACAAGGTGAGACGTTCTCCTCCTTCTCCTCATACATCATATCTGACTATCTCAATGCTGCGTTGGCTGTCTGGAAGTGATGAAATCAGAGACTTGGTGCTAGTGTGAATGCTGTGTGACAGGTAATGGATGGGACAGATAGCAGTAAATTTCAACTTGAGGAATCGCGAGGATGAAGATGACGAAGAGGACCTCAGAGGCTGTGGCAGTTGTAGTTAGGCAGAGGGTGGGTTTGGGGAGGAGGGTACTAGTGTGTGTGTGCATGAGCTTGAGTGTGTGATTCCCTGGGTTGGTGGCTAAAGGGTCCTGAGGCCATGTGTCTCTGGTGATATCGGAGTGCATCTGAGACTGGTCATTTAAAAACACGAGGCCCCAGTTTGTGACCTGGTCGATGATTATAGCCTAAAATACACCCTTGCCCCGCCCACAGCACTCTGTCTCGGCCAGAGGTCAAACTCCCAGAGCAGACCTCTGGATTCTGATCCAGCTCAGACACACAAATTCAAGTGACAAGTGTTTTTAGCCCTCATTGGGAGGAATGACTGGCCGTGTCATTCTAATAACACAATGTGATTTGTTTTGGTTTTGCACTGGGTCATTCTGTCAGATGTGACTTTTAACACCTGCCTCCTCCAGTTTGGATACAGCCTGCACACACTTTAACTTGGGGTACATGGCTTCAGTAGTGACACATCTCTCACTCATGTGTTTGTATTTCTGTCCTGTAGGAGGCAGTGTGGTTCCTGTCCAACATCACAGCAGGCAACCAGCAGCAGGTGCAGGCTGTCATTGACGCCAAGCTAGTTCCCATGATCATTCATCTGCTTGACAAGGTTTGTATACAGCCTCTGTTTATGCTCTGTGTCAAGTGCAATATATATAGATATCTAATCTATATGTAATATATAGATATAGATCTATATCTATATATTAGATATATGTATATATAGATATATTCTTTGAAGAGCATAGTAAAGCTTACTTTGCTTGTATTTTAGGGTGACTTTGGCACACAGAAGGAGGCGGCCTGGGCCATCAGCAACCTGACAATAAGTGGGAGGAAAGATCAGGTAAGACCTTCTATATATTTATTTATATTTATATACACTCACCCATACGTTTGGTCCACGTATGATCTTCATACTGCGATTGAGAACAAGTCATTAAATTTAAAGCAAAAGATAATTTTCAACTCGTGCAAAATGGTCCCTCTGCAGTAAAGAATAATTGCCAAACTGTTAGCGTGTTTATTGGTGACTAGATTTTTTTTTTTTAACGTAGTCAAGAATATAATGCCAACAAAAACTGAAAAACCTCCCCTGAACAAGATCTTATGTTGTCAGACATGTCAGATTACTGGTACACAGTATATCATTGTCTCTCTGCCATCTGCAGGTGGCACACCTTATTGAGAAGCAGGTGATCCCTCCATTCTGCAACCTACTGACAGTGAAGGATGCTCAAGTCGTGCAGGTCGTTCTCGACGGCCTCAGCAATATTCTCAAGATGGCCGATGACGAGGCTGAAACCATTGCCAACCTTATTGAGGAATGCGGAGGTGAGCTCTATTTGCAGCACTGAGGTTTTATATTACTTCTCAGCATCAGCTGTTTGTGTAACTTGTCAAATGTTGTAAAACGTTGTCTTTTTGTCTAACAGGTTTGGAAAAGGTGGAGCAACTGCAGAATCACGAAAATGAAGATATCTACAAATTGGCATATGAAATCATTGATCAGTTCTTCTCATCTGATGATGTAAGTTAAACTTGGATGTTTATTTCTCAATTTTACGTTTCATTACGTTTTGTAATTTATTATTCACAGCTTTTTTTACATTTTAAAAACTTGGTCAGACTTTTCCCCTTTGAATAGTAAAGAGAGGTGGAAGAGTTGGAAGTGTAGCTTGACGCTACATAGCTATGTATTACTTTAAAAAGTGCCAACACCTTGTAGAAATGGACAAGTGTTGGAAATATTTAGTCTTCTGATAATTTCTGACATGATAAAATATGACTATAGCACTAGCTTTCCCTACACGTCTGTTTGTTAACACTGCCTTATCTTGTCGTTCAGATTGATGAAGACACCAGCCTCGTCCCAGAGGCCATCCAGGGCGGAACTTACGGCTTTAACTCAGCCAACGTGCCAGCCGAGGGATTCCAGTTCTAGACGGCATCTGGGGTATTCTGGAGTTTTGTTCACGATGCAGCACTCTGTTCAACATAAAACAAATTAGGAGAGAAAGAGCGAGAGTGTGAGAAATTTGATCCATTGTGCTTGGCTCGTGGGATCCATGGCTGCATCTTATCTGAGAGAAAAATGTGTGGATTTCATTTGGCATTCCAGGGGAACCAGCCCAAATGAAGTTTGAGATGGCGAGTGGGTGCGAATGAGAATGAGTGGCTACATGTTGCAAAAAAGCAAAACATCTACATCGAATGCGTTGAGAGACATGCCGACATAACTTCTGTGTTATTGGAGCTGTCGTCTTTGGAAAACTACTTCAAATGACAACAAAAAAAGTAAAACTTGATGTCTGCCCGGGGAAAACCAAGGACATCCAAAAATAAGAAACCAAGAGATCTTGAAACAAAAATGCAGAAAAGAATATAACTTTAATTATGAACTGAGATGAACCACGAACCATCACAATTCTGCGGTCCTCCGACTAGAAGAGGGCGCCACCCTCAATGTGCCCCTCCCCCAATCGGCCACGCTATCAGACATGTGTGTGAATGGACCCATTGTGTATGAATGTCTGGACTCAGTGCTGAGGAGCCAGGTTCATCTCCTCCAACGAGACGCCCCGATGGGGCACCATCCTCTCCCCTGGTGGGCGAGGCCCAGAGTCCGGCTGCGCGTGTCGCGTGTGCGAGAGAATGGACGGATGAGTTGTGTGTGCTTGGCTGCGTGCGTGACTGGGAGTATGCAAGGCTGGGTGAGAACGCATGCAGAGACGGGAAAAAGATACAAATACATCTGAAGAGAAACAAAAATTGAGAAACGCAACAATGAGGTTAGCAAAGATTTCAGGAAAGAAATTCTGCCTTTGAAAGAGGCTGATCCTCCAATCCCTGAAAGAAAGAACTTTGGATATGTGAAAAAATAATCGTCATCACAAGGTTTTTTTTTCTTTTCTTTTCTTTCTCTGAATTATTGTTAAGTTAGTATTAATTGACACTGGACAATGCTACTGGCACGTGTGGAGAAGCAGTGCATTGTATTAAGATGCATTTGGTGGCTTTTGGGCTTTTCTTTTTGCCTCCAGTGTGTTCCTTTTTATGATATTTTTTATTTTCAGCTTTTAGTTTCATTGCTTCTGTAAAGGTGATTGATGACGATCGTATTCCACCCTCACACCAGAACCCTAACCTACGCACCAGATATGGGCTTGATGCTGTGAAATTCTGACATCATCACTATAATCAACCAAATGACCCGTTCCCCTTGTGAGAGTTAATTATTTCTCCTTCAATTTACAGCAAAATCACTGCTTTGCAGTATTGTTGCCATAGCTTTGACTTATCACCAAGGGAGAAGAGAACAATGGCCATTTCACGTAGGATTGTGAATCATAACCTTTGCATGTACTAAACTATAGCACAGTTATTTTTAGGGTATTTTAGTTTCTTTAGGCTGTGGATACAGTGTAATTTTCATTTTAAGTAAAACTGTGCTTAAATGTTACATGTGTCCCCCTTCCCTTACCCCTCACTAGTGTCCAATTTGCTAAATAATCTGTATGGTTTTGCACATGTACTGCAAAGTGAGGCCTGAAGTCTTTCTGAAGGTGTGTTGGTTGGTTACATAGGTTTTGACCCGCCAACAACCTCTACAATATGCATCACTCAACCACAACCTTTTGTTGTCTTTCTAGAGTAATCCAATTATGCTTTTTAGTGATACTTGAGAAAATAAGGACTTTATTTCAGGAGCAGCAGTAATCGATCTGCTGATGTATCTCAGCTAGACTACGAAAGGGGTTTAACCTCCCTCATGTCAAAGGTCAAAGGGTGTCCCACATGTCAGACTGGAGTTGTCCTGAGTGGGTTCTCCTGATAATTAATAAACCCATGAACAAGTTTGCTGTACCTTTTAGTACCTTACAGAGTCCTTAGCCCCGTGCTCCTCTTTCCTCTTATACCAGCTAGGTGTACAAGCTTACCCTTTTCCAATTTATTTTGTGTTAACTTCAAACACTGTAGTAAATGATTACACATTGTGCTCATAAACCTTCTGTTTAACATAGGGATATTTTTTGCAGCATTCCTTGTTAGCAAACATGTGGTTTCAAGTCTAAAATTATGAAATGGAAGAGAGAAAAAAAAAAAGTTGGTTTGCCCAAAACTCTTTTTTTGGGGGGGGGGGATAGACTGCAGGATAGATTGTCTTCGAGAAAATAAATAGTGAAACCCAAATCGTGAGCCTGCGTGTGTGTGTGGT
Organism: Anabas testudineus; assembly: GCF_900324465.2. Classification (NCBI taxonomy): domain Eukaryota; kingdom Metazoa; phylum Chordata; class Actinopteri; order Anabantiformes; family Anabantidae; genus Anabas; species Anabas testudineus. The sequence continues at coordinate 19,093,340 of NC_046622.1, forward strand.
CTGTTGTAAGGAAGAAGCGTGTTTAATATTGTTTGCCTGTGTCTTCTATCTTTATTTCTGATGAGTGTGTGTAAGACAGTCAGTGAGCTCCACCGGCTGCACGCTATTCAAATGGAGGAGAGGCCGAGCGTGATTGGCCAGAAGGACACATTGTGCGCATGCGTACTACGGGAAATCATAATGACACATTCGAAAACAGTTTGAAATTTATTCCGTGGAACGAGCTACGTACAGAAACCGCACAACATTCATACACGCGTGATTTAGAAACATTTTCGTGTCGTCGGTTTAAATGGGAAGACAACTGCAAGACGTCTTTTACTGTTTTCCCATTCCTGTTCCTACACTGGCTTTTCAATGTACTCGCTTTTGATATATTTGCGCGTCCACTTCCTGCTGCTCTCAAGATTGGGGAATTCACTGAGAGCACTTGAAGGCGGCGCGAGACGGAACAGGAAATGCAAGCTGTGTTTTGGACAGACCGCTCCGAGCAGACGGTGAGTTCTTCACGGATTCCTCGCTTCAAAGATCGTTTTTAGTGTCACACACTTGTAGGGTGTGTCACTAAGATTACAGACGCATACGCGCTATACTGTAGACTGGTTGCTGGGAAAGTAGTCGGTGTAACAGCGTGACGTCTGTGGTAATTGGGAATGTCATGTTAGATAAAGGACTTTTAGTTACTAGCTACATTTCATAGTTGTCAGTGAAACTGCTCGTTACGAACCGAAGCGAGGGAGGTTATTAGTTTGAAACAAGGCAGTGATTGTGTGGTTAAAGATCTTTTAATTTAAGGAACAGACAATAAAACTGAGCAGCTGTTACAAACTAAACCCACTCGTGTAACAACGTAAAAGATCAGTCATGTAGGAGAGTATAAAGATCTAAACCTAAGCAGTACCCAGTCATTAGCCTGATTCATCATAGTTGTTTGAATCTGGGCGCCAACTGTGAGCAGCAGTTTGACTCCATTAATGGATCAGGTCTGGGGGACGGTTGCACAGCTGAACACAACAATGTGTGTGTGTGTGTGTGTTGGGGCTGGGTGAGTGCTGGCAGCAGGCCTCCTATTGTCGCTGCGGTGCTGGCAGTAACTAGAGGAGAGAGCCCATACACCCCCCCACAGACACAACTGATGGTGTAACAGGAGCTGAGCCGCTTTTTGGCTGTTCCCTTGTTTTTCTGAACAGAATCAGCTCCTCGACACAAACTGGCTGAATGGAGATGAATCGTATTAGTTCAGCCTCCTGCTGCTAACAAAACACTATACCTGTGCAATCCAGTGTATGGTCCTTCCACCTGCACTAGTTGTGTTAAGTGATGCTGCAACACTTCTCTCTGGTGTTTGCTGATGGACAAAACCATTAGAACCTCCTTTCAGTGTAATGAGGGGTCCTACAGGTGTCGAAAGCCTTTATCTCCTCTAATAATTCCACCAAAGGTATTGATTTCTAAAGCTTTTAGATATGTTTTAGCTCGTCCTAAAGGAACTTTGTGAGTATTTTTAGCAAATACTGACTGAAAACCTCCCAGTGCTCTTGTTCCAGACCTGTGATCACATGCTGCGTTAACCTTTGAGCCTTTCCTGCTGCCGAGCCAGGTTCTGGTTGGATCCTGGGATTATTTTAACAGGAATGATGGTTACGTAAAGCTGAGATAAACTGCGATTGCATGGACTTAATGCTGTCACATTGTCCATGCTGGTTTTTAATTGATATGTTTTATATCTTGGCTGGTACAATCGATGGTGTTACATTGTCCTGTGAAACTAACTTCATGTGGAGCCAGTTAAAAACATCTGAGCTCGATTATAAACAAATAATTGAATTTCCACATTTCCACCGGTGTAAACAGAAGTGAACTTCATGAAGGTAGAGCTTATGACTGACTGAGCAGTACATTGCCCACTTGCACCCGACGAAGGGAAACACTAGAGCACCATTAGTGACGGGATGAAAGTGTGTTTTTATACACTCGCGTTTTTCCTTTACTTAACCTACTAAACTGCAACTAAACTTTATTCTTAGCATTTATTAATCGGCTGATTTTCCTTCCTCACTCAGTCTGTAAAATGTTGTCTTATATCTGAACAACAAAGAAAGCATCACATCATTGCACATGTGAGGAGCTGGATCAAATTTCTGTTTGACTCTCTGAACTCTGTTTTTTAAGTACTCACCAGGTTATAATTACTTTACAGCATCAAGTGAATGTATTTTGCTGAACAGGTGCAACACGTAGGTTTTCATCCACCCTGCCGTCCTGCCAGATCATCCTCCTCCTAAACCCTCAGTCTTGATCCTGGACTCTAGTCTCCTCTCCATCATGGACAACCTAGAGGAGGACCTGACGTGCTCTGTGTGCTACTCTCTGTTCGCCGACCCGCGAGTGCTGCCGTGCTCTCACACCTTCTGTAAGCCCTGCCTGGACAACTTGCTCCAGGTGTCTACCAACTATTCCATCTGGCGTCCACTGCGCCTGCCACTAAAATGCCCTAACTGTCGCAGCGTTGTGGAGCTGCCCCAGCAGGCGTAGACGCTCTGCCCACCAACGTATCCCTGCGAGCCATCATTGAGAAAGTAGGAGAGAATTACAAGTTCAAGTGAAACATTTACCCTTTGGCTACCTGTCAGTCTGAAGTCGCCATCTTGGCTGTTACTCTTCTGCCGTTTCACTTTGCTCTTTGTTCTTTTTTTCATGTGTTCGCTCATCTGTCGTCTCAGTACCAGAGGGACAGCGAGCCGCGACCCCCCTCGTGCCCGGAGCACCGCAGGCAGCCTCTGAACATGTACTGCATCCAGGATCGAAAGCTGATCTGTGGCCTGTGTCTGACTGTCGGACAACACCAGGGTCATCCCATAGATGACCTGCAGGCAGCTTTCATCAGAGAGAAACAGACCCCATCGCTACTGCTGGCCAGACTCTCTGAGCACAGATGGGCACAGGTGGGGAGTCCTCTGAGTGAGGCCAGTGTCTGAGCTGGGGCAAATTCATGTGGAAAAATAATCAAGACAAAAAAAAAAACAAAAACATGTGGTGTGTTGACTTTCTACCAATGGTAAATGGACATCTGACATTTTAATATGAATGCACGATACCCCTCTGTTAGGTGTGTGAGCTCGGGGAGCAGCTGGAGCAGGAGAAGGCCCGCTGTGAGGGTCTGGTGAGGCAGGACCGGCAAGAGGTTAATCAGTTTTTTCAAACTCTGGGGCTGGTGCTGGATAAGAAGAGAGAAGCCTACCTGGAGGCTTTGGATAAAGCAGGCGCAGAGTTGCTGCAGGCCTACGACCCCCTCATTCACAGAGTGAAGGAGCTGCAGGTGTGTTAGTTATCAATTCATAGCACACATGTTGTGTGAGCAGAGTGTACAAATATTATATATATTTCTATATATTAATTTCCTGTGGATTAATGCAGTAGTAGTTTCAGCTCCACTGTTGGACTATAGCACTGATGGCAGTCTTGATTCCTTCAGGAAGAACAGTTGGATCTGGTTGTCCTTGGGTTCATCGGTAGAGGAGGAGGAGGACTCGCCGCTGGTCTTCCTAGAGAAGGTGCATGTGTTCAGAGAGAGGGTGGAGGAGTTTATTAAAACCCCTTACCCTCTGTGATAAACCTGTCCATCACTCCGCGGCAGCAGACTACCTTCAGCAGCACTGGCCTGCTGTGACTGTCGGAGCCTGGAGGAAGCACCTGTTCCTAAAGTGTGCTGCTGTGCCAGATGTGGAGGCCTGCAGGCCGAGGCTAGGAGGGACCAATCCAACAGCTGGGCCCAGGAGCTGCGGTGGGAGCTGCAGCCTACTTCTTCTGTGGTGCTGCTGGGGCTACTGCTGCTGCTGGTGGTTATGTGGGTGAACCCGATCGGAGGGGCGTCACTTGGCTTCTCTGTGCTGTCTCGGTTCAGTCAGTTAGTCCACGGGCTGAGCAGTGAACTCATTGCATCTGTCTGGGACACGGCGGGGTCAGCATACTCAGCGACCGAGGCCACTGTAGGAATCTGGAGCTCACAGCTCTCCTCGGTGGGGGAAAAGGCCGTCCAGCAGCTGGCAGCCTTGTTTAAAACTTTAACGTCCCACTGAAACAAGTCAAACTGGAAACGTAAACCTCGAGTTGTATTTAGGTGACAAAATCTCAGTTCCCCATTTTTGTATTAAAGAAAAGAATCCAGCATACATTCGATTCTTTGAAACAGATGCTGCTTGATGTTTGAAAACGGCAACAACAGAATTTTAGATTTAGACCAAACCTGAACTGTTTTTCCACCAAAAACGCTTCTCACACAATTCAGGAAAGAAGTAGACAATTGATTAGATATTTATACTCGATAAATGAATACATTTTCCATAATATCTAATTATTGAGCCCTTGAGGCTCATTACGAGATTCCTGAGGGTCCTGTGCAGACTCAGCTCCGCTTCAGTGCTTGAGAACTGCACAGAATGTTAAAATGCATTAATACACAGTTCTTGTAGCTGAAAATCGTTATTTTAATATATTGAACTATATCATCGATGAGTATTGTTTTGCTGTTTGGGGTGTTTTAGTCTATATTCACTAATAAGAATTTATTGTAGGCGTTCAGTGTGGAAACCTTAAATGTCAAACCGGTGCCGAGACTCTGAAGTCACCTTTCGCAGTGTGCAGCTGGATGTTCGAGTAGCTCCCCCGTTGTGTCAGAGAGCTCAGGACATCAGCACAGCTACATGCGTATCTCCTTACACGCGACTGTTTAGTGACTGGAGCAGCATGTGAATTTAGAGCTGCTGAGTGGAACCAGACACACAGTGGACCTGACTTAAAGCCTCCACAGATCATGTTACGGTGATGCTGTGAGCAGCTGCCTCTCTGTGCCTTTAACACACCCACATTTAATAGCCTGACTGTAGCGGGCTGCTTGTTAGATCCCGGCTCTTTTTTTATTAAATCGGTGAAGCCTTTAGGAAGGTTTTACCAGCTTTTAGTTTAAGCACATACTGAAACACCAGTTGTCATGAAAACGAGCATCAAATGTGCATCACTGTCTGAACAAAAGGTGTTTTCAAGAACATGTCAACTCTTTCTAACAAATGTTACTTAACCTGTTGCACTTTTCTAAACTGCCTTAATTACAGCATTTCAAAAATGTTACAATAAATTAGCTTTGTTTTTGTAGCAGTGTGTGGTCCACATCACTTAGTGTTGAAGTGACTTCAATTAACTGCTGCCTGCAACACTTGTCTCTGTAGTGTGAAGTGTGGTGTGTGTGTGTGTGTTCATGCTGCTACATTACCTGTGTGCACATGTTAAGTCATGACCCTTATTGGTCTTGCTCAAGCTGTACTTAGTTATCTGCTGTCTATTTTAACCATACTTGCCTCGTCATGCCTTCTGGCTGGTTTTATCATTAGGACGGTAAAGTTAACGACCGAACGTTAGAAAGTTACATAACATTAAAATCACATTTAAAAATTATTTGTTTGACCAAATTAGAAAAATCTTTCAGGGCTTCAAGGGCTCTTAATTTGTTTCCTTGCCTCATATGTTTGAACTGCAACGTTGTATTTAAGGTGCCAGTAAACACTAACTGACCAAAATAGAGTGACTGCATTTAAAAAAGGTTTTTATTGGTACTGATAGTATAAAGAATAGCAGCATTTCCTTGTAAAGGACCAGTTTAAAAGATATAAAAATATTTACACGGTTGTTTGAAAAGGAGAGGAAAACAGAGGAGACGATTCTTCACGTTTAAGCAGTGACAGCATCGTGCTCTTTGAACACGATGGTTTTGGGGTTTGATTCCCACACTCTTGGTGGTGTTGTGAGTTTTGTAGATGCCGATGAGACGATCAGCGATCTCAACATGTGTGTTCCTCAGGGAGATGATGATGAACTGAGCGTTTTTTGTTTGCTCCTGCACAGAGATGAGAAGCAGACATTAGTGATCTAATGAGGCCGATTTAATCTCCATCTCAGTGGAATATTACATCAGTAAACAGCTGCTGAGGTCCTGTCGATCAGTAAACCCTAACAGTGGAGACAGACGGTTAAAGGCTTACTACTTTCTGATTAAGCTTCCAAAACAGGTGATCCTTCTGACATCTTTATTTCAGTGTTACACAACAGAAACAGAAACACTGGGCTCTATGAGTCAGGGATTACTGCACTAATTATCTCCACAGTGGAGAAAATGAAGTGGCTGATGCTGTTGAGTTGAATCACTGTCTTCCTACATCTGCTGATTCAAAGCTGACTGATTACTAAATGCATCATTTCTAGTGTTCAATAAAGACGACTTCCTCTACTCTTATATAATATTATATTATATATACACATAATTTCAGCACTCAGGTCTATACTCACATAAATGTAACAGGCCACAATGGAGACGTTCTTGAAGTCAAGAGCAGCATCTATCTCGTCCATGAAGTAAAGCGGTGTGGGTTTATAGTGGTGCAGTGCAAACACCAGAGCCAAGGAGCTGAGGGTTTTTTCTCCTCCTGACAGGTTAAAGATCTTTTCCAGCTCTTCTTTGGAGGACGCACACTAGAGAAAGTCAGAATCAGAAATTAGACAAACAAAAGCACAGCATTTGCATGTAGTCAACAGGATCAGCAAAACGTGCCAGTGGTCTTTGAGCTGCAGGCACATGTGTTCCTTTTTCCTCGTCTGTTACCTGAAACATGATGCCCTCAGAGAAGGGGTCTAAACTGTCCACAAGCTCCAGCTCTGCATCACCGCCCAGGGTAAGCATCTGGTAGTTTTCTTTCAGCTTGTTGGTGATCATGTTGAACCCGGTCATGAACTCATTGAGGCGCTGTTTGCGCAGGTCCTTGAGGCACGTTTGAATTTGTCCCTCTCTGTAGTGATCTCATCCAGCTGAGCCACACGCTGCAGGTACAGCTCCTCCTGCAAACACGTACAACAACATTGCTCAAAGTGTTCCTTAATGATTTTGCCCATCACTCATCACGTTTAATGTTATCAACTGTTGAGCAGGTCCATTCAATCACATGACTTTTGGTCTTTATTTCCTGTGTAATTAATCAAATCTATGAGCCTCTGTTGTGTGTAGTAACAGGATGTTAACATTTGTGTTTACCTTCTTCTTGTACTCAGTAATGGCCCCAAGGTTAGGCTTCATCTGACTGCACTGGGTCTCTAATGTGATCATCTTGTTGATAATGACGTTGGGATCAGAGATTTCTTCAAGTCAGCTGATGTGTATGCAGGAAGTTCCTCTGCTGGCTTGTCCTCGATGGTATGAAGGGACAGTTTAGTGGCCTGAAGAACAACAGCAATTGAGAGTCACAACAGACAAGCACGTTAGACAATCACAGAAGCAGAAGCATTTGTAACTTCAATAACTCAATAAATATAATAATTGAATTTACTGGTGAAATACACATAAAACACTCAACATCGCAAAAATCAACAGTAGATTATATCTAAAATATATTTATATGTACATCAGTAATTACAAAAATATACACACACACACACACACACACACACCTCTTTCTGCCAGTGTTGATCTTATTGTTGTGCTCAGTGATTGTGGTCTCGATCTGCTCAATGCGGAGACGAACACTGAGGGACTCCTCCTGCAGTGCATGCTCCTGCTGCTGCAGGACCTTTATCTCCTTCAGCACCCCCTGATACTGCTCTTGCACCTCAGGAAGGGCCAGCCCTAAAGGACAAAAGCTCATTTATATTGTCACACACATTCTTGTATAGCAGTCATTGTGAGGCACTCCATTGACATAAATACATCCCTTCCCCTACTGTTGCTTAGGCCATGCTTATCTACTCTGTTTCAATTGTAATTATCAAATGTATTGCCTCACAATATACCTAACCCTCACGACTAACTTGCCTCACCCTTTGCTGTAACCACTAAAACCCAGTCTTAACCCCATGCTGGTCCTCACAATGACGTATGCTTTAACTTTAGAAATATACTTTTTAATAAACCTGGAAACCACAGTCCACAATAATGAGTTATTATTATAACATTCAGAAATCCTAAAGAAATCGTTGACTTCTTTTTAAATTACAACATGTAGATAAACTTGCAAAAAAATAGCATCCAGGTTTTTTTGAAACAGGAAACTACCACTTTTGGAGATATGAGTAAAGCACATATTTAGAAGTCTTACTGTGAAAATGTATAAAACATTAAAACAATAGGCCTCAAAAGTAAAGTGAATACACAGTGCCAACCTCAGCCTCCTGACAGGCCTTCATGATCTCTCCAGCCTCATCTTCTAGTTTCTTCAGTTGCTCTGTAAGCTCAGTTATCAACTTTTCATTCTCCTCCAGCTCACCCTGCACACGAGTCACACTCTCCTCACATTTCTTCAGGTTCCTGAAGACGAAGAAGAAGAGAAAAAGCATTAGTGGTGGCATGTCAACATGTGAATGAAAAAATACTGGTAATGTCAGGCTCACTCTTGTGAATCTAAACTGTCACTGAGGGCCTACTAAAGAGCAACTGTCCTGTCTACATGTTTACAAGAACTGTTTTTGTTTTATCACAGTGAACAGCTAGCTTACACTGACACTGTTGATAATAGAGGAGTAATGTAAGGAGCACATTACCAGCGAGGAGTATACAGCGAGTAGTAACAGCGTTTAAGCACTATTTCTATTGTACTGTTTGACAGAAGAGAGAAAACCATATGCCATTTCTGATTGTTTAAACAATGCACAAACGTGTAAACAGAGCTTTTACAGAGCAGTTACAGAGCTTAAATATGTATTATTTACTCACCTGTCAGCTGTCTTTATGGCCACTTTGGCTTTTGTTATGGTGGAGGAACAGTCATCTAACTCCTTGTTGACCATGTCAAGTTTGTCTTGCTGAGCTTTTAGCTTGTGACTGTTGATGTCAACAATCAGATTGTGGAGTCTTTTCACCTCGTTTTCCACCTTTCCGGCCTTATTGGATGCGGTCTCATAATCTGTCAAAACAAGAAAAGGTGAGAAAAGAATAAGGGAATAACAACACTCAGATTTGGCACAGATCGTCTGATGCTATATGTTCTGAGAGATTAAAATGGAAATGTTAATTAAATGCTTTTTTTTAAACAAATGTTAGTCTAACAAGAAATCAAACATGAATTTAATAAAACAATGAACAACAACCTTTTTATTTATTTTTTTTTACAGTTTACAGGAGGATTCTACCTTTCTTGAAAGCCTCCAGGCTCTTCTCCATCTGTTTCTGCTTGGCCTTGTCGGGGCAGCTGCCAGCACATTGGCCTCAAGTTCCTTGATCTGAAGTTTCAAGTGAGCCTCCTGGTCAGCAAGACTCTGAGGGAAGAAAAGATGGAAAATACTCGGTCACAGACAGACTTGCTAAGAGTGAGGTCTTTTTTTTTCATCAGTTAATACTGTCACATATTATGGTTGGCAATGAATAATAGAAGTTATTATTTAGATCACAATATGGCCAAATGAGTGAGACAGAAGCACAGTGCATAAAAGGGAAGAGGTGAGTTTGCTGTACAGTCATGCTGTTGGAATATTTTTCCAGAGTGTTCCTCATGTCACGGAGCTGCGGCCGCAGGCGCTGGATGTTCTCTTCCAGCTGCAGCCTTCTCTCTTGGCAGCCCTGCAGCTTCAACACTTTGTCATTCAGCTTGCTCTCCATACGGTCGAGCTGCAGAACACACACGAAAATCATCATGTTTCATACTTAATTGCATGCTGTGGTGATTATCAGATAGCAAGACCCTATACATCAAGCCCCTAGAATGACTTCTAAGAAAATAAAATGAATATGATAAATTGCTGTGCTCCTAGCTTACAGCATTAATTTGAAATAATTTATGAAGCTTCTTTTTCTCATTTGGAGAAAGTACTAAAATGTCTGCATTTTCAGTTTTATAATGGATTAAAGGATGATCTTGTAGTTTGTCAATGTACTTATAGCTTATGCTTACACTGACTTAGTCTGAAGGATACAGTAATTGAATACAGAAAAATAGAATTAAATACTGAAATAGTGTACTTCAACAGCATGCTAGTTATACACATAAAACCTTTAAACAGTTTACAAAACTAATAAAACTTCTTTACTTTTTTCCCCTTCAGGTTTTAGATAATGTGCCCATTTCTTATAAGACATCCTGCTAAATATGAGCATATCTTGTTATAAATTATTATTACATAAAGTATTGCTCTGGCACTGATCACATCTGTGTGTAATGCAAACCTACTCCCTTTTGCCAAGACATCAGTGATGATGTATGCAATGTATTTTTTCTTCACCTACTTAGAATTAGATGTAGTGAAATTATTGAACACATATACTGTTATTGCTTTCCGGTGCAATGTGCGCAAATGCAGATGTTCTGCTCTGAAGGATCACTGCTGTACAAGCATTCATTGATTCTCATCAAGTGCAAATTAAATAAACATGTTTTCACAGAGTGGGTGAAAGCCATTAGTTCAAACTAAACCAGCAATATGAAGTTTGAACATAATTAATTTGGTTAGATTTTTTATCTAATGTAAAACATATCTCCCTCACATTGTGAGGCAAAACATAGGATGACATTCCTTGTATTAAAACCAGATATGCATCATGCTGAATTTTGGGCTAGTTAGAACTAGTTTTCTACTCCAAGCTATACAATACACAACAGCCTTGATATGCACCCCCCCACTCACCTCCACCTGGGAGACTTCAGTACCAATAGAAGAACCCATCCTGCCTTTCAGTACTCTTCCTCCTCCAGTCATGGTTCCTGTGAAGTGCGCACCAAAAATGGCATCAATAAAAATTTGCAACAAAGCTGGAATTTATGTTTGTATTGTATTCACTGAATAAGAGCAGGTTAAAGTTATGACAGAAAAAAATGGGATACCGCACCTGCCATCTCAATTATCTGTCCCTTCAGGGTGACCACTCTCCAGCGTTTGTCTTTCTGGAAGGCCATCCTTGTGGCCTGCTCCATGTCCTGGGCCACCAGGGTGTCTCTAAGGGCAAAGTAGAAAGCTGGTCGCACGCTCTCGTCCTTCACTCTCACCATGTCAAAAAGACGAGGGCTGTTCTCTGGAGTACGAATGGGAGCCATGTTCTTCTCCCACACTTTCATCTTGAGAATGGAGAACAAAGAGGAATTTACTGAAACTGTGTGCGTGTAAATACACGTATATTTTATAAATAAAAAAAAGATAAACAGACTAAATCAGTAATGTCCGCCCTTATTATCTTTACCTTGTCAAGACCAATGAAGGTGGCAACACCAATGTTCTGTTCTTTGAGGAATGTGACACATCTCTGAGCTGTGTCAATTGTATCCACCACAATGTTGTCCAGAGCACCACAGCTAGAGGAAATGGCCACGTCATACTTCTCATCTATAGCTCCAAGGTCGCCCTACAAGCACAAAAAACAAATAAGCCTTCTGCTTTTTATTCCAGTAAATGAATGATTCAAGTTAAATAAGTAAAGTATCTTAGTATATTTATGTTATAACAGCTTTTTACCAATCTTCCAAAGATGCCAGGGATTCTGCCACTCTTCTTCTGCTGCATGAGAGCATCCAGGACCTTTCCTCGACTGCGGTTGGAAGACAGCGAGCTCTTGGCTTCATCCACCTTCTGCCTCATTTCCCTCACCACTTCCCTAGCCTCATTATCCATTTTCATGAGCTGCTCTAGCTCTTCCTCATCCTGCAGAGAAAAGGGAAAAAGCAATTCAAGGAGAAGCCCAAACAAATGACACCACCTACCCTATCAAAAATCACCACCCAATAGAATTCAACCTGGAATTGACCTATCACGTAAAGGGGGAGGGTCAGAATGAGGACGCTAAAACATTGACATTTGTGCAGGCTTAGTTAGTATGAAGCGCTGCAGCATTGTGCCGTTTATCTACAATATGTGGTCACAGACAAGAAGCTCCCGGCTGCCGCCTTCCCGGACCTTTACAACCTGCTATAAAGGAATAGAAATGTAAATAATCATGCAGTCACCAGTCAATATGTCACCATCTTCCCCATTACGTGACTGGTCAGTTGCAGGCCTGTGATTTTTGATAGTTGGTTCATGCAGAATAACCAACTGTGAGCGTAAGATTCTGTAAGCAAACGTTTTGAGCGCGGAAAAAGGTTTGAGTGGAAGAATATTAAATCTGTGCGATGAACAGTAAAGCTGAGAGCACAAATACAGATTTGAACAAGAACAGAGCACATCTGAGTGCACGTGGGGACATTTTGAGTGCAAGGAAGACGTTTTGAGAAAGAAAAAAAAAAGTATAAATTCTGAACATGAAATCTTTAAAGTATGCTTTCAAATTGAAAAACTATGCTCTTGATTAAAGAAAGAAATCTCATCCCATATTTACCTTCTTGAGCTCCTGTTCCTTCTGGGGTATTTTGACTTCCAGGTCTTTGATAGCAGAACGGCGCTCCCGCAATGTGTCAGAGGTTGTCTGAAGTGTCTGCTTGGCTGTGTTGAGCTGTGTTACAGCTGTATTGTGACGGCTTAGGTATATGTCAAGCTCAGACTGAGCCAGGTCCATACGAGAACGGGTCTCATTTACAGCCTTACTGAGCTCCATCAGCTCTTTTTCTTTAGTCTGGAGAACAAGAGGTAAGTTTTGCAAAATAGATCAAATTTACACAATGCATGTTTACCATCTAAAGATGGCCAAAGTGTGCAACAAAATCAACCAACACCAAAGTGTATACACACACACACCTCTTTGTCCTGTTGCAAACCACTGGTCTCTTCCTTCAGACTCTCCATCACCTCCTTAAGTTTTTCCTCCTCTTTCACCTTTTGCTTCTCTAGCTCTTCCTTGCGAGCTGTTGCCTCAGAGATGGCCTTTTCACTGCTGGCTGGTACACTGCGCACTTCCTCTAGCTGAAAGATGAACCAGACAAGAGAACGTGCATGCATACACATACACAGACACACACAAAAGTTGAGATTTGTTGCACCCTAGATTCTAAGCAACAGTGGCTACACCTGCCAAGGTTCAACTTGAGGACACATCTCAAGACACACCCTTACTCTTCACTTTAGGTTGAGTAAAATGATGGGAGAAAATGAATTTAGGAGACAAGAGGTTGTAAAAAGAAAATGAACTCAATGAGTTTCTTGCCACTGCCAGTTACATGCAACTGTGCTACACATTCAGTAGCACGCCAAAACACACAACTGTAATCAACTATAAACACACATTCAGCACTGAGAAAGCCCTGGTTAAGACTGGCTCAACAGTCTGCTGCTTGGCAGGGCTGAAACAAGGCAAGGAGTGGTGTGTGTGTGTGTATATAGTCTATGTTTTGTAGGGTGAACTGCGGGTGAAATGTGAATGTGGCTGCTGGGAGTGTTACACAAGCCAGGCCATAGTTGACTACCACACAGCAGAACACTGTTCCCCAGAGGTCTCTGCCCAGCTCCCCCTCTGACCAAGACATTTCCAGAGCACAGCCATTGTAGGTGAAGCAGATAATGTTTTAGAGCAGAGAGGGATGAGAAGATGTACCTATGGAGTTATATGGGAATTCTTAACTGTAGATGTGTGTGAAAAAGTTAAATGAGAAGCCAAGTTAAAGAAACATTAGTTTAAGAGACAGGAGCATGATTAACAGTGAAACAGAGCACACACACTAACAATCTACTTATGTGTTACTTCACAGCCCCCTGGTGGCTACTTAAGACCAGATAGCCCTTCCTGCAATGAAATCTGATTTATTATTTTATGCAGGTCTTATTTTTTTCTATGGATAATATCCATTCATTTGAAGAAAGAAAAAAAAATTAAAGGTAAGAAAAAATAAAAAACTACGAATCTCTAGGCTTTTTTGTTTAAACACTCACGTTGTCTGTACTTCTTTCACACACATTTTACATCTTTTCAGGTGTAGTACATTAACTTGAGAAAAATAACCATAAGATACAGATAAAAGATATGTAGTTGTTGAATCAAGCAATCATTTATCGCTTACATAGGTGGGCTTCTGTAAAGCAATTGCCTTTTGTGTAGTCCTCAAACCAACAGCCCTTGTGTTTTCTATAAGCAGCGGAAATTGTATTTTTAGTGCCCATGTTTCTCTCCTGGCCACTGGACAAAATAAACACAGTAGCACAGGAGTGTCATACCAGTAGTCCTTGTTTATCTTGACTTGCAAGTTTGTATTTGTTGATGGGCATTTATCTTAAATTAGGAAAAAATGGCTACAGTAAAGCTTTTCTGACATATTAAGGGTATGTCCACTGTGATACTATTCAAGTGAAATAATCAAACAACTAAAGCAATGTAACCAGCTAAGTGATGTTGTTGAACTGTGTGCAACATTTCAAAGGCCAACACACCTTTTCTTTGTCCTTTTCCAACTGTTTCTGCAGTTTCTTGTTCTTGCTCTTGCAGTGTTTTATCTTCTCGCGAACTTCAACATCCTGCAGGTCCAGCTGGGTGAACTTCTCTTTCTGGGTCTCAACGTACTTGTTGAGTTTATGTTGTTTCCTGGTAGAACAAAGACATGTTTACTGGGTACTGAGATATAAGTAAGAATCTGAAAATATATTGGAAAAAAAAAAAAAAAAATATATATATATATATATATATAGATTAATATGCTCAGTTTTCATAATATGGCATAACATCATCTTCATAGTATTTTCAGCCTGTACACTTAAACATTTATTTTGTCAGGTTTAAAAATAATATAGAATCATCAAATCCAAAAGCTGATGAAACTGTGTTACTCTAGAACAACATTTATTTATACCCTTAATAAAAAAATAAATAAGTAAAAAATTAAAACTTATCCAGGCATGAACTAGAAATTTGTTTTTAAACAAAAAGTTTCAGGGCTAGAGAAGCCCTGACAACAAGCACGAAATTACTGAATTAGAAAATTTAGCAACCTTCTATGTTAAACTATGTTAGACAGAGAGAAAGAAATACAAAAAATGCCTTACTTCTCCACATTTTTGAGCTCTTGGTTCATATTGTTCATCTCCTTTGATATTGTTGCATTTTTCTCTGTGAGTTCCTTGGTATCATCTAAGATCTTCTGTTTCTCCTGCTCCTTATCCACCACACGCTTCTGCAGATCATGTCTAATGGTAAAGGGATAACAGGAAAACCAGGAGAGATTATATTTAATAATTTACACAATAAACAAGCAACAATAGGAAGGGTCATGCTGTATCCTGCTGTAATTTGAATGTATTACATGTTGTCCTTTTCTATAGTACTGCCAAGTATACACTGAGCTATAATGAGATTATAGAATCGTTTAATTTGCCATGAAAAGAAAAGAAAGATGGTGCTGGTGTACTCACACATAATATTGGCAGAGCTGACTCTTGTGTTTGAAGATGTCATTCTCCAGTGTGAGAAACTCCACAGCTTTGTTTCTTTCTCCCTCCAAAGCATTCTTCTCCTTCTCTACTAGCTTAACTCGATTAAGCTAGGACAGTGAACACATTGCCGTGTTTAAAATCAGGTGACAAAAGCTTAATGCAAGTTCTAATCATACATTTTATGCAGCAATGCATATCCATCATTTTTGCCACATAAATATTGTGATAAAAGCTGTAACAGTTTTTAGAAAAGAAATTTGCCAACATAATAAAGCACAATCTTAATGCATTACTCACAGATTTTTACAGAAAATCAGAAAATAGTGCAAGATGCAATGCAACTAATCATGTCTGAGGTACCTGGCCTGGTACCAACTTATCTTAGTTTTTTCACAGCTACACAACAACAAAAATTAAATAAAAAAATTAAAACAAAAAAACAAACAAAACAATAACATCTAAACAAATAGTTTTTTAGTCTTCAAACTCTAACCTCTACTGCACAAACATACAGCAAATAAAGTCAGGACATAGGAAGGAAAGCTGGTTAGCAGAGGAGATACTGTCTGAGTGTATGTCACCTTCTCTCCTCTCTGCTCATTGAGTAGCTCAATGCGGCGGGACAGAGTTTGGATGGGCTCCTTTAGGCGGCATGAGCCAATAATGTCCTCCAGGTATTCCAACATGCCCTCATCATGCTCTGTCTGACCTTTAGGCTTCATCATAGCAATCTGCTCCACCTCACCCTAGGTACAGTTCAGAACAACTTGTAATTATTCACAAAAAACTAATAAAAACAAATAAAAATTCCTAATAAAATTAGAAACCTTATAATTGGTGAGACTAAAATAAAAAATGCCCACAGCACTCAGTCATATGTCATCAACTGAATTCAGAACTACAAATTTGCCATAATGCTGGACCACACACACACACACACACACACACACACACACACACACACACAAACACACACACCCCTTCAGATGCATATAGTCATTTACAGTGCACAACACATTTGTAGAGGTTTCCTTTGAGAGAAAGAGA